>NC_081406.1:358888011-359197316 GCF_030272615.1 Cryptomeria japonica | reverse complement strand
AGTTGGCATCAAAATGAAGATAAAGTTGAAGATGAAGATCAAGTGGAAGATTCCAGGACAACGATTCACTAGTTTTATGCCAACTGGTATTGACTGCCCTAACCAATATCTAATTTTGTGATGAGTTACCAACACCATTTTCTTAGTGGTCATTTTTGTGATGAGTTATGTTTAAATGTCTAGATACACTGCACCTAGGAAATTGTGTTCCTATGGCTGACATAAGGTCTGAATGTCTATTTAAAGACATCTTAGTGAATCATTTTATGAGAGATGAAAAAGAGAGAACAGATATAGAAGAGGTGATCTATGCGAATACTTTTGCTATAGAGCAATAAGTGTTTTAGATGGAGAGCAGTGTTGAATGTACTTAGAATAATCTAATCAAGCAATTTTTGTGCTACTCAGGACATATCAAATCTTTCTTGTTGTTTTCTAATCATTACAATAGAATAAAATCTCCTAACCGAGTAAGCTCTAACAACCTTCATTGTACACATCTTCTAACAAGGTGATCCATTAGTTTGGATTCTAAAATCCTCCAACTAGGTTACTCTTAACAGGGTATAAGCTTCTAATCAAGCTTGGGATCTCTAACAAGGTTCGCTCCTAGTAGAGCTCTTTGTAAGACCTTAACCGATTAGTTTTCTATTACTGCAGATAGTTAACTTATGAGTTCCATCTCACCGTGGTTTTTACCTATTTGGGTTTTCCACGTATAAACACTTGTGTTATGGTGGATGTTCTACTTTATGTGGATGCTGTTATTTCATTTTGGATAGCATGTATTTTGTTCAAACTCTTAGTTAAGTTCATCTACCGGTTAGTGTTTAAAGTTGTGCTTGTTTTGGTGTCATTGATTCACCCCCCCCTCTCAGTACTTTTCAAGACCATCAATTGGTATCAGAGCCTAACTTCTTTGAAGCCTAACCGCTTGGAAGGAAATCTTGAAACTACCATGGGGGACAGAAGTTACTTCGAGATGGTTAGAGAGATAGATGCTAGTAGAAACGACATTGAATCCCTTAGGGGCAAACTAAAAGTTTCTCAAACCAAAAGGAGAGAGTTATTTGAAAAACTATTAGAAATATTTGATAACAGTTCTTCAGAGGAAGAAAATATTGATGCTTTAGCAGAAGAAGTTGAAAAGTTGTAGGGTGAGAAACTGAATCTAAGAAGAGAGCTAGAAGGTCTCACTATTCGCATGAGTCAGGAACTGGAAGCCAGAAGAGCTGCTAAAGATCTTATCAAGGTAAGAGGTTAGGAAATCATAAAGATCAAATGGGAAAAATATACTATACATGAGGACTTGATTGTTGAAATAGAAGAAAAGGAAAACCTAAAGCTAGATCTTGAGTTGGCATCGTCTCTGCAAGAGAACCTGTCTAAGCATAATGAAGATCTTGTCAAAAAGCTTACTGAAGCCAATGAGAAATTGGAGAAGTTCATCAAAAGTTCTACCATGCTGGAAGAACAAATTTAATCATAGAGAATGAAGGGTGATATCTCTGGACTTGGTTTTCATACAACTAAAAAAGGTGAATCCTCTGGTACAAAGAGCAACTATCCAAAGAACAAAACTGCTTCTAAAGTCAATAAGACTACTAGTAAGAAGGCTTTTAAACTTGTCTGCTTTGTTTTCCATAAGCCTGGTCATACTGCAAATGTTTGTAGGAACAAACCTAACAGAAATGCAAGTTACAATATTAATGCTAAGTATGTGTCTAGAAAGTTTGAAGGACATTGCTACACATGTGGAATGTATGGGCATAAACATATTGAGTGCAGATATGGATCAAACAATCCTATACCACACATGCATCCTAGACCATATGGTGACCAAATAAGGAATTTTGATAACTGGGTGAACAAGAACTGGCAAAGATCCTATGGCAACCAGTTTAGTCCATTTGAAATGGAAAAGGTAACAAATTTTGTGTGTACCTTTTGTAATAAATTTGGTCATGTGGCTATGAACTGTAGAAAAAGAATAGGAAGAGGAAATGCAGGACCCTAGAGATCATCTGGTATGGTCTGTTACCACTGCAACAAACTGGGGCACTTGGTAAAGTTTTGTAGAACAAGAAACAACAAACAGGTCAACTCTTTCAAAGATAAAAAAGGCAAGCAAAAAATTGATGTTGAGGAAACCAGAGAAGATATGAACCAGACTTGGAAGAAGAAAAGTGAAGAATTGCCTGTAGAGGAAATCATTCCTTCACCTAGTGAAGAGAATCCATCGCCGGTGACTTAAGCCTATCTAACACAGCTAAGGGGAGCGTAACGGTAAAACATTTCTGGACCCCTTTTGTAAAATGAGCAGGAAATAATTTTTAAAATTTTGAAATTTGGTGACTTTTTGTTGACATGTTATTAACTGGTATTTCACTTAAGTGATGAAATTAGGGTTTGTAACCTAAAAGTGTGATCATTTATTGCGGTTGGTAAAAAGGATAAAAACAAGTTTTACCTTATCATTTTTACCCTAACTCTTTCGAAAAAGGAAAATTGAAGCGATTGCAGAGCAGAACAAGATTGTCTTGGTGTAAATTGGCAAATTTCTTTGTGAATAGAGAAATCAAGTTGAATTGGAAGCTGCAAAGAAGCAAACGGGTGTGTATTTGAATAATTCAACCGAGAAATGGAGAGACGTGCAAGATACTAGGTATTTCTTTGTATACCGCTTCGAAACTTGTTTATCTAGAATGGCATCCACTTCTAAGTTTGTAGAGAGGTTGATGATCACTACCGAGCCTGAGGAATCTCTAAAGGTAGATGAAATTATGTCTTAGAATGCATTGTCACAAGTCCCGAGTGGTGTCATGGTCAAAGGTGATTTGTCCACTATATAGATTGAAAAATTGAAGATTTGGGAACTATTCACATCTATACTCAGCTGAAATCACTCTGTGATAAGGATGGAAATATTGAAACTAAATATGCTAGGGTTTTTGAAAAAGGGTTTCATAATACCGCCTACTTTCTTGAAGATTTTGAGGATGAACACATAAGAATAATTTTGAGTCGAGTCCACAGAGAGAATATGTATCTGGAAAGGAATCACACAATAACCAAGGAGGCTATTAGGACTGTTACGAGTTATTGCTCAATCGGTGAAATTCTCGTGTTGAGGATAATTTCAAAGGTACTGTCTTCAAGTTAACTGGTTCTACATCTGATAGGTGTGCGTTCTTTTTCTATCAACAATATTAGAGACCTTGCGGTGAAACTTGCAACAATGGTGATAGGCTACCGAGTATTTTACTCCAGTAGACTTAACAGTGTACCATCTGCAGTAATCCATACAACACATAGAATGATAATTGATAATGTAGACTATGATATTTGTGAAGCTATCAAAATCCAGTTATTTCAAAATTGGAAATCCATTAAGAAGGACAATTCTCAAAAGTTCAAATATGGTTAGCTGTTAGCTGGGTTATTTTTCTACTTTCAGAACTTTCTACCGGGTATAGGTGACATTGAATGGTCCAAAGAACAGCTGGTTAATGCATAGATCAAGAACAACATTAAGGTTGTGAAGAATACTTTTTCACCTTCCGTGAACATGTACTTTAATGAATTCCAGAAAAAGATGAGATTGAGAATGAGGTTACCTGAAGATGTGGTAAAACACTTTGAAAAAGACATAGTCTTCATGGTTACCATTGACTTTTGGTTGATGCAAACAATTGAGCCTAGAGAGGAAGAGATGGAAGATATGAGCTATGAGGTCAATCATGATTTACTGGTCGCCTATGATAATACCCTGTTAGCATTGCCCAAAGATAAAAAGAAGGTGAAATTGGACACCTTGGCAGTCCAAGATGCACCAACTAAAACCGGTACAGCACCTATAGCAAAAGTGAAAGGAAAGAAAAAGAAATGTGATGAAAAATCTCCTGTGAAGAAGACTACAAGGGTGACTAGGAGTGTCCTAATCAAGAAGGAACCAACACCTAAAATGTATGAGAAGAAGGAGAGTGCACCAAAGAAGAGGAATAGGAAACCATTTTGCAACCAGAGTCTGAGGGTACAGATTATGAAGAAGAAACTAAGAAGTAAAAAGCAACCGGCATAACACCTAAGAAGGTAAAGGTAGTGCCAAAGGCAACTACACCTATAGATATTGCCACCTAAAAACTTGACACAATATTTGAGAGAACAATGAAGTCATTGGGAAGAAACAGGTTTGACAATGTCAAAGAACACTATGATTCTTTTACTGAAGATGAGCAGAAGCAAGTACTACAACTAGTAGTAACCTATTTGGGTCATTACGGTAGATTTATGCATGATTTGGAGAAAGATATTTCAGTCTCTTTATATAATACTTTGTTAGATAAATGGGAAGAAGCCATTCAATTAGAAAAGAAGATTATTGATGAAGTATTTGTATAGTATTTTCCCAATCTATCGTCAACAGGAATTAGTGCTCTAACTAAGGAATACAAAGCATATTTTGATTTTAAAGTAAGAAGACTAAAGCTTCTTAATGGAAAAAGGTCAGTTTTTGAGTCTGAGACACATCAGCTAGCCTGTATAATCAAAAAGAGGGAAGATGTCATCCACTCAAGAAGTAAGGATGATACTACAAAAGATGTTCCTTGACTAGAAATGGATGAAGAGGAAATTGTTCAAGCTGATGTAGTCTATCCAACAAGGAAGAAAGATGATTCCATTATTCTTATTGATGAAGTTATTCAGGACACAGTAGTCCTATCTGGAGACATTACTGCACTAGATATGGATCCTCCTACAATCTTAGAAGTATAGGTTACATAAGGTGATCAACCGGGTAATCAACTAAAAGAGGTCAGTGAACCGGCAACTGAACAACTAGAGAAACCCCAATCTCCACCGGTCATTGAGATTACTCAAAATGAGTCTACTAAGGAAGCTATTACTCAGAAAACAGAAGATACAGCAGAGAAAAACACAAAAAGAGCAATCATTAAGAGTATATCCCTTGAACCGGCTAAGCAAGAACTACTTGATGATGATGATGAAGACTCTTTAAGTATTTCAGGACTTGTTGACATGAATACCTTGAGTGCATCTGAAATGATGAAGATTGCTAATGTTATGCAATCTCATGCACACAAGAAGAGATTGAAAGAGCAAAGAATTGAGGCAGAGACAATCCAGAATGCAGTAGAAATTTTGTCTGGATTACTACCAGAAACCTCTGTCGCACATCTTCCTACTCCTATTAGCAAACTTGGTCAGTTAGTTGCAGATGCATCTGATCAAATCAAATCGCTTGAAGATGCTTCTCAAATATCTCCTGAGAAGAGCCACAAGAAGGCATATGGAGATAAACTGGCTAAGCACATTGAAAATAGAAAAATAGCTTTATCTCATAATGGAAGTCTGTTAAAGAAAGCTATTGAATCTGGAGGAAAGTATCTTGCCTCTACCTCCAATATTACTTTCTTTTATTCTAATATTTCTAAGAATCAAGTTGAAACTGAGCAAGAAATAGAAAGGTTATGCAAGACATATGTCCCACTCCAAGACTCCATTCATGCCTTTAACCGGTCTATAGATGAATTGCATGATAGACTGAACATGAATGATAATGAGAAAGCTAAGAGATTCCAATCTCTAAGAGAGCTCAAGAGTCAACTCACCTCATAGGTTGACATTCTTCAGAGAGCCTACTCTAGTGTAGAAGCTATTTTTGCCACTATTGAAACCTACACGCTAGACTCAATGGAAGAATTTTATTCCAAGCTGCTATCTACCTCTGAGTATATGGATAACATACTAGAATCATGGAAGAATGCTCTATCCGAGATGAAGCAGAATTTCAATAATATTTTCATGAGAATAGCCAATGCATGAACTTGTTTCAAAATGTATTATATGTTGCACACTTTGATACAGATTTTCTATATATATGTATATATTTTACTTTATCATTTTGGCATTATTGTCAAATGGGGAGTAATAATATGTATGTGTGTTTTTGAAAATTTTGTATTTATGCATGCATTAAGGGGGAGTATTGCATTAAAAGGGGAATATGAGTAAATATGTAACTATGTTGTGTATGCACACTTAGTGGTATTGTATTACTCTAAAATTTTCTAAGTGTTGCCATCAATGCCAAAGGGGGATATTGTTGGCTTGATGATAATTATAATGTATTCATCACTTGTTGTCATTGATGAAACACTCTCACACACATATATGATTACATTGACTACCGGTGTAACTTCAATTGGTTTACACTACCAACTGGTATGTTTAAGGTCTATCTCTAACCGGTACTTTGTGTCAATTAGTATGTGCCTAAGAGATAACCTGTGATTACATTAAGTTGGCATCAAAATGAAGATAAAGTTGAAGATGAAGATCAAGTGGAAGATTCCAGGACAACGATTCACTAGTTTTATTCCAACTGATATTGACTACTCTAACTGGTATCTGATTTTGTGATGAGTTACTAGCACTATTTTCTTAGTGGTCATTTTTTGTGATGAGTTATGTTTAAATGTCTAGATACACTGCACCTAGGAAATTGTGTTCCTATGGCCGACATAAGGTCTAAATGTCTATTTAAAGACATCTTAGTGAATCATTTTATGAGAGATGAAAAAGAGAGAACATATATAGAAGAGGTGTTCTATGTGAATACTTTTGCTGTAGAGCGATAAGTATTTTAGATGGAGAGCAGTGTTGAATGTACTTAGAGTGATCTGATCAAGCAATTTTTGTGCTACTCAAAATAGATCAAATCTTTCTTGTTGTTTTCTAATCATTACAACAGAATAAAATCCCCTAACCGGGTAAGCTCTAACAAGCTTCATTGTACAAATCCTCTAGCAAGGTGATCCATTAGTTTGTATTCTAAAATCCTCCAGCAAGGTTACTCTTAACAGGGTATAAGCTTCTAATCAAGCTTGGGATCTCTAACAAGATTTTCTCCTAGCAGAGCTCTTTGTAAGACCTTAACCGGTCAGTTTTCTATTACTGCAAATAGTTAACTTGTGAGTTCCATCTCATCATGGTTTTTACCTATTTGGTTTTTCCACGTATAAACACTTGTGTTATGGTGGATGTTCTACTTTATGTGGATGTTGTTATTTCATTTTGGATAGCATGTATTTTGTTCAAATTCTTAGTTAAGTTCATCTACCGGTTAGTGTTTAAAGTTGTGCTTGTTTTGGTGTCATTGATTCACCCCCCCTTCTTAATGCTTTTCAAGACCATCACGAACCGGTATATGTAGACAATTGGCATATGAAGGAATGGCTTGACACCAGCTTAGAGATTCAACAGAGGTCTTCAAAGAAGCAAATGGAGGACAATCAGTCTATGAGTTGGAAGTGGTTAACTCTTAAGCGGTATTGATGTTCCAACTGGTTTCACTAATTGTCTGACGAGTTATCACCAGTCGTGATGAGTTATCCCTAACTGATAGATTTGGCGGCAATCTATGATGAGTTATATTAGATTGTCTAGATAACCTAGGAAATTGTGATATGATTCCTGAGCCAACATGAAATCTAATGCCTATATAATGACATTGTGATGAACTATTTTTATGTATGATGCAAAATAGAAGTGTTAAGTTGTTGCTATTTACTAAAGGGACAATAGAGTATACTGGTGGTACAGTTTTGAGTGAGCAGAAGAGGATATATTCAAGAAAGTTGTGCTACTTCTAGATCACACCACTTGTTGTTTTCTAATCACTACAACAATCAAATCCCCTAACTGGGTAAGCTCTAACAAGCTTCAATGTATAGATCCTTTAACAAGGTGATCCATTAGTCTGGGTTCAAAATCCTCTATCGAGCTTACTCCTAACAGGGTACTACCTTTAACAGGGTATAGCTCCTAACAAGGCTTTGGGATCTTTAACATGATTCACTCCTAGCAGAGCACTTTTGTAGACCTTAACCGGTTAGTTACCTATTACTACAGATAGTTAACTTGTGAGTCCCATCTCACCGTGGTTTTTCCTAGTTGGGTTTTCCATGTATAAACACTTGTGTTATGGTGGATGTTTTACTTGTTGTGGATGTTTTAATATCATTTTGGATTGCATGCATAGTATTAAGTAAACTGGTTAAGTATCTTTACCAGTCTGTGTTTAAAGTGGTATTGTTTTTGCTATCACTAATTCACCCCCCTCTCAATGCTTTATAAGTCTATCAATTGGTATCAGAGCCAAACTTCCTTAAGGCTTAATCACTTGGAAGGAAACCCTAAAGCCACCATGGGTGATATGAGTTACTTAGAGATGGCTAGAGTGCTTGAAGCTACCAAGGAAGAGCATGAAACCCTAAGGGTTAGATTTAAAGCTTCACAAGTCAAAAGGAGAGAGCTGACTGAACAACTATTAGATATATTTGATAAGAGTTCTTCAGATGAAGCTAACATTGATGAATTGGCTGAAGAAGTTGAAAAATTGAATGGTGAAAAGCTAAATCTGAGAAGAGAGTTATAAGCCCTAACTATCTGCATGAGCCAAGAGCTTGAAGCAAGAAGCGCAGTTGAAGACCTAATCAAAGAAAGAGATCATGAGATTGATAAGATCAAACACAAGAATGCAAATTTTCATGAGCATTGGCATGAGGAAAAAGAAGAGAAGGAGGCTTTGAAGCTAGATATTGAAATGGCAACATCTCTAAGAGAGACTCTGACAAAACACAATGAAGATCTTACTAAAGAGCTCACTGAGGCTAATAGAAAGCTGGAAAAGTTCAATAATAGTTCTTCTATGCTGGATGACTAGATCTAATCTCAAAGGATGAAAGGTGACACATCTGGACTAGGGTTTAACACATTTGGGAAAGGAGAATCTTCTAGTACAAAGAGCAACATACAAAAAGGTAAAATTGCTCCTAAGGTTAACATGCCTACTGGTAAGAAATCATTTAAGCCTATTTTCTTTGTCTATCATAAACTTGGACATACTGCAAATGCGTGTAGAAGTAGACCTAATGAGAATATAGGCTATAATACAAATGCTAGGTATGCATCTAGGAGATTTGAAGGTCATTATTTTACATGCAACATGTATGGACATAGATTAGTTGAATGTAGATAAGGAGTAAACAATTTGACACCTCACATGAATCCAAGACCTAATGGTGACTGGAGGAGAACCTATGATGACTGGGGAAACATGAACTGGCAAAAACCCTATGTCAGCCGGTTTAGTCCATTTCAAATGGAAAAGGTAACTAATGTTATTTGCACCATTTGTAACAATTATGGTCATGTGACTATGAAATGCAGAAGGAGAATTGGAAGAGGTAATTCAGGACCTTGGAGATCATCTGGAATGTCTTACTATCATTGTCACAAACTGGGACATATGGCAAAGTTCTGTAGAACTAGGAAGAAAAAACCGGTCAACGCCTCTGAAGATCAAAAAGGTAAGAAGAAGGTCAATGTTGAGGAAACCAGAGAGGAGATGAACAAAATATGGAAAAAGAAGAGTGAGGACAAGTCTGTAGAGGAATCTATCCCTTCACCTAGCGTGGAGAATCCTACACCGAAGAACTAAGTCTTTCAACAAGCCTAAGGGGAGCATAGCAGTAAATCTACTTCCAGACCCCTTGAAGAATATGTGGTAAGAGAGTTTAAATTTTTAGTTGTTTTGTGAGAATGAAATGGATGAAATGAGTTATGAAGTCAATTATGACTTATTAATCATATATGCCAACAACCTTTTGGCATCTCCCAAGGATAAGAAGAAGAAAATACTGGGAACATACGAGGAAAGAAATACACCTGCTGAACCTAGTCCTACCAAAGAGAAGAAGAAGAAGAAGAAAGCTTAACAAGCACCTCCAGTGACCACTAGTACAAGGGTGACAATAAGTTTCCAAGTCAAAAAAGAACCTACACCCAAAGTATATGCTAAGAAGTAGACTGCAATGAAGAAGAGAGGCATGCAACTTATTCTTCAAGCAGAATTTGATGATACTGACACCGAAGAGGAACCAAAGAAAATGAAAGCAACTGGTAAGAAAGCCAAACCAGTAGAAGACACCACACAATAGGGTATTCCTATTAATGCTTTATCTTACAAACCTATGACTAATTTTGAGAACCGTAAAAACATTAGGGAGGAATAGGTTTGATAATGTGAAATAATGTTTTAATTCAATTGATGATGATTAGAAGGAACAAATTGTTCAAAAGGTAATCAACTACTTATGTCAATACAATTGATTACCTCAGGATCTTAAAAATGATATTTCTGATTCTTTGTATTCTATTCTTATAAATAAGTGGAAAGTGGCATTTGAACAAGATCAAGAAATAATTGATAGTATTTTCATTCAGTATTTTCTTGAATTGTCTAGAGATGAATTATTAGCATTGCTTGATAAATTCAAAGGACAATTTCATTCTAAGGCAAGAAGATTGATGTTAATGAATGGAAAGGTGTAATTTGTTGAAGTGGAAACTTATCAGATAGCTAGAAATATTCAAAGGATGCATGAGTAGATAAAGTCTCATAAAACTGATCAAACAAAGATTGGAGAACAACTAGAGTTAGATGAAGAAGAAATTGTTGCACCAGATATTGTCTATCCTATCAAGCATAAGGATGACTCTCTACTAGTTATCTTTGTAGATGATATTCAGGACACCATTGATTTATCTGGTAATATCATTAAACCAGTTATGCAACTATTACATCCACCGGTTATTACTCTTACACAGGAAAAAGCAGTTGAAGCACCAGTAATTCAACCTAGTGTGGATATTCAACTTCCACCGACAAAAGAACACCAAGTGGAAATCAATTACCATCGATTACAATGGTTACTCAAGAGAAACAAACAATGGTAGAACAAGAGAAAGAGAAACCTAAGAAAGAGATTAAAGTGAAGGCATCTGGACAAAAATAGGAGGAAGAGAAAGATAAAACAGAGGAAAAGATACTAGCTGAAGAGAAAAAAGCAATGGTTATGCAACAAATTGATGATGAGGATGACTCAATAGGCATCAAAGGGCCAATAGATGTAGATAATATGAGTGCATCTGAACTCATGGAGATTACAACCATGATGCAATCCAGAGCTCAAAAGAAAATATTGAAAGAGTAGAGGAAGGAAGCATAAACAATTCAAACTGCCATTGAGATTCTGACTAGTCTTCTACTGGAGACTGACATTGGAAAATTTTCAACTCCTATTGGAAAGCTTGGCTAGTTGGTTGTTGATACTTTTGACCAACTGAAGTCCCTTGAAGAAGCTGCTCAGACCTTAGCTGAGAAGAATTATAAAAAGAAGAGAGGAGAGAAAATAATGAAAGATATTGATACAGGGAAGATTGCTTTATCCCCAAATAAAGATCTTTTGAGGACTGCTATTGAAAACATGAGGAAGGATACTAGCCTATACATCTAATATTTCATTTTTCTATATTGATTTGATTAAGAGGTAAGAAGAGACATAACAGGATCTAGATAGGATATGTACTGCCTACACACCTTTACAGGATTTAGCCTTCGCATTTGACAAATTAATTGATGATTTGCAAAATTGGTTAGATGTCTATGATTATGAACAGGCTAAGAGAATCCAACCCTTGAAAGAGATAAAGAACTAGTTACAACCCAAAGTGGACATCCTACAATGGGCATACAAAGATACAAAAGTGGTTTTGGCTACTGCAGAGATGAGCAGAGTGGATGCGATGGACGAATTCACTTCACAGGTTATGACAACCATTGAGATCACTACAACCTTATTGGAAACATGGGAAAATGTTTTTTCTCAGATGAAGGTCACTTTCAATGACATTTTCTTTCAAATTGCAGTGAATACTCCTTGAAAAGACTCTTATATTATTGTATATGTAAACTTTTTGATGCAAATTTTGATCTAATATATATGTATTTTACTTTTCAATTTGGCATTGTTGTCAAAGGGGGATTAGAAATATGTATGTGTTGTGAAAATTTTGTATGTATTGTTAAGGGGGAGTAGAAATATGTTTGTACAATTTTTGTAAGCATACTTAGTTCTAAAGTTGTAAAATTTTCTAAGTGTTGTCATCAATGTCAAAGGGGGATATTGTTGGCTTGATGATGATTGTAATGGATGACTTCATGTGTTGTCATTGATGGCACATGTATACACACACATATATTCACATTGTCTTATTCATCTTAGTTAAGATAAATGAATATTACTCCTAAGTCTTTGTATTGCAAAACCGGTATTATATGTATAGTTAAGTTCAAATGGTTTAGAGGGTGTCTAACTGGTATATGTAGACAACCGGTATATGTAGTAATGGCTTGACACCATCTTGGAGAATCAACAGAGATCTTCAAAGAAGCAAATGGAGGACAATCGATCTATGAGTTGGGAGTGGTTAACTCTTAACCGATATCGATGTTCCAACCGGTTTCACTAATTGTGTGATGCGTTATCACTGGTCATGATGAGTTATCCCTAACTGACATATTTGGTGACAATCTGTGATGAGTTATGCTAGAATGTCCAAATACATTGCACCTAGGAAATTATGATATGATTCATGAGCTGACATGAAATCTAATGTCTATATAATGACATTGTGATGAGCTATTTTTATGTATGATGCAAAATAGAAGTGTTAAGTTGTTACAATTTACTGAAGGCATAACAGAGTATGTCGGTGATGCAGTTTTGAGTGAGCAGAAGAGGATCTACTCAAGCAAGTTGTGATACCTCTAGATCACACCACCTATTGTTTTCTAATCACTACAATAGTCAAATCCCCTAACTGAGTAAGCTCTAACAAGCTTCAATGTACAAATCCTTTAACAAGGTGATCCATTAGTTTGGGTTTGAAATCCTCTATCAAGGCTACTCCTAACAGGGTATAGCTCCTAATAGGGCTTTGGGATCTTTAACAGGATTTGCTCCTAGCAGAGCACTTTTGTAGACCCTAACCAGTTAGTTACCTATTACTACAGATAGTTAACTTTTGAGTCCCATCTCATCGTGGTTTTTCCCAGTTGGGTTTTCCATGTATAAACACTTGTGTTATGGTGGATGTTTTAATATCATTTTAAATTGCATGCATAGTATTAAGTAAACTAGTTAAGTATCTTTACCAGTCTGTGTTTAAAGTGGTATTGTTTTTGCGGTCACTGATTCACCCCCCCGTCTTCATGCTTTATAAGTCTATTAGTACCATGGTGAAAATATGGCCTGACACTTGTCAATTTTTAGTGTCTTTTTGTCATATCCTTTTAGAGTGACATTAGTCTTTCCCCCTTTGTCTTAGTACCAACAAGCTACATTCCTAACCGGGGGCACCTCTTTAACCTAGTGTTGTGGACAAGATTCCTGAGAATTGCTAAATGTGAATTTTTTTCTATCCTTGGTCATGTGATTTTGTATTAGACTTCATATGATCTACCAACCTACTGTAATAAATCTACACATGCACCATCTTCATCATCATTACATACTTTGCAATAAATTGTCTTTTCTATGACAATAACATTTTAGGCTATAGCATAATTTTACTATAGCCTAAACCTATCAATTTCATCATTAATTATACTATAGCCTAAACCTATCAATTTCATCATTAATTTTATCCTACATCTTGATCACACTATCAACATTTATGGACATATTAGTCCTAGAACAAGCATCCTATCAATCATCATCTTATCAATAAAAAAACCAACATCTTATCCAAACATCAATCTATCCATTCCTATCCTATTTGAAGTGAATATATGAAACACATATCTTTTTGGCAAGAAGATCTAAATGGATGTTGACTTATTTGGTCAGTGAGTCTTATCTTTGATCTTTTTCATGTCAGGTTTTTATGCTACTCAAGGATATCCTTGTGAATAGCGAGGATTGAACTTGGCATGGGTTTTTCATATGTTGTGTTTATGGGATACTTTCCATGCAATTATGGGGCAAGTTTTATTTGTGTTCATGTTGGAACATTTCATTTAGCATGGTCTTATATCCTCTGCAAATCAAAGGTCACATGATGCTTTTTTGCATGTGGATCATCATGTTTTATGACTATTGCACATACCTTTGTTGGGAACATGGTGTCTCAACCTTGCATTTACATGAGGTTACTATTTATATTAAGTTTTTACTTTGGGCACAAAATGGTGCGAAATTCTCCCCGAAGCTTTTGGCTGGCTAGATAAGCATTTTAGTAAAGTTACGTCACAAGATCACAACTAGTTTTGAAGATATTAAAGTTTCTATTTTGTAGGGGTGCAATGAAAGGTTTACATTTAATTTTGAGGAATTTAGAGGCCCCAAAATTCCCTAAAAAGTGGGCATAAGTGGCATAGCGGCTTATGATGAAATAGAGCACTTCATGAGCTTTCTGACGCTTCAAATAGTTTGCCAATAGGACACATGGTTCTCAAGTTATAGCCTTCGAAAGTTTGTACTCTTGAAATAGGAAATATAAAATGTATTGGACACATAAATGAGCTATAGGGACACATGTTGTGTTAGTCTCAATCGGTGCTAAGAGGGGAGGGGTGAATGAACACTTTACTAGTTTTACACAATTAAAACTTTTAACTCAAATCGAATCTAATTTAATATTCATCAATACACATAATCATTGCAGAAGAATATGCTTGTATGAAAAGATAAACAATGACACCAAGATTTATCTCATGGAAACCCAAATGGGAGAAAACCACGATGTGAGTAGGAACTCACAAAATTTGTACTGTTCTAGAGTATGCCTAGTGAAGAGCCATCCCTGTTAGGAGATTACAAAGACACTGTTAGGTGCCACCCAGTTAAGGGATTTTGTTTAAGGCCTGTTAGTTCCTTTATCCTGTTAAAGGTTGCCTGGTTAGAGGATTTAGGAACATCAATTAAGATGTCACCCGATTAAGGGATTTTACAAAGGGACCTATTAAAGTCCACTTGGTTAAGGGATTTGGGTTGCAATGGTTAGAAAGAAACAAAAAGATGATCTACTAGGATAGCTAATGATAGATTGATCAGATCACAATGAACATCATACTTTATCACATCGGTTGTGTTTGCTTTGCACAACACTAGTTTTCTACTTATACCTTTGGCTCTGCACTTTGTCGGTCCTTTGATCCTCGGCTCTACACTCTGCTAGTCCTCTGACCTTTGACTCTGCACTCTACCGGTCCCCTGACCCTCAGCTCCACACTCTGCCAGTCTACTCCACCCACTCTTTGATCTGCTAAATATTTTAGCACTTCCTCTCACTCTATTCTACACTTTGGATTGCCTTCTACAAGATCTGGTCTTTGCAAATTTTATGATCTAGAATTTTTGGATGAACTCAAAAATACTTTATACATTTTCTACCATCACCTTTAGGTGTTTCCTCAATCAGAGCAATCACAGATTTTGGAGGATTTCAAATTCAAAATCTTCCACTCTTTCTCTGTGCATCCTGTAATAATTATGTCAACTGCTCAACTAAATTTGCCACCACATCCCTCAAAATAGTGACTTCTGGGTCGAGTTCAGTCTTTTAAATGCGAACCAAAAAATCCGCAAGTAATCATAGCTTGACTACATGATGACTAAAGTTGACTTTACCAACCTTTAGTTTGGCATAGACACAAGCTCACCAGCTCACCTCTTGCCACCACAATTGAATAGCTGATCATCACTTCAAGATTTTAGGCAAACACCTATCTTCCTTCTGCTTAACTGGTGTATCGGTATACCATTGCACTCTTCATTGCCTGTTCATCCCTCGATGCCAGTTTGCAGTGCTTCTATCAAGTGTCTTCTCCTATTTTTTGATGAGGTTTTGGTTTGCATACAACATCAAGTCTTCTTTCCTAAGTCACCTTTGGTGACTTCATTATCACAATGACCAAGCTGAAGATCTGACCTCAACACCAATCTTCTTGAGTGGCAGACTGGTTAGCTTAGTCTGTCTTCCCTTGGGCTGATTGAACCTTGATCACTTATCTCTTATGCTGCTTCCATGTTGTTTACAAGTCATCACCTTTGCTACTGAGATACACCACTCCACCGATACCACTCCACTGGTCAGTGTTAGACATCAATGACAAATCTCAACAAATATATCGGTTCTCTGGATTAATCGGTTTTGTCAATGCCAACATGTTGATGTGTGTTTTAACACATCATAGGGAATATAGAAGGGATACAAGGTTGGCTCTACTTTATTGGGTGGTTTTACCCCATGGTTTTGTAATACCATTTGACAAATTCTTGTATTGTATCTCCTATATATGAGGTGCATGAGATAGAGGTTGTGTGTAAGAGTCTTAGTGCGATTGAGTTACCTCTGAGTCTTTGATTAGTGGTACTCCTATGAAGAGTTTGCTCTAAAAGTATATTGTAATATGTTATTGATTGATGAATAATATATTGAGCTGCTTTTGGAGTGTGGGATTTTTCTCTTGAGCAACATAAAATTACTTGATTTGGAGATGGGAAATGAAGGAGTGGAGTCTCCAACTTATACAAGAAGGAGAGAGGAAATGGAGGGCTAGGATTGATTTCTTGTCTCCACAATCCTCAAGGTTCATTGGTAAGGCTTCCCAATGCACCTAGAGAAGACACAAGGAATACAAATATTCCTTAGATGATGAGGAGGGGAATTAAAAATTAGAGGAATAATTGTAAGTGGGACTAGGAGAGCTTCTAGAAGAATTAATTAGGCTAATGATAGATTAGGAAAAGGTGATTTGTAGGAATCACAAGGGTTAGTTAATTAATTGAGATTAATTAATTAAAGGGGAGATTTAAGAAGAATTAATTTTGGATACCTTAGAAGAATGGGGGAAAATTGATTTATTAGATAAATCAATCATTGGACCATAGTGACAATATTAATTAAATTAAATTAAATTAATACTGAGGAGAACAAGGACTACCATAATTAAATAAATTAACTATGTGAGAGAATTAAACTAATTAAAATAATTAATTTAAGTCTCTACATTTTCCCCCTCTTTTAAGCAGTGACAAAATTTGGTGATGGGTAAAAGATAGAAGAAAAAGGATGCCCCAACGCAAAGCACGCATGGTGTATGGTCCCTCGAGAATTTTGAGGAATTTTTAAAAAAATTGGCAAAAAATTCTCGAAAAGAAGAAGGAAGGAGAAAAAAATGAGGAGAGAATGAGACAAAAAAAAGAGAAATGATTGGGGAAATACGAGAAGAGGAAGAAGATAGAGGAGTGGGCCTATGAGGGGGGCCCATATAAGCCACACATGGCCCAATGAAGGGTCATTGTCACACATAAGCATTGGAGCATTTCAGAGCCTAGAAGAAGAGAAGAGGAGATGCATCACGTTCCTACACATGAGCACTGCACCGATAGGGTTCGCCACTATGAGAAATCCACCCTCTATGGACCACCGATAGGTACTAGTAACCTTCTTTGTGATTTGATAGGTTTAGGTTAAATATAGGGTTAGAAATGGGCTTATAAGTCAAACGGGGTGGACACATTGACCGTCGTTTGGGCACACGTGCCCCTAGGGTAGTGCAAGCATTGGTGAATAGCACCAAAATTCATGGGGAAATAGAGATTTGAGGGGGTTCTAGGGCAGGCAAACACGTTTGGTGCGAGCGCCTACGCTAGCCTATGTTAGGGTTTGGGTTGGAGGGGGGAAAGGGGCGCATGGCGCGAGCACCCATGCTGGTCTAGGTTAACATCTAAGGTTACGGGGGAGGTTAGTGCATGCATCTGTGGCATAGTGTGAGCGCCACAGGTTTGGCTTGAGCACTGAATGAACTAGCATGAGCGCAAGGAGGGGAGGGAGATGAAGAATTTGATAAGTAAAGGTAAAGAAAATGGATTAGGGGGGATCATGAATGACTTAGGGATAGAATAGGGCCAAGAATGTTATGAGATAACAAAGTGGTTTGCATAGATGCAGGGGGATTTGGGGCCATTGGAATTGAGGGAACACTAGCCGATGAGCATGAGGCTACATAGGCAGCTGGAGGTAGATGAGCTGGAGATACTGGCCATAATAGGATTGCATTTTGTTGGTCGATGGCCGAGGATTCAAGCACATACTACCATGATGACCGTACTAGTGGAGAGATGGGACATCAGGACTTGTACTTTCTACCTGCCCATAGGAGAGGCGACCGTGAATTAGTTAGATGTATGGAGGATCTTGAAGATCCTCATTTGTGGTGTCATCCCTGAGTACTGACTAGATGCGGAAGATTTCTACCTTTGGGAGATTTGTGAGTTTGACACAGTACCCATGTTGGTGTTGGGAATATGCCTTGAATCTCCTGACCAATATTCAGGTTAACATCGCCTATCAGGTTAGCTGTATTTAAGTCCTGCCAATATCCTAATGAAGTCACCTTTGGTGATCAGGTCATCATCTGCTATCGGAGGAACAAGATGTAAGTCATGCCGGTGACTGATGGAACCTCTTCCTGTGTTGGGTTATCGGGTGAGCAAGTTGGGCAGATCAGACGGTGATCAAGAATGATCCGATGGCGGTCGCTATATCGTGATGGGAAGTAGCTCACCGGTTTATTCTCGTGACTTGGTGACAAGGTGGGCTCGGGTCCAATGGCGGGTCGAAGAGGTGAATCAAAGGCTGACACGTCGCTGGCCTGAGCGGCTCAAGTGAGATAACAACCAAGTAGATCAGGTTGATCCAATGGAGGTCGTTATGTCATGATGGGATACTGCTCGTTAGTATATCCCTCGCGACAAGGAGACCAAGTGGTGGGACCTGACAGGAGAGTGGCTAAGGCAAGTTAAAGGCCGAGCAAATCAAAATGATCGGATGACAATTGCAGAAGATTCGATGGTGGCCGCTAGGTCGTGATGGGAAATTGCTCGTGAGACTTTCCATCATGACCCAGTGACAAAGGAATTTTGGGTAGACCATGTGGTGGAGCACAGAAAGAGATCAAGGAAGATCAAACAACCAAGATTGCCTTCGATGATCGGGGCATCATCGAAGATTGGAAGAACTGGATGTTTGTTATTCCGATGGGCCAATGAGGTCATCTATTGGTGATTGGAGATTATGGTAACTTTTGAGTGATGATTTCGATGGGCCGATGAAGAAGTATCTGACTACAAATTAAGAAGTATCTGACTGTGAATTGTCACCCGAACCAAAGTCCAAAAGACTTGTAGGCGGGCACATGGAATGTTTCTGTTGGTGTATTTGAATACGAACCAACCCAACTTCCAAATGAATGTGGGATAATAGGTTTTCCATGAGTTCATGCATGGATAGGCTGTTACTCGACAGTTACAAGGCTGGTATACAAAATGACAAAGGAATGTTTGGTATATATATAGGTGGTTGAGGAAGTAGCCGTTACAGTGGAAGTTGAAGAAGCTGAGTGAAGAGGTGTCTGCATGTTGTGAGAACAGAGTCTAAAAAGAAGATCTGAGAATTTATTGTAACTGTGTTGTTTACTGAATAAAGGAATCTTCTTGGTGGTGGGTTTTTTACCCGTAAGGGTTTTCCCACGTATATCTGTTGTCTTTATCTAGTGTTCTGTTGTCTATTTTTATCTTAATGTATTGAAAACTGAAATTAAAATATTCCCTTGCCTAATTATCCCCTTAGATTTGATGATAGGAGAGCGTATTCTAAACTTTGCTTTCCTTACAAGTACAATTAGAGCCATTTAGTTGTGTTATCCTTGATGGGTAGGGTTGTTTTGTGTCAATTTTGTTTTTCAGTGGGAGTCTGGCAGAGTATTTTGTTTGCAGATTGAGATGGCAAACAACTCTGGACGAGTGGAGATTGAGATGTTCAACGGTTCAAACTTTGAGTTGTGGAAACTCAAGATGGAAGATTTGCTAGTTGATCGAGACTTGTGGTTTGCTGTGTCTGGACAAAAACCTTTAGGCATGAGGCAAGAAGACTGGGATCTTGCAGATAGAAAAGCCAGAAGATTGATTAGACTTTGTTTGGTAGACTCTATCCGGTTAAATGTTCATGAGGAAAAGACTACACATTTTCTATGGAAGAAACTTGGAGATATTTATTAGGGGAAATCTCTAGTAAACAAGTTGTTCCTAAGGAAGAAGTTGTATTCCTTGAAGATGGATGAGGGTACATTTGTTGCAGATCATCTGAATGTTTTCAACATGATGGTTGCTTAGTTGACTTCCATAGGAGTCAAGATTGATGATGATGATTGCTGTATGCTTATGTTATGTTCTCTTCCTAAGACATGGGATCATCTGGTAATGACCATTGGGAGTACAAAAACCACTTTCAAGATGGAAGAAGTGGTTGCTTTGTTGCTGCTAGAAGAAACATGAAGAAAATCTTTTGAGATGGTCAAGGAGGCCCTTGCTATTCATGGCAAGACAAAGGAAAAGAAGGCTAAATCCAAGTTAGATGAAAGTTCTTCTCCTGGAAAGAAGTCCAAAGTGAAAAGTTGGAAGTGTGGGCAGGTTGGTCACATTCGGAAGGATTGCAAAGAGAAGATGAAGAAAGAAAACAAGAATTCTTTAGATTCTTCATCTTATGCATCCTCACAGAATGAGGATGGAGATGCCTTCTAAGTTACTTTGGCAAGACAGACATCTGGTGGTGTCTAGTTCTATCATGATGCCTTGTAAGACTAGGTACAAGGGGTCTTTGGTAGTGATGCATATTCATCATTTGATGGTGGATGATCTTCATGTGACTGGAGATGCTAACATCTTGAGGATTCATAAGTCTTTGGAAGAGATGTTGTTTTCCTTAGTTAGGATATGTTATATTATGTCTGGGTACACTCTTGAGATGCATTTAGAGTTGTGACATAATATGGTTATGTTCATACAGAGCATGTAATCTCTTTGGAAGAGATGTTTTAGATCATGTTTGTCATGTTTAGATTCCCAATTTTGCAGTTGGAAAGTTTGACAATGATCTAGTTTTTTGTTTCTATAATGTTGAGTACATTGATCATATTGTTTGATAATTCATGATAATGTGGTTATGCATTTGGAGTTTGGTATGTGTTGATCAGTTACAGGTGCTCATGGATATATAGAAATAGTAGATGGTGCTATCTTTCTCTTATGGCTAGAGATGTATGTGTTGGAATGATTAATAGGGCCGATTGAGATGCATTCATCTGTTATAACATAGTTGACATTTAAGATGTGAGTATAGAAGGGCATGATACAGGGTGCTGTAAACACTTGCTTCCAGTCAGTATTGGGAAAGCTCTCGGTACAAATATTTATTCACTTCTTTGTGATGTTGTAAATGGTTATTTTCAACTGTGACATTACCTGTGCAGTGGGAGCTCCGTGGTTTGTATTGTATGTGAAGCTTGAGACTGTGAGTAACAGGTAGTACATGTTAATGTTCTAAATTCATTTTGGTATACCTTAAGGGTATGTGTAGTTGGATGTGCTAGCACTTGCTGTGGGTGCTATTCTAGCCATGTCTGTAAAAATGTTGGTACATTCGGTTAGTTTTGGATCATGAGATTGGTGTGCTCGGGAGACAGAGTTGTAGTTTTCTTAGTGAATAACTTCTATGTATGTCTAGTGGCAATGGCATGGCAGAAGGTGGAAGTGTTCATGAATAAGATGAGACTTCTTTGCATAGGTGCCCATGTTAATTTTTTGTTTCTTGATGTTTTTTGATCAAATGATGGGCTTTAGAGTTCATGGTTCTTAGTGAAATCTATAAGTGTTCAACATGGTAGACAAGTCTAGTAGATTCCTCAGCAAGTGGGAGATTGTTTGGAATATGCCTTGAATCTCCTGACCAATGTTCGGGTTAACATCGCCTATCAGGTTAGTTGTATTGAAGTCCTGTTGATATCCTGATGAAGTCGCCATCGACGATCGGGTCATCATCAGCTATTGGAGGAACAAGATGTAAGTCAAGCCGATGACCGATGGAACCTCTTCCTATGTTCAGTTACCAGGTGAGAAAGTTGGGCAGATCAGATGGTGATCAAGAATGATCCAATGATGATCGCTATACCGCGATGGAAAGTAGCTCATCGATTTATTCTTGTGACTTGGCGACAAGGTGGGCTTGGGTCCAATGGTGGGTCTAGGAGGTGAATCAGAGGATGACACGTGGCTGGCCTGAGCAGCTCAAGTGAGATAATGATCGAGCAGATCAGGTTGATCCAATGGTGGTCGTTATGTCAAGATGGGAAACTATTCGTTAGTATATCCACCATGACTTGGAGACCAAGTGGTGGGACCCAATAGGAGAGTGGCTAAGGCAAGTTAAAGGCTGAGCAGGTCAAAATGATTGGATGATGATCGCAAAAGATCCGACGGTGGTCGCTAGGTCGTGATGGGAAATTTCTCATGAGACTTTCCATTATGACCTAGTGACAAAGGAATTCTTAGCAGATAGTGAGGTCGTGCTATGGTGTTAGGGCATGGACCCTGGAGCCAATCAAGGGGTGTCATGTGGCAGAGCACAGAAAGAGATCAAGGAAGATCAGATGATTGGGATTGCCTTCAGTGATCGGGGCATCATCAAAGATTGGAAGAACTAGTTGTTTGTTATTCCAATGGGCCGATGAGGTCATCTACTGGTGATTAGAGATTGGGGTAACTTTTGAGTGATGATTTCAATGGGCTAATGAAGAAGTATCCAACTGCAGATGGTCGCCTGAACTGAAATCCAAAAGACTTTTAGGTGGACATGTGAAATGTTTTTGTCGGTGTATTTGAATACGATCCAACCCGACTTCCCGATGAATGTGGGATAATAGGTTTTCCATGAGTTCATGGATGGATAGGTTGTTACTCAATGGTTACAAGGCTGATATACAAACTGACAGAGGAATGTTTCGTATATATATAGGTGGTCGAGGAAGTAGCCATTATAGTGGAAGTTGAAGAAGCCAAGTGGAGATGTGTCTGCATGTTGTGAGAACATAGTCTGAAAAGAAGATTT
This sequence comes from Cryptomeria japonica, assembly GCF_030272615.1. Lineage (NCBI taxonomy): Eukaryota > Viridiplantae > Streptophyta > Pinopsida > Cupressales > Cupressaceae > Cryptomeria > Cryptomeria japonica. The sequence goes on along the minus strand of NC_081406.1, from coordinate 359,174,438 downwards.
GAGAATTTATTATTACCGTGTTGTTTACTAAATAAAGGAATCTTCTTGGTGGTGGGTTTTTTACTCGTAAGGGTTTTCCCACGTATATTTGGTGTCTTTATCTAGTGTTCTTTTGTCTGTGTTTATCTTAATGTATTGCAAACTAAAATTAAAATACTCCCTTGCCTGACTATCCCCTTATAATTGACAATAGGAGAGCGTATTCAATACTCTTCTTTCCTTACAGTTGGAAGGAGTTAGATGCATCTAGGTAGGGCGATGGAGATCCCACACATTCCTTGCCTAGTACTTGTTGTGTGTGTGAAAAGTGGAATAAGTATCTACAAGATGTAAGACATAACACTTCAATTAAGTCATTACATGTATGGTTAGACAGATAGAAGCATGAATAATAAAACCATAACAAATTGACCAATTGCCTTCTAAAAGATGTGAGTATAGACTTGCTCTTAGATTTGTATAAGCAATACCAGTGACTAAACTACACCAAGATGAAGGATTTAATCTATATGAGCATGAGATTAAGCTAAATGGATGCAAGATTATGTTAGATGGATGAATAGTAAGCTATATGAATTCAAGCAATCATAATTGAACTAAATATGCAAAAAGATAAACTAAAATGCAATAATCTCAAAAAGAAAGCACAATAGCTTCAATGAATCCAGAGAAAAAACTCCATAATAACAATAAATCTCCAGGGTGTTTTGAATGAGAGATGAACGCTGAATTTATAGAGAATCACAAGAGAGATCAAGAAAAAGCACAATTTAGGATAATTGAAATAAATGAGAGATCAGATTCAGTTAACGTGGAGATAGATTCCAATTATAGTTTGATTGAAATGCATTTAGATTACAAGTTCGAGTTTGCATTGGAGATAAAATTCAATTAATTTCATGCACTTGGGATGAAAACAAGTAATTCCATGCATATTTATTTGATTTATTCAAGAAAAGAGTCTTTTCAATGCAACTGAACTTGTTTTCTCAAAAGCTTTGAGTTCCAATTTTAGAGAATGACTAAATTCATTTAATTGCTTTGATGATTTCAAGTTCTCAATTTATAAAAAGAAATAATATCTCAAGTTTAATTTCTCTTTCAATACAATTCTTTATTTTATTTTGAATTTAACTTTTGCTTTGCATATTGATTCCTCTTTTGTGATAAATTAATTCCTTTTTTATATTAATGGAAAATTTATTTATTAATTAAATATGCTAGGATATTTAATAAATTAAATAGGATAATTGATCAAAATGATAATTCAATTGCCATGTGACATTTAATGATTGAAGAATTAATTAAATGTGTGCTCAAAGTTGATTTAATTACCTTTGGTTAGGACCTTGGTGATGTTGTTGAGATTAGGGGTCCATGGTTTAGGTGACCATTTTTAGGGTATTACATTTGCCCCTCTTTGAATTAATGTGCGAGCAGCACGTTGGTTCAAAGAATAGTTGATGACTAGAAGATACCAGTTCTAAACTTGGTTGATCATGAACTAGATGAAGAGCGAGGTGTTTAGCTTATTTTGAAGCAATGAAGCTGAACAGAGTTAATTAAAGTGATACCTATCCCAGACTTGATTGAACTAGGATTGATGAAGAGCAAAGATACTGAACTTGAACTTGATTGATCAAGAAGCGGATCTTACTGATCTAGAACTTGATTGAACTAGACATAGTGAGTGAAGATAAAATTAATCTTGAACTTGATGGATCAAGACACGATGAGTGAAGATAAATCATCCAGCTTGATTTGATGCGATGAAACTGAACACTTTCTTAGAGAATGTGTGATCAAATATACTCTTTAAACTTTTTGATTGAGTTTAAACGAATAATCAGCTTGATGAAAAGTGATGAAACTGATTAACATTAAGAGACTGATTCAAATGAAGGCAACATCAGCTTGATTTAAAGCGATGAAACTGATATGCCCCTAGTGATAAGAATTTGTTTGATTTTCTTTAGTTGAAAAGATTTTTGCTCAACTTTTGATAAAGATTTGAAAATTTTCTCGACTTCGAAGACGTGAGGTCATGAGGCCACGAGTATGCCCCCTTGGGAGTCAAATCAAAAGATAGCGAGGGTAGATGATAATTATAAGCAATTTTTGGTGATGATAATTATTTGAGCACAAAGATTGAGTCAGAGGAATATTTGAAGATTTAGCGATGATTGATGAGAAATTGAGTGCAAGTTGAAGAAAAGAATGAGAATGTGATGAAAGTGATAAGTGGTCATAGTTGTGTAAAATTGACTAGAAGAATGATTGTGGATTTTGATTTCAATCCCAAAAATGGAATCAGAATGGGAAAATTAGCTAAGGGTACAATTTTCATGTCCATCAGAGCAAGTTGAAAAAATAGGGTTTTGCTATATAAGGGTTCCAAGTGTCATTTTCAATTCATTTTAACCTCTCTAAGTTTGAAATTTGAAAAGCCCTCTGCAAAGAAAAATGGTCATTCTGATCCAGGAGCATCGATTCGAGCATCAGAGACGTCATAATCAACCGCAGAATTATGAACCAGCAGTAAGAGACTAATATTTTGCCTTTTTATTTCATCAATTTTGATTTTTGGTTGAATTTTTTTCTTTTTGTGGCATTAAAAACTGGTCGTTGTCATTTTGTTGTGTGAGACCATACCGTGTCTCATACAATAGACTGTCTTTCAGTTTTTCATTGTTTTAAGCCATTAGTTTTGTCATTTGGGACCTCCCCGTGTATCGTATGAGTTTGTGCTTGATAGACCATTTTGTCGTGCGAGTGCATGTAGTTTATCGTATGGGGGTCTTTTGTCCTGCTAGGTTCATTCTTAACTCGTATGAGTTTTTGCCTAGACTGTTAAATGTCATATGAAAAATAGTGAGTGTTTTTAAGGGTTCAAACATGAAAATTTGATTTTGTAATCAAAGTATTTGGGTTTGCATGATGTTTAATTTGTTGTGTAGCAAACTTTGGATAATTTTTTGATGCTCTATTATTTGATTCTTGCAGGTTCGATTGCGACATGTCCTTTTTTGGCATGTTTATCCTCCTACAATGAGGCTAGTTCATGAGTTATTCGATATAGATAGAGCACCTTTTACGAATGTCAGATATCTGTGTGAATGATGGGATGCTTACTACACTGGTTGAGAGATTTCATTCTGAGCATAACACCTTCAATTTACCAGTTGGGGAGATGACCATCACTTCAGAGGATGTTTACAAGATATTAAGGATTCTATTTTCTGGGGATAAGGTTGATTACGATTCGGCTCAACGTCCTAGTATATTAGCCTTGAGACACATTTTTCATGATGAGGACATCCTTACATAGGCTATCAGTTGGGATGATATGATGGCTAGGTACAGTGAGCAGTTTCCCTTGGCATGTGTCTTGGCAGGATTCATTGGTTGCTTCGTTATGCCGGACATAGGACAACAAGGTTTCTTATGCGGCTAGGCTAGGATGTTGGAGATACTTTTGGATCATCCTGAGAGATTAGGATGGAGTTCTTGTCTATTAGCCCACATGTATTGTGAAATGTATGAGTTTGTATATAGGGAGGGCAAGAGAATGGCAATAGGTGTTCTGGTTTTACAGATATGGCCCTGGGAGCATATCCCTATTTGTAGACCTATTATGGATGATGCTAGAGATCCACAACAATAGATAGTTTATAGGTATTCTGGATATGTTACTCAGCCCCATCTGGGAAAGATAGAGTATTAGCGATGATAACTCGATGATCTGATCATTGTTGTCTAGAGACTATATAGGGGTCTTGAGCTTTGGGACAACTGGAGAGCTGTGCGGCATGACATGTTCATGACTAGTCCTCTTATCAATAGATCAGTGACAATTATTCAATGATTTGTTGTATCTCAAGTCATGAGGTAGTATGGTAGGCCTCATGGGATTTCACAAGAGTTCAATGCCTACGCTAGTTATGCAGATGAGGAGAGACAAGGATGGGCCCCTAGGTTGTCCTACGCATTGAGCATGCAGGCGTTGGTAGGGTTAAAATGACTTTGGTGGGATTACTTGGATGATAATGCAAATGCAGGGGTATTGCCCCAGTATAGGGATTGGTTCCAGTAGCATCCGTTCCCTAGGTTTATGGATCTCGCTGAGCAGACACCTCTTATAGACGAGGTTGAGGATGAGGACCCTACACAAACACATGGACGGAGAGCAGAGGCTCCTAGGCCGGCAAGTGGTGATCCTAGTGTGAACAACAACAAGGTACCAGCTGGGGGGAGATAGAGGTAGAGAGGAGAGGGTGGATCCCTTGGAGCTATTGGTGTGGGGGTTAGTGGTGCTAGGACAATAGAGGGTAGAGGAGAGGAGGAGTGAGAAAATCCTAGATAGGTGCGACAACGGAGGGATGAGTAGGGTGAAGATGGAGGCGGAGATGGAGGCAGAGAGCCTGTGAGGGCACAAGGAGCAGCTGATGCAACATGATCTATGAGATCAAGATTAGCAGGTCTACAGTCACAGTTGATAGTGGCTCAAACATAGCTTGCAGAGTGGGATTGATAGCTGGTGGAGCTCAGAGAAGAGAGAGACCGAAAGCTAGCTGAGATGAGGGCAGAGAGAGATCAACAGCTGGCTGAGGTCAGGGAAAATCGAGATGCTCTTTAGCAAGAGGTTTTACATTAGACTAGTCGAGCGGCCTATTACGTTGCAACATATAGTGTAGAATTTCCTGTAGCGCAACAGGTTGTTCTATATTCTTAGTATATGGCTCGATTTGAGGGAGCTCGGGCACCTAGGTAGGATGTTGGTCAGTAGGCTCGACTTCCTTCACCACCTGGTGATGAGGGAGAGGCAGAGAGATAGATTTTTGTAGCTCTTAGATTTTGTTATATACCCCATTTTTTTGTAGCCCATACAATTCTTACTCCGATGGGAGATTGTAGATATCAGTTGATATCATTTGTACCTTGAGACTTTTATTTGTACTTTGAGATATTTATGATGATATATACGAGATCTTGATTTGATTTCATCGTACTTGTGTTGATTGATTATAAGATTTTTTTCTATATGCTTTATTTTATATGTATGCATATTTGTTCAGTATGGATGTATGTAATGTAGATGAATATGGATGATTGTTTTTGTTTCTTTTCATATGCAAATAAATGATGAAAATGAGTAACTAGGAATGCAAAATTTTTATTTTTCTATGAAATAATATGAATGCAAATAAGTGTGTATAATGAAATGTATGGATCTATATAAGATGCTTATGTATGTAGCTAACATCTCAATACACAAGTACTCGATCATAAAAATGATGGAAAAAATGAGACCACTTAGATTAGAAACGATGATACTTCAAACTCTCATTTAGAAGATAAAGAGATCATTGTTATCATGCAGAAATCATGTGAAATGCACAAAATGCAGAATGAATACAAACTTAAAACTAGTCATTGGATTTGGAATGCTTAATTTTCATCACCGGGTGTTTACAAACATAACAGGTAGAATAGAGTTCCTTCCTTTTCATGTGCAATATTAGTTATCTTGTCCGCAATGACCCTTTTTTCATTCATATCCTTGGACATATTACGCATGCATCCGAATTGCACATTTAAAGAAATTCCCTCAAAATAGACAAAGAAATAATGCCAACCTCCTTGTAGCATACAAATAAGTGGAGTCGAGGTACGTGTGGAATTTTCACCTTAATGTGAAGGCACTTATCATAGACACCCAACTGATTAGATGTTTCCAGATCATCAAAATCATTCCTACAAGCAAAAAAAAAGAAAATATTATGCCCTTAATCCTTGCTCCTCTTAGTCAAGATAGAATTCCTCGAGTTACTTAGAGGGAATAATAATCAAAAACCAATATAAAAGACATCACACAAAGAAAATTTCATGCATATCTCAAACTATTTAGTGATTTTTTTCAGTAATGTTGTTTTGCTTGTCTACTCAATGATAAAACTCTTCAGTAGTTAGGAGACAGGTGACTAACTCAGATTGGATGATCAGGTATCATTGACAGAATGATGACTTGGTTGATACTGCTTAGGACATGTAAATTTTTTAGTCGATTACCGTAAGACTAGTACATTGATTAGTTTCAAGCCATGAGGGTTCTAAAAGAACTAGAATGTCACAAAAGCGACTAAAAGATATGTACAAGTGAAATCAAAGATGCACGAAAGTGGGAAATTACAACATTGTGTTGATATATGGAGTGCTTGAGTACAAGAGGTGCTTGTTTTCTAGGTTTTCACCTGCTTGGAAAAGATTTTTTTTTTCAGGACTTTTTATGATTTTTAGGATTTTTTCAGGATTTTTCAGCTGTATAGGTTGCTGGAGTAGACAATACTAAGTGAAGAACTTTTTCAAGTGGATGGTGTTGATTGGTTCATAGAGCTATTCTCCTTTTGACGTTGAGAGCTGATAGGTACTAGAGCCAAAAACTGCAGTAACAATGTAGGGACCCAGCCAGTTGGGTTCAAACTTCCCTTTGTTGTCTCGAAATTGTTGATTTTTAGGATTTTCTCTTAGAAAAAGGTCACCAACTTGAAATTCTCATTATCGAACCTTCTTGTTATATCCTTTAGACATTCTCTTTTGATAAACTCTCAGATGATCAAACGCTACTTGCCGATATTCATCCAACAACTCGAGTTCTTGCAATCTAGATAATATGTATCAAGACCTTGCAAAGAAACTCTTAAAGATGGTATTTCCACATCAATAGGTAAGAATGCTTCAGATCTATACACCAAAGAAAAAGGTGTAGCCCCAGTAGGTGTTCTAATACTTTTTCTATAAGCCCATAGTGTAGGATGGAGCTGTAGATGCCAATCCCTCCCAGATTTGTTTACTGTTCTGTGTAAGATAGTCAACAGATTTTTGTTAGATGCTTCAACTTGTCCATTTCCTTGAGGGTAATATATGGATAACCAATGCTGTTTGATTTTGAATTTTTCACAAAGCTCATCTATATCTTTATTCTTGAATTGTCCTCTATTAGCAGTCACAATGGATGAAGGTATCCCATCCCTGTAGATGATATAGTTAAGGATGAACAAAGCTACTTGTTTACCGGTTGCTTTGATGAGTGGAACCGCTTCTACCCACTTAGTGAAGTACTCAGTGGTAGTTATGAAAAACTTGTGTCTGTTGGATGATGCAGGATATATTTGACCAATGAGATCAAAGGCCCATTGCTAAAAAGGCCAATGTGTAATGAAGGGTATGAGATCCCTTGCTGGAGCATGTATGAGATTCCCATGTAGCTAACATTTCTTACAAGTTTTAGAAAACTTTATAGCATGTTTCTCCATGTTTGGCTGGTAGTAGCCAACCCTTAGTAGTTTCCAAGTTAGACCATTCAAATGAGATCCACAAATACCTTCATGGACTTCTGATAATGCATGTTGGGATTCTTCAGTTTCTAGACACCTAAGAAAAGTACTATCCAAACCTCGCCTAAATTTATCGTTAGTGATGATGACGTACCATGAAGCATTTCGGGTTAGGTTCCTTTTCTCATTACGGGTAAGATTTTCTAGGATAATTTGGTCTCGTAGATAATAGTAAATGTGGCTGTAGCGAGATGAGTCATGTCCAATAATAGAACAGACCATCTGGGACTTAGGAGAATCATAGGCAGGGTAATGTAACTCTTCCACCAAGAATTTAAAGTGAAAATTAGATTCTTGTAACTCTGGTATGGATGCCAAGGTGGCCATAGCATTTACTGCTTTGTTTGTGGATCTAGGAATCTGTTGGAATGATACAAAAGTAAAATATTTCTTGAGATCATCCACCATTCTCTTATAAGGCATCAATTTCTCATCTCAAGTCTGATATGTATCATTGATTTGATTGATGATTAGTTAAGAATCTCCATAGATGTGTAATTCCAGAACCTTCCATTTGATAGCCAGCTTGATCCTGTTTACCAAAGCTTCATACTCTGCAATGATGTTTGTGCAAGGGAAAAAAATCTTATAAGCCTTTGGGATTGAATACTTTTGAGGAGTAATAAAAATTATTCTAGCACCAGAACCATGTTGAGTGAAAGACCCATGAAAGAACATCTTCCATGATTGTTGAGTAAGGTGCATGATTGATTCATCTCAACATTCTATATGAAGAGGTTGAGTGTCTTCAAGTGGAGCATCAACAAGTTGATCTACAATTACCTATCCTTTGATGGCTTTACGTTCTACATATTCAATATCAAACTCTATAAGAACCATGACCCATTTAGCCAATCTTCCTGTAAGTGTTGCTTTGTTGAGAAGATATTTGAGTGGATCAATCTTAGCTACTAGCTTGATGGAATGTGCTAACATGCAGTGTCTCAATTTTTGTGATGCAAAGACCAATGCCAAGCATTCTTTTTCTATTAGAGTATAGTTGATTTCATAAGACACCAATGTTATGCTGATATAATATATAGCTCTCTCTTTTTTATTTTCATCCTATTGTGCTAGAAGTGCCCCCAGTGATGAATCAGTAGTTGATATGTATAGAATCAATGGTTTACCTTGAATTTGTGGCATTGATATTGGTGGATTAGACAGGTATTATTTGATTTGCTAAAGGTGTTGTTTACATTCTTGATCCCAGTTTTATGTTACTCCTTTCCTTAATACTTTTGTGAAGGGTTGAGCTTTATCTGCTAGCTGAGAAATAAAGCGTCTGATTGACTGGAGACATCCTTGTAAACTTCTCATTTGACTGATATTCTTTGGAGGTGGCATTTCCATTATAGCTTGGACCTTCTCAGGATCAACCTCAATTCCTTTCTTTGAAATAATGTAACCAAGTAATTTCCTAGATGTCACTTTGAATGCAGACTTTTTAGGATTTAGCCGGAGCTTGAATTTTTCCATTCTATCTAGTATGAGGCCTAACTCTTGAATATGTGTGGATCTCTTCATAGTCTTTACTAAAGTGTCATCAACATAATCTTCCATGTTTTTATGTATCATATCATGAAAGATAGTAGTTACTGCTCTTTGGTAAGTTGCTTCTGCATTCTTTAGCCCAAATGGCATGACGTTCCAACAAAAGGTTCCCCATGCACAGGTGAAAGCTATCTTTTCTTGATCTCTAGGAGCTATTTTGATCTGATTATAATTGGAGAATCCAACCATTAGTGAGTACATCTCATATCCAGCAGTCATATCCACTATCATATCAATGTTAGGCACTAGAAAATTGTCTTTTGGACATGCTTTATTGAGATCCCTGAAGTCTGTGCAAACCCTAATAGATTTTTCTACCTTTGATACAAGTACTATGTTTTAAATCCATTTTGCATAGTCTATTGCTCAGATAAATCCATCTTTTAGCAATTTTTCTAGCTCAGCCTTGACTAGCAGTGCCACATGAGGGTGGATCTGGCAGAGTTTTTTCTTGACTGGCTTAAAAAATGGTGTAATAGAAAGATGGTGCATGATAAGATTAGGATCTAGGCCTGGCATATTAGAGTATGTCCATGCAAAGTTGACCTTCTTTTCTAAAAAGAGATTGCTAAAATCTTTTAACTCTTCTGCTGATAATGATTGAGCTAAGTGAATGATATGTGGTGTCTCTTGACTCCCAATATTTGTTGGCTGATTTGGTTCAATCAATATAGAATACCTTTCTTGGAAGTGACTTGGCAGTATATCAAGTATCTCACCTTCAGGTGCCTCAGAGAGGTTTTCACCCTTATGTACGTCCTTTATTTTTCCTATTTTTGATTCTGACACCGCCATGATGTGGTTTTCGCCATCAAATCTTTTTTTTTTAAAATTTTTGTGAATAAGATACTTGATATCTGTTTTAGCCATGTTCTCACTGTGTTCACTGGTGGAAGAGTCCATTGGTTGAACCACATTAAGGTAGTAGGCTAACGCGTAGTCTTTGGTAAAGATAGGTACATTCATAGGTTGGTTTTGGAGACTACAGTCAATTAGTTCAGGATGTACCAAGGATAAAGTTTGAACAGGTTCGAGGGAGTTCACAGTATTATCATCATAACTTTGGACCAAAAAGTCGAGTTCTAGAAGACTACCTTGTGTAAATATCTCGAGACTAGGAATAGTTACAACATGATCATTGAAGTGCATGTTAATATTTAGTTGAAAAAATCCATAGACCTACTCTTAACACCATTTTCTATGCCAGACTGGACTACATATCATGGTTCAACAGTAACAAGATCAGTAGAGAGATTCCCGACATCCATGACAGAGGAGTCAAAGTTTGACACTGAATAGGTATTGTCATCAATAGGAATATTGTCGGAGTCATCTGAGTCATAAGAGGATGTTTTCAACTCTTCTTCAAGTGATTGAGTGAATGTATGTATAGTGTCAATACCTACATCTTTGATACTGCAAGTTCCTTCATGATTTGGTTCATTTATCACTTGTATCTGACATAACCTTGATGGTCCTATGAATTTTTGTCTTCTAATCCATTCAGCTTCTTCTGGACTAATGACTGGTTCTATTTCTGTAGCTTCCAATCCTTCTTGTGTAGTCCCATACCTGATTTGTTCTATCCTATTAGAGGGAGACATAGTAGGTGAAGAATTTTCTTGTGTCCTTCCTCTTTTCAACTTTTGTTCATAGTCTGCTTGTCTTTGTAGTCTGATTTCTTCTATCTTTGTTTATAGTTTTAAATGTATCAGCTCCTGTGTGTCATCTATGATATCATTGGGCTCTTCTGGAGTTTCTGTACTAGATGTATCTGAGAGATGATCTATACCCCATTCATACTCATTTGAGTCAATTTCTGAATCATCTACTTATTGTCTACTAGTGTATATGATTGTAATTTTTCAGTGGTGCAAACAATTCTCTGATTCTTTCTACCACTTCTCTCATGTCCTCTGGGACTTCTACTCCTTGTAATGTTGTAGCTAATACCATTGGAACTTGATTACCGATTGTTTCCTCTCTCCTGATTGCTATTTTTTTTCTTTTTCATACTCTTCTTGATTCTGTTGAGTGTTTACTTCTTGTGATGTTGAAGGCAATATCTTTTTCTTCCAATTAGACTGATGACAGGAAGTATGTTTCTAGTTTGATGTCTTTCCTAGATTATATCCTAGTCCAGCTTTGTCATTTGCACTTAGTTTGTAGATGAATAGGTTCAATAATACCTTCTTGATTTTTTCCCAGAGGACCGGTACCTGAATATCCCATGTGTTGAATCATTTTATATCCTGGACCATATTGTGTCGAGGAAATCTCATAATGTCTCACTTCTTTGTTTTCACTATCTTCTTTGAAAATCCGTTTGAGAACAACATCCTCTTCTATTTCATCTGTGAGGGAAGTAGAGGATTGTACAAAGAGACCATCATATATGACATTTGGAGTGGAAGTCTATGGCTTCATAACCTCTGATGGTTTTCCTGACTATCTTGGTGATGGAGGAAGAGAGATTAATGAAAGGATTGGTTCTATCTTGTATACATCCATGCTAGTATTTGTGATTTTCAATTTCTATTCTAAGTTCTTCATCAAGGTTTCTCAACTTTCAGCTGTAGAAGCTTCTCTATTATGAGGCACAAAGCTATCAACACTCTTTGTCAATGCATTAGAGGGGGAGTTTGTATCAGTAGGAATATTGACTTCAACCCTGTTATAAGGAAATTTTAAGCATTGATGATATGTAGATGGAACTGCCTTCATTTTGTGAATCCATGGCCTGCCCAGTAGGATGTTGTATGACAGAGGAAGGTCAAGCACCTGAAAAATAACATCTCTTTCTACAGGTCCTACCCTAATTGGTAATAGTACCAGACCTTTAGAGGTTCTTTCTTCTTCATCATAAGATTTGATTGTTATTTTCTTGGCTGGATCAATGGCATTTTTAGAAAAGCCTAGTTGTGTAAGTAGATTATAGGTACAAATATTCAACCTAGGGCCTCCATCTATCAAAACGTTTAACTCAGTGTTTATGGATCATAGATTCTATGTGCAATGGCTAGTTATGTGGGTGATTCAGTGACTTGTCATCTTCTTCAGAGAAAGTAAGATAATGAGGCGAAGTCAGATGACCCACCATAGATTGAAACCGATCGATATCTAAATCTTTTGGGACATTAGTTGTGAGAAATGCTTTGTCCAGGATCTCTTTATGAGCATAAGAGATTTTGAGAAATTCAAAGTTGGAGATTTGAGCATTCATTCTTTTCAATTGTTCGACAATGCTATAACCAGGAGAGAATGATGAAGCCAACTGTTTGGATTTAGCCATGGTTGTATCTATTTGTCTCTTCAAAGAAGTTGGTAGGTTTGATATTGTTTGAGTAGGAGTTGAACTAGCTCCTTAGAGAGTGACTTTCTTTTGAGCGCGGGTCAGAACATTTTAATTTTACGATTTGTTTTGTTTATCTTTGATTATAATCACATTGCAATATTCAGGTTGGGAAGACTCAATCATGTTAATCACATTATCATTGTTGGTATAGGTGTAATTAACTTTGGCACCTCCTTTTGACATTGAAGAATCACCTTGTTCATAAACAGGTAAGGGATATTTAAAAGCTTTGTGTTCAACATTAGTTGTGTGATTTCCAACAACAATTTTGCTAGCGTCAATGAGATCTTGAATCTCATGCTTGAGCTTCATGCAGTTGTTTGTATTATGACCTTTGTTTCGATGGTATTCACAGTATTCATTTTCTCTCCACCATTTTGGTTTAACTTCCAGATCATATGGCCTAGAATTGTCTAGTAAGGTTATCAGATCATTTGCCAATTAAGTTTTGAAAGCAGATTCGTATGATTCTTCTAGAGGAGTGAAGTCGTGTTTAGGTTTTGAAAGCCAAGGTTTCTCTTTAAACCACTCTTTTACTTTCTTCGGAGGATTTTTTGCTATGGTTTTAGCTGCTTTGAGTGCTTGTGTGCCACTAGCCAAGTTAAATATCATAGATTTTGATTTTTCTTTAACAGTGTCTACCATGCCATCATTAACAACATTTCTGTTGCTATCTTTGCCATATTTCCAATATTTGTTCTTTTCTTTGGAACTAGAACCTTGCTACGTTTCTTTCCAAAGTGAGATATCTCCTTTCTTTATAAGCACATCTTCCATTTGGAGGGCACTGTCTACCATTTTGTTGAATGAAGGGTATACTTGCATTGGGATACTATATTTCAATTCAGGAATTAAATTGTTGATGAAGATATCCATCTTCTTAGAATCTAGAATAGGCCATGAATATCTAGAGAACATCTTTCTCCATCATTGGAGAAAAGTGAGAAAGGGCTCTCATATTTTCTATTTGGTATTGCAAAGCTCTATCATAGTGAATGGGTGATGAATGTTATAGGAATATTATTGTAGAAACAATTGGATTAATTCTTCAAAAGTCTTTATTCCCATAGGTAGGCTTGAGAACCATTCCATAGCTTGTCCCCCTAAACTTCTCAGGAAAAGATGCATGAGATATGTTTGTTCATGCATGAACTCCATACATAAAGCACAAAATTATTTGACATGATCTTTGAGGATCTGAGTTGCCATCATATTTGTCAAATTTTGGGATCTCCACTCATGAAGGAAATGAAGGCATGTAAAGGTTTTTATCAAATGGAAATGGGCATATTGTGTCCAGAGAATATTGTTTTGATTATTTATCCTTGTTTTTTAGTTCTATTATCTCATTTCGTAATGCTTGTAATTGTCTATTTACCATTGCTAAGAGTGTCTCTTCCTCTTTAGTGACGCAGGTCTCAATGTTATAACTAGTAGAAAGTTTATCTTTATCCTTTATCCTTTTATGAATATTAGTTTTTGGAGGTTCAGAGGCTTCAGATTCACTTGATGAGGCTATCGGTATCATGGATAATGAGGTCATCATTGTGTTTAGCAGCTCATCTTTCTTGTTTTGTTCCAGATATGGTGGGAGACTAGGGTTGATCATAAACTGGCATATCTAACGATGAAGGTTTATTAGTGAGAGGATCCTCTATGTAAAATGGATTATCTTGATATGAAAAGGATTGTCCTTTTCCTTTGGTAGCTTTCTTATGATAACTTCTAGTTTGAATAGGCATTTTTATTTACTGATGTGACCTAAAGCTGTTTGTGATGTAGAAGTCAAGATAAAATTTGGAGCTAGTTGTTCATTTAACATATCGATTGAGAGAAGCAACTAAGATTTAGTCTAGTTTTAGGAAAGATCTATCTTGTGTAAGACATTTATCTAAGTTACCTAGTTTGATTTTAAGAGAAGTGACTAAGAATTAGTCTAGTTTTAGGAATGATCTATCCTATGTAAGACGTTTATCTAAGTTACTTATGTTTGATAAATAGTTGATTGAAGTAGTTGAAAGGTGATCGACAAAATCATGCAACACAATGGCATAAGTGTACTGTTTAGATTTGTTTATGCTTAGAATGATGATAACCAGTTTTATGATCACTGTAGACTATTTTAGACAAGTTTGACTATTCTGGACGGACAAAATTAGAGATTCGTATGATAGGTTTTACAGGACAAGACGATAGTTTAATAGCTTCAGGATGATAAAAACATAATTTCGTACGAGTTGCTGCCTATGTTCGCACGACAAGTGGGTATACCTCAGATGACAAACTGATAATTGTGATATTTTTTTGTACGACACAGGATGAGGACTCAAATGATAATTCCCTAAGTAGGACGACAATTTACAAGATTGCGTACGACATGGAATAAGGATCCATATGACAAACTGTTAGACCTGATGAAATTTTGTACGAAAATAGTTATATAGCCAAACAATAAATCAGAGGACTTGTATGACAGTTTACTGGACATAGACAAAATTCTGACAGACAATGACTGACGACGACCAGTTTTGAGATGGATTGAGTTTTTGATAGTTGAGATAGACTAGTTTGTGACACAGACAAAGTTTTGACTTCTGATGATAGACTAGTTTTTGACACGGACAGAGTTTTGACCACTGAGTTGTTTATTGTTTTCTCCAGTTTTTGGTATTTCAATTTCAATTTTAGGGATGAAAACACAGTAAACATGCAATATATATAATGACTTAAATCACAACACACTAACTCTATGAAAATTGGTGAGAGAAGAAAACCTTTGTTTGCAGACTTAGGTACACATCCAATAGCTAATTAGAATATGGCTGCTGACTCTCACACAATGGATTCTCAATGCCATATTAGCTGACTCCAAATTCTAATGGGGGCACAGAATGGCAAGTGTCTTGGAAGAGTTACTATCTCTCTTGCACAAAGATTATCCGCCCTTTCAGAGGTGAACTAGGTAGCTTCTAATCTTAATTGGAACTAGTAAGGGATTCGTTCGGCATGTCAGGGTATAAACTCAATTAAGAGGTTTCCCAGCCTTGAAAACCAAGGTTTGATATACCCGAGGGTACAAAGGAGAGCTATTCTCGAGCACTACCATTGACTTGATTTTCATCAAATCACGTTTATTTTATAGTGGGCTGGAGTACTTGGTGTTTAGCCATTCCCACTTAGGTCATTCCCCTCTCACCGACCTTAATAGCTTTGGCCTTATGGGCTCTTCAGGAGGGCATGCCTGCTAAAGTTACACAAATCTCAAACTTAGAAAACTTCTCAAGGGTCTAGATTTTTTATTGTCTATGCAGACAAGAGCATACTCTCCTACCCATTACAATTTTCTTAAAACATGAAAGATAGATTTGTTCATTAACCAGATAGCAATTTAGGTTCCTAAAAATGAATTTGAAGAATACATGATGTTTACTTGAATCTCCTCAAGCAACCTGCAAAGACAATGCATCAGTAGTCATATTGTCTTTGTTTGACAAGCATATTCTTCGATAAGCATTCTGCAAAAAAAATGATTAGGCTGTGAAAATTTCTCAGACAGACGAATAACAAACCAATATCAGCGTTAGTATGATAAAAAATGAATAAGAAAACCTGAAGAATGAAATCTTCTTTTAACCCAAAAACACAAAATACCGTACAACTATTCTCACTGAGTTGTACGATAATTTGTAAGAGATCTTACGATACTTGTAGTTTGTCATTCAGCACTGTGGGAAAACTCATCCGATATTTCATAGTAACTGTATATACAAAAATCCAAAAAAAAATAAAAATCTGAAAAATATGAAAAAGTTAGTCTTCGAGGCCGAAAGATGTAGTCTTCTGCCCTACGGTGGGCGCCAAAATTTGTGTGTGAAAAGTGGAATAAGTATCTGCAAGTTGTAAGACACAACACTTCAATTAAGTCATTACATGTATGGTTAGATAGATATAAGAATGAATAATAAAACCATAACAAATCAACCAATTGCCTTCTAAAAGATGCGAGTATAGACATTGCTCTTAGATTTGTATAAGTAATACCAGTGACTAGACTACACCAAGATGAAAGATTTAATCTATATGAGCACAAGATTAAGCTAAATGGATGCAAGATTATGCTAGATGGATGAATAGTAAGCTATATGAATTCAAGCAATCATAATTGGACGAAATATGCAAAAAGCTAAAATAAGATGCAATAATCTCAAAAAGCAAGCACAATATCTTTAACTACTCCAGAGCAAAAACTGCATAATAACAATAAATCTTTAGGGTGTTTTGAATTAGAGATGAAGGACAGATTTATAGAGAATCACAAGAGAGATCAAGGAAAAGCACAATTTAGGATAATTGAAATAATTGAGAGATCAGATTCAGTTAACCTTGAGATAGATTCCAATTATAGTTTGATTGAAATGCATTTAGATTACAAGTTCGAGTTTGCATTGGAGATAAAATTCAATTAATTCCATGCATTTGAGATGAAAATAAGTAATTCCATGCATATTTCTTTGATTTATTCAAGAAAAGAGTCTTTTCAATGCAACTGAACTTCTTTTCTCAAAAGCTTTGAGTTCCAATTTTAGAGAATGATTAAATTCATTTATTTGCTTTCCTGATTTCAAGTTCTCATTTTAGAAAAAGAAATAATATCTCAAGTTTAATTTCTCTTTCAATTCAATTCTTTTATTTTATTTTCAATTTAACTCTTGCTTTGCATATTGATTCCTCTTTTGTGATAAATTAATTCTTTTTTTATGATTAATGGCAAATTTATTAATTAATTAAATATGCTAGGATATTTAATAAATTAAATAGGATAATTGATCAAAATGATTTTTTTATAATGATTTAATTAATTAAATAAATATTCAATTAATATAGAATAATTCACTTGCCATGTGACATTTAATGATTAAAGAAGTAATTAATTGTGTGCTCAAAGTTGATTTAATTGCATTTGGTTTGGTTAGGACCTTGGTGATGTTGTCAAGATTAGGGGTCCATGGTTTAGGTGACCATTTTTAGGGTATTACACTTGTGATCTGTGGGTTTCTGAGCCAATAGATGATGCCTGATCTGAGAGGGCATGTATTTCCTATTGGATGGAGCCGTTGTGTCTACTACATGGTACAAGACTGCGTAGAGTATGCTTGGGGAGTAGCGATGCTGGCTCAACTTTACCATGATATGAATCTTGTAGTATATAGGGATTATGCCAGTCTATCTGTAGGGGTCACCCTTTTACACATATGGGCATGGGATCACATCGCAATGACATGAACACTTGGTGTATAGGATAGGCTAGCTCGACCTCCTTATATTGATAGGTACATGGGCCTTTTGCACTATACATGGATAGGAGCCATCTGGTTCTGGCGCCGCATTTTTGACGAGCTCATGGAGTTTACATGGTGACCATTTTTGGATTGCGAGAGATGGAGGAGAGATTGGAAGCTACTTTGGGCTAGTGTAGAGATGTGTCTCTTTAGTCGGTCAGTGTATGTTATGGAGTACTACACACATTTTAGAGTAGCTCGGTAGTTTGGTTTGGTGCAGAATATAGTGGGGGACATTACCATTATACCCTTGGATGACTTGGGAGGTTGGGAGATGGGGGCAGATGGTGAGTCCGCTAGAGGGGAGGATGAGCTTCCAGACAACAACATATCTGGTATTGGATGAGCAAAGGGGTGCAGGGGAAGATCTCGGGATGACAAGAGGGTATAGGAGTTGGTGGGAGGTGCACCTACCACTGCGTCTGACCATTCTGGGAGTTTTGGAGGATGATGAGTTACAACCGGTAGTTGATGAGGTGGTCGGAGGAGAGGAGGATGCACCTGGAGATAGGGTTTTGGCAAGAGTAGGCAGGGGTGTTGTGAGACAGCAGAGGGGGGTGATACGTGGGAGAGAGCCAGAGGAAGCATAGGTACATGCAACAAGAACAATGATGTGGGAGGCAATAGGGAGAGGAGAGGGTGGGGTGGATGAGGTGGTGCCTATGGAGATACCAGAGGTATAGGTATAGGGTGTGAGGGTGGAGGGTGCAGGAGGAGTGTCGCACGCATATTTGGATAGGCTCTTGCAACAAAGGGATACTACTAGGGCGAGGCTACACTCGCTTGAGGATGAGGTGTAGATTGAGAAGGCGAGGATGGAGAGCCTGGAGACAAAGGTGGAGAGGCTACAACAGGAGGTTGGTGATTAGATTGAGAACCTTCAAACAACTAGGACATAGGTAGATGACCTGCGATGGGACAGGGAGGAGTCAAAGAGGATGTTGGAGGAGGCTAGGTCAAGGACTGCCATTGGGGAGCTACATGATGCTTTATGATAGTAGGATTAGGAGATGGAGGGGCTGCGAGCTAGAGTTCACAAGGCAGAGGCAGATGCTACTTGCCTACAAGGGGTGAAGGATGTAGCATGAAAGATGTTGGTCCCCGCAGGGCTTGGATAGATGTACTTGGACATGATGTAGTAGCGAGAGAGGGCAGGTTAGGAGGCTTCCTATTTCAGGGGGTTATACCAAGGGGTGGTACCAACAGACTAGAGAGAAGCCTCATACATAGAGAGTGTATGCTCCCACATGACCCACAGCTAGCATCCCACACAAAGTCAATAGACAGGTGGATCGGTGGGTTTCAGACTACCTAGGATAGAGGGAGTAGGGGGATTCAGAGGAGGAGGAAGAGGTTATGAGGAGGAGGCTGGGAAGACAGGTGGAGAGAGCTAGCTTCATTTTGACTTATGTGTTATTTTTGACCCTTCGTGGCAATCATTGTATGATGACTGACATATTCTTTTTTGAGATATATATATGATTTTGGTAGCAGTTATATATGTACTTTATTATAGATATTATGATGGACATTATTTATTATTTTATGATGTGATTTATGGATGATGATTATAGATGTATTGTGTTGACCTATTTGTGATCTAGGATGGATGTTTTGATTAAGTAAAAATAGGTATTTGAAAGGTACCCGGACCTTTTACAAGCCAGGAGAACAGAATAGCATAAAAAAGTGCCTAATCACTTCAAAAAGTCAAAATGAACCCACCAGAAGCGCACAACTTAAAACATCATTACATAATTACATAAAACTCAGAACAGACAGCAACAAGAAAGCAAAAGATAGCAAAGAGATAGAACCAAGGACAGCAACTAGAACTAAATACTATTCAGGATCTCCTCAGCATGAACAACCATTTGTTTCATGTTGTTCGCTGAGGTCTTCATATCCTCCATCTCACGACCTTTGATGTCAACCTTATTCTTTGTGTTGGCTCTGGTCCTCCTTTCATGACCCTTCTTGTTCACGTGCTCTTTATCACCTTCCTTCTCTACATTGTTCTTGTACTTATTGATAAAGATGTTCATGTTGTCCACTGAAGATTTAAGAATCTGGAAATTTTGATTAGCAAGCTGCTTGACATTGTGCTCCAGCTTGTCAATTCTGCTGCCAAAATATTTCAGTTTGTTGTCCATTTCCTTTCTATCTCCCATCTCATTGACCTTTTTCTCAGTGGCTAAGATTTTTCCAACCATACATTCAATAGCTTGCGCATTATGCAGAATGACCACTAACTCTTTAACATGCTCCGCCAAGGGCTTGTCACCAACTGTAATTCTTGCCATGGTCTGTGTATCTGGTTTCAAACTATTAATATCCTTCACCAAAGTAGTGATGCTCTCATAGAAAGCCTTAATGGTATCTTTGTCACCACTTTCACTTTGACCCCCTTTTTCCTCATTATGTAGTCTAGTGGTTTTCACGATCTCCACAGTTTCCAAATTATCCTTAACCAGGTTACCCTCCCCTTCTTTGTCCTGACTATCAATCCTCTTATTATCATCATCCTCCTCCTCAGACTCAACCAGAACATAATTGAGATCAGAATTGCTACCCTTTTTAGTGTTCTTTTTCTGAGCCTTCTTTCCAGAGGCTTTCCCTTTCCTCTTTTTAATAGGTTTTTCCTCAAGGGAATCAGTTTCAGAGTCGGACATTTCAGATTCCACAATAATCCTCCTCTTCTTAGCCCTAATCCTCCCTTTTTTTCTAGTTTCTTCCGACTCTCCTTCAGTCTTAGAATCAAAGTTGAAACCACTATCCTTACTTTTCATAGTCTCATCTCTAGCATTTTTGCCTTTAATAGGCTTTTCAATGCACTTCCCCTTTAGCATTTTATAAACTAGGACCATGAGCCCTTGGTGGAGGGCATGATCACCTTTAGGGTCCTTTTGGATCTCCTTTATAGTATGATCCATTGAACAGGCCAGGTAATAGGGTAGGTTAACCTGTTCACCATGATGAAAATGGTTAAGAAGGATGAAGTGATGCCCATAAGCTCTGGTAAACCTACCATCTAAGGTAATATATTCAATAGAAGAAAATAAGACAAACCTCCATGGCCTGCAAATTCTCTTCAGGGAGTGGTACGAGTTTTCAATTTTGATCATCTTTCTTCTCTCACCATCTGTAATAGGAAACTTGTCTGTAGCCTTATCTGATATCCCCTTGTCTCTATAAAATTTCATACCCTCGATAGTCATCCCCGTGGCCTCAACGATAACCTCTTCATCTACATTCATCATATGTGATCCAATTAGAACTTTTCCATTTTTCTAGTTCTTGATGAAGTAGCTGGTAATTGTGGGGTCCTTCCTATTCAGTTGTTCCATGAAAACATTGAGCCCCCCTACTGAAGGATACTCTAGACTTCTTCATTCTTTCTCCATTCAGAGCAGGATGCAGGTTCAAATCTCTTCTTGTTTCCTCCCATTTTTCCAGCACCTTCCTTGCAATGCCTTCTCTCATTTTGATAACTTTTCCTCTGTTTTCTGTGGTTATTTTGTAAGAGCACCCATAATTCGTGCCAAATAATGATGATATGACACCTATTTAATAGCTCATTATCTTCAAGCAAGCCCTGCATCGAAAAAGGCAGAAAGGTCATTAGAAATAATGATTAAAAGTACCACATTGCCTTGTATAGCTTCGGTCCTAATTGAGCAAGGATTTCATTTCACTTGCAATCTCCTTTTCACCATAACTAGTGATGATGTCTCCTAATTGGCAAGCTAGGTTGGCTACCCAATTAGCACAATAGTTGGCCTCCCTATAAACATGTGTAAAAACACACATTTCAAACTCTTCGCTGATTTTCCTTGTTTCTTTAATAGCATTACTAATCGACCATGATGGCGAGAATTTCATATTTAAACAATTGATAATGTTTAAGGAGTCTCCTTCACACCAAACTTTAGTGCATTTGGCTTCTTTGGCAAGGATAATCCAATGATAAGCCGCCATGGCTTCGGCAACAAGGTTGGTCTGTTTTCCTATAGGAATACATTTTATGATTTTACATATTCCCCATTCATCCCTTAGGACCACTCCACATCCTGCACCCCTCGGGTTTCCCTTAGAGGCCCCATCAAAATTGATTTTCATCCATCCCCTAGGTGGGCTGGTCCATATCACTCCCTCTCTAGGGTTACTCTGGATACTCTCTTGAGCTTTTAATCTCCATTTTTAATATACAAATTGATCCTCCTTAGTGTTAGGATTATCAATACCACCTATAATATTCATATTTTCCACTATATATGCCTATGCTTATGATGTGATACTAGCATTTTGATGGATATAGGATGGATACTCATGCATGTGTTTATGATATGCTACTAACCCTTTGATGGATGCAGGATGGTTGTCTATGTGGATGTATATATTTTTAAGATTTTATGATGTGTATATATATGTACGATGTATTATTTTGAGATTTTTCTGATGATGTGCATAATGCAATTTAATGGATTAATCTAAAATGGATATGTTATGCAATGATAATTTTGGTTAAGCTAAAATGGATATGCAATGCAGTGATAATGAAATGAACATATATACTTATAATGCAACAAAATTTGAAACCTAAATGATGCAACAAATTTTGAAATGCAAGCTAAGATATGCAACCTAAATGATTTACAAAATTTGAGATGCAACCTAAATGATTAATGCAATAGATGAAAATGTACTTATATGAATAATGCAAAATTTATTTGTGAGTATGCTAATTACAATACAATGACCTTAGATAGAAGAATAGGGGGGAATTGAAGACTCCACGGAAATTTTAAATAGAGAGAATTGAGGATTCAATGATAATGCAAAATGAGAATGATGGGGGGAAATTGTGTGCAAAAGATGTATATTGACCTAGGTAACCCGCACCATTGATTATAGGAACCAAGGAAGCCATGAGAAACCCAAGGCATGGACTGACTCACAAACAAGCAAAAATTCCTTACACATAGCTATGTAGGTGTTGAAGAACACTGATACAAAGTTGTGGATACGTGCAAGGAAACCCTCAAGCACACAGGATATCTCTTGTACATGACAAGGTAAGTGTTGATAAATACTTGTACCAGGTCTCGAGTTCGTACAAGAGAGATCCTAAACATGCCAAACCATGAAACATGCCCTAGTATATACCCATCATAAACATACTTGGATATGGAGGATCCAGGCAATCATAAATAGGAGTATTCATAGGTCAAAAGATGCAAGTCAAAAATGAAAATCCAAAAAATCAAACAAGTCACCCATACATGACCAACAATCATCTCTTGCCAAGAGTAGGATTAGGATAAAAGATTAAACTGTGAGGTGAGGGAAGGATTCATCCCAAGGGCAAAGGATAAGGTGGATAAGATTAAATAGGAAATTGACCAGATGACCATGAGGACCAAATTGCAGATGTAGGACTGACACCAAGACACGATGAAGCTCACAAGGAGGCACAAGCTCAAGATACAAGGGGAAAGCTTAGTTTGTTGGGATAAAGCTCAGTTTGGTGGGATAAAGCTCAGTTTAATAGGGTGATCCTTATTCATGATTTAGATAAAGACTCATCACAATGTGAGTGATCATTCTGTCAGGATGTGGGTGAGTAGGAAGATGATGAATGATATGGTAGGGGGATTGGGTGATAACGAACATGGATATCTGATGGGTAGGTGATGGGGAGCGAGTCTAACTTGATAGACGATGGATCCAGATTATTTACCTTGACGCCTGCGTGTAAGTTTTCACCAAGGTACTTGCCCATAGCACCACAACATGGTTTTCACTGATGAATGAATTGATCTTTCTTTACTTTTTTGCTTTTTTCATTTATTTTTTTAATATTTTTTTGAATTTTTTCTTGATTTTTTTATTTTTTTATTTTTTAATTTTTTTTAATTTTTAAAGACAATTGGTGACCTTCTGAGGACTAGGCATAGAATCTATTGAGGTGTAAGATGTTCATTGTCTCATCCAAGGGATCTCTTGCAAGAGTAGCCAACTGATACACCCCTGACCCATACTTTGTTGTGATTACATAGGGTCCAAGCTAATTAGGCTCAAACTTGCCTTTCTTCTCTCGTTTTTGAAGGTTTCTCTGATTCAACTTCAAATTCCCTGGTTTTGAATTTCTTGTTGTAACTCAAGCATAGGAAATTTTGATATGCTTGGAGATGGTTTAAGGCCTTGAGGCACCTTTTGTCCAACAATTCTAGCTCTTGCAGCCTGGCAAATTTGAATTCGTCATTTGGGAGGATGTTCTGCAACAACACTCTTAGGGAGGGGATCTTGATCTCAAGAGGGAGGACAACTTCAGAGCCAAAGATGAGGGAACATGGAGTGGCACCTGTGGGTGTGTGGATGGAAGTCCGGTAAACCCACAGAGTAGGATGGAGTTGGAGGTTCCAATCATGGCTATCTTCATTGACTGTCTTTGTAAGAATTTTGATTAAGGTATTATTAGAAGTCTCAACTTGACCATTACCTTGCAGGTAATAGGGGGTGGAGAAGCGGTGTTGGATATAAAACTTCTGATAGAGATCTTTAACATCTTGATTTTTGAAAGGTCAGCCATTATCTATGATGATAACTTTGGGAATTTCATATCGGTAGAACAAGTAATTCAAAATGAATTTAGAGATCTATTTACCAATGGTGACGGTAAGAGGAATAGCCTCCACCCACTTGGTGAAGTATTCAGTGGCAGTGATGATGAATTTATAGCCATTGGAGGATGCAGGGTGGATTTTCCCACTAAGATTGAGCCCCCACTATGAGAAGGGCCCGGGTGTGATAAAAGGTTGCAGATCTTGTGATGGAGTGTGGATCTTGTTGCCATGCTTCTGGCAAGGGATACATTTCTTTACATAATTGTATGTATCTACTTCCATTGTAGGCCAGTAGTATCCCATTCACAAGAGCTTATTAGCCAAAGTGAGACCACTTGAGTGTGCCCCGTAGATACCTTCGTGCACTTTACATAGTGCCCATTCAACCTCTTGTTTGTCTAAACAACTTAGGAGGGAACCATCAAAGTGCCTTCTGAATAGGGTGTCTCCAAGGATAGTATAACGGGCACATCTGCATATAAAGTTTTGTTGTTGGGTTTTGGTGAGATGTGGGGGAATGGTGTTATCTCTTAGGTAAGTAAAGGTCTCTTGATACCAAGGGGAGTTGGGACCAATGAGTACGCACATGATTTCAGACTCTGGTAGGTCATATTCCGGTATGAAGAGTTGCTTGACCAAAAATAGATTTTTTACTATGTGCCGACATCTAAAGGAGGAAACCAATAATGGCCATTGCATTTGCAACTCTTTTGTTGGTATGTGGAATTTGATCAAACTTGATTGATACAAAGTGTTGCTTGAGGTCTTCAACCATACTGTGATAAGTAAGAAGCTTGTCATCTTTTGTTTGATACTCATCATTGACTTGTTTAATGTCAAGTTGGGAATCACCATAGACATGTAATTCCAATATCTTCCATTGGATAGCCAGATGGAGTCCATTGATTAGTGCTTCATACTTTGCAATGTTGTTTGTGCATGCAAAGTCTATCTTTATGATTTAGGTATGCAATCTCCTTGGGGTGTGACCAATAATATTCCTACCCCCGATCCATTTTGGGTGCAAGAACCATCAAAGTATAACTGCCATGTAGAGGATGTAGTGACACTCATTATGAATTCATCTGGAAATTCTATGAGGATCGGGTGATCACCTAGAAGCAATGCATCAACCAACTGGTCTTCTATTACTTGTCCTTGATTGATTTTCTATCCACATATTCGATGTTAAATTCACTTAACAACATGACCCATTTAGCAGTTTTGCTAGTGAGAGAAACCCTTGACAAGAGGTAGTTGAGAGGGTCAATCCTAGCAATCAATTTTATTTTATTTCTAAGCATGTAGTGCTAGATATTTTGTGTGTTGAAGACAAGTGCTAAGCATGCTCTTTTCCCTGATCATTTGTCTATGCCAATAATGCCCCCAATGCCACTATAGTAGCATATATGTACAAAGGAAGTGGCTTCCTTGGGATAGGAGGTATAAGAACTCAAGGCGATGCAAGATATTCCTTAAGTTTCTCAAAATCCTTTTGAAATAGGCAGTCCCATTTGAATTTGGTATCCTTGCATAATAGATGACAAAATGGGTGACATTTGTCTACAAGCTATGAGATGAAGCATCTGATAGAATAGAGCTTTCCTTGGAGGCTGCACAACTATCTAAGGGTCTTCAGGGGAGGAATTTCCATGATATATTTCACCTTTGTAAGATCAACCTCTATGCCTCTGCGGGAAACAATGGAGCCTAGCAGTTTCCCCAATGTAACACCAAAAACACATTTCTTGGGATTTAGGCGTAGTTTGTATTTTTCCAATCTCTTGAAGATTTTCCTTAAGATAGGGATGTGTTCATGTCTTGTCTTGGGTTTTCCTAGAAGACCATCCACATAATCCTCCATGATTTTGTACAATGGCATGGAGAATTGTTGTCATTGCTCCTTGATATGTAGCTCTGGCATTCTTGAGACCAAAAGACATGACTCGGTAACAAAAGGTGCCCCATGTTGTTGTGAATGCCATTTTGTATTTGTCTTCCTCTGCAATCCTAATCTGATTGTATCCAGAAAATCCATCCATAAGTGATAAAATTTTGTGTCCCACTGTGAGGTCTACAATCATGTCGATGTTGGGGAGCGGGAAATCATCCTTCGGGAATGCTTTATTCAAATATTGAAAATATTTTCAGATGTGGATGCCCCCAGTAGCTTTGCCGATATGTACGATGTTGGATACCCACTCAGGATAGTCTATTGGTTTTATGAATCTAGAATCCAACATCTTTTGAAGTTCTGCTTTGACAAGGAGTGCAATGTGTGGATGCATCTTACACAACTTATTCTTTACTGGTTTTGCATCTTGACGAACAACAAGATTGTGGACTACCAAGTTGGGATCTAGGCTTGGCATGTCAGCATACAACTAGGTAAAATTGATCTTTGTTTTTATGAGAAAATTAATAAAGTTCTATCTTTCTTGATCCATCAGGGACTTAGAAATGGGTACGTTCTTCAGAGTGTCTTCAGTGCCCATATTGATCATGTCTTTTTCCTCTATTAGCAAAGTTGACTTGTCCTACTGATGAGGAACAATGGTAGGAAGGTGAAGTTCCTTATCCTCAAGTGCTTGATCAAGGTTTTCACTTTCGAATACGCCCTTTGTTTTTACTTTTTCTTCATCCAAAGGTGCCTCGGAGAGGTTTTCACCTAGGGAATCATGATTTTTCTTTTTATTATCTTTTTTGTGACTAAGGGAATTGACCTAACTACCAAAGTATCCTTTTTCATGTAATTGAATCCCATGAACTCTGTTGCAGTCTTCGAAATTGTGCATAGTTAGGAGAGTCATGAGAGCATTATCATCAGCGCAGATGTCTAGAGCGGGTTTGTCTCATTGGCCCCAGTCTATAAGCTTGGGATGGACAAGTTGTAGCTCATGCGGGATGGAAGGGGTATGGGGGTGATGGTGTTGACGTGGGTGTCAAAGAAGATGTCATCTTCGTATTCAAAAGGTATTTCATGGAACTCCTCTTCATCAGAGTCTTCGACATCCAAAGAAGGATTTGAAGGGGCACCAAAGATAGTGATATTAGGTACCAAAGTATACCCCAAGCCCCTATTATACTTGTATAAGATGGGATTTATTGGTTCTTTGATTCCTTTCTCTTCCAGCCCTAAGTCGTGTCCTTTATAACCCATCTTTTTCACTATGGCTAATGCTTTTGGATACATCTTCTTGGGTATTTTTGCTGGATCTTCATCTTCTTCCCAGTACAACCATGAAGAAACATATGTCTCAAGCCTCTCCTCATCAAGTGGACCCCATTACTTGAAGGTAGTATCCTTACATTGTATAACAAGTTTTTGATATTTTTTTATTTCTTTGGGCTTACCAAATGACTTAGGAGATAGGGGGAGATTGCCTATTAATAAGACATCCTCGAGTTTGTATTCTCCACAACCATTGTCCAGGATCTTGACTTTGGGCTCTGTTTGAGATGAGGTGGAGGCAACATTTGATGTGTAAGATGGGGGAGTTGGAGCGGGTCTGTTTAATGGGAAATGATATGGATGCTTCCCCTCGAAGAGCTTACACTATTAGAAGGGTTGTGGATCACCTTTGATAGTGATCTCTCTACCATTAAAGGGGAATTTGATGGATTGATGGTAAGTGGAAGGAATGAAATGAAGGGAATGAATCCATGAGCATCCAAGGAGGATGTTATAGGGGAGATCAAGATCTAGAACTTGGCAAGGGGTCTCAATTGTAACAGGGCCTAGTTGAAGAGGCAGAGTGATAATTCCTTTAGAAACCCTTTTTGCATCATCGTAAGCTTTTATTGTGATTCTTCCTGACTTATCAACCAGGTCCTTAGAAAGCCCTAATTGCTTTATTATCTTATATGTACAAAGATTGAGTCCGGATCCACCATATATCAAGATGCGTTTAATCTTGTGCTTTTGGATAAGGGCTTCAATATGCAATGGTTTATTATGGTCCTCATTTGCAGGAGCATCATTGGAGGTGAAAACAAGGTGTTGCTAAGCAATGAGATTTCCAATGAGGGCTTAGAATTGGGTAGCATTGATGTTGTCGGGGAGATACGACTCGAGGAGGGCTTGTTCTAAAATATCCTTGTGGATAGGGGAGGTCTTGAGGAGCTCTAAGATGGAGATTTGCATGGGGGTCTTTCCATGATGATCAAGGAGATCATATTGACAGGTGGATGACATGGGGGTGGGTTCAATGGAGGAGGAGCTCCTTGGACAGTTACTCTCCCTTGTCAAGTAGTTACATTGTAGTCATTCTAAGAATGAGAAGTAGAAGGTGTGGTGCCTTGAATGACTATCTTAGCAGGATTGGATCTGCTTGCTGATTGGGGCAGGGTGAGATCACCTTGGACAATGATCCTGGGTCTGCTTTGGGAAGGGGGAGGGTTAGCTTCTTGGACAGTGATGACATTGACATGGTTATCTGCAGACTCAATGCGACCCACTAAAAATTCAAAGCCTATTATATGATTGGTATAATCGTAGTTTACAGTATTAGATGATGAGCCCTTACCTTTATCATGCTTAGGGAATGGTTCCTGGTACATCTTGAGTTTGTCATTATTGTTACCAGGTTTTGCTATCGCTACTTCAATATGACCCTTATCAATGAGCTTTTGTATGTAGATCTTCAGCTTCATACACTTTCGTGTATCATGCCCATTGATATGATGATATTCACAATAGTTATTCTCATTGTACCACCTAGGCTTGGGTTGATTAGGATCAAATGGGAGAGTTATTGGAAAATTGACCGCACCTGCTTGGACAAGCTTTTGGAACACAACTTCAATGGGCTCGAAAAGAGGACTATACTTTCTTGGAGTCTTATTGTTGGATCGGGGTGGTTGCCCCTGGATCGAGACATCATTGGGAGGCCTTTGAGATTGATTTTTATTATTTTGATGAGTATTGAATTGGCGATTAGTGGTGGTGAAATTTGGAGGAGCGATGATGGTTTGAACCCACTTTGCACCAGTAATGCCATTGTTGACTACATTCTTGTTTTTAGACCAAAATTTTGGTTTGTCATTGTGATAACAGAAGGAATTTTGACTTGATTTTGATAATGCTTTAGGGTACCTTCCTCTAAAAAGACATGTTCAAGGGCTAGGAATTTGTCAAGAAACTTTTGGAAATACTTTATGAATTGAGATGTCAAGGGTCTTGATAGTTCAAGTACCAGATTTTTTTGAAATAATTCAATTTGATGTTGTTCTGGCATATATCCTATTGGAATTTCTTGATAAGGTGATGCCACATTTTCAAGAAGTTAGCAAAAGTTTCTCTTTGCCTCTGATTTGTATTACAAAGGTCCATCATAGAAACAACATTAACAATGTTATAAGCATAGTGGGCCATGAGATTTTTTGCTAAGTCCAGGAAGGAGGTGATAGAACCTCGAGGCAAGGATGAGAACCATGCAAGAGAATCTCCTATGAGACTCTTAGGGAAGAGCCTTCGAAGATATAAATCACTATAGGAGACTTCTTGGCATAAGATATGAAACTTACAGACATGGTCTCGGGGGTCCCCTTGGCTCTCATACTTCATAAACTTAGGCATCTCAAACCTTGGTGGGTAAGGTGAAATTGATATCGATGAGTCATAAGGATAAGGACAAAATTCCTCAAACGAATAAGTTTTTCTCTTGTTAGTCCCTTCCTTCATGTTTTTGATGATGTTTTTCATGTCCTAGATTTCCTTGATGATATATTGTTGTAGATTTTGGACAGGATGGATTGTGTTTGCCCCTAATATTAGATGAGTCATGAAAGGTGTACCACCACCACTAATATATTGATATGATGAAGAAGCAGGGATGTGAGATGTGATGACCAATGTCATGAGGACTTGAGTGACAATTGGTTGCAACCTGTGAATTGTTGTGACAGGAGGAAGAGAAGTATGGATGAAGTTAGCGATATTGTTGAGAGGAATGGAGGATTGTGCAATAGAGACATGTGGTCGGTTAGAGCAAGATGGCATAGTAGCATGTTGGAGAATAGATGTGATCAAAATAGATATTGGTATGGATGTTAAGAAGGAAGAAGGTGGGATGGAGACCATGGGGACGGATTCCATGAGTGCTATAAATTAAGGTTAGATGATAGGCGAGGGTGCGATTGATTGAGTTTGAAGGATAGGTGTGACGATGTGGGTAGGAGAAAAGTCTCCTTGTGGTTGTTGATGAAGAATGGATCTATCGAAATCAGGGGGAAGGCGGGCTCCATTTTCAATAAGAGTCTTTAAAAGACCAATAGGATTATGTCGGATGAATGTTTTCATCATTTCTTGATTGTATGAATCTTCTAGGAATGTTCACACATCTGGGAAGAGGTCATCTTGATCAACCATACTAGGATCCCCTTGTGATTGTGGATCTTGGATGTCAGGTTGCGCAATTTGCATAGGATCTTGTGTGGGGTCTTGATATAGGACACTAAGTTTCGACATGCCATATTGTTGTTCGAACATCTTTTTCTTTTGGGATCGAGTTGTGACCATACAAGAATATCCTTAGAAATATTGATTGGAAGAAAAAGACTCGGTGAAAGGACCTAGCTAGGATTTTGGATTTTATTTGGTTTTGATAAAATTGGATAGATTGATTGATGGGGTCCTTGGATTAGGACACGAGTTTGATTAAGATTGCACCTTAGTCCTTGGATGAGGATTTTAGGTGGGAGATGTTGATGAAACCACAAGCAAGGTATTGACCAGGTTGGGTAAAATTCAGATGTTAGGATAATGATCAAAGTCTCTTTTCTACTAAGGATTGACTAACGATCCAAAGAAAAATAAAGACGTAGGATAAGAGTATTGATCGACTCAAAGGATGAGGCAAAGTTACTTGGGGGAGATTATTTCCCAAGTATAATGGCCAAGTGATTAATTAATTATGGATGAGGTCTAAATAGAACTTCACAAGGCATAAAACCTTAGCACAAGGTTGATTTGATTTAAGGATGATTGATTGAGGATTGATTTGATGAAAGATGATTGATTAAAAGATTGATTGGTGTGCTAAGTCCTTAGAAAAGGTTGATGATGAAATATCAAAGAAGGGAGATAGTGATGATTAGAAGAATTAGATGACTAGACTATCCTTGAAATAGAAAAGACTCAATATATGATAGGCTCGGATGGCAAATTGTATGAAGGTATGAAACCACCCTGATTTTGATGATAGTTGGTATTGAAAGACAATTCAGATCCTTGGTGTAAAGCTCAAACTCTCAGCTCATCACTTGCATCAAACTCATTGCTATGATCATAAATATAATCATGATATCGGTGCAAAAAGGTCCTATGATTGAGAAAGAGTTTGCGATTGGTATACCAAAACTTTGACATCTAATGAGTTGCGCTTGTGTGAGCTTCTTCTTCTTGATTGGATGATGGATTGAATTCTTAGGATATTTGTACAACTTCGTCTTATGAAACATGGGGCGTGTGGAGTTAAAATGTAATTTGGCCTTGTTGGAAATTTGGGACTTGAATGTGACTTGGATTTGATTGAGGTTGGTTCAAAATTGGACTAGGATATAACTAGGACCAAACTAGGACATGACTTGGGTATGACTAGGACATGATGTGGGAATGACTGGGGACTATGAATTGGACTAGACTTGACTTGGATTATGATGAGATAAAAGGTTGACTTGGACCTGGACTATGATGATTAGGATGTTGACTTGGATACACTCATTCTACTCTTGGCAAGAAGAAATAGCAAACACATTAGCCATGGACTCAATAGGACATCAATCACAACATGCTATCCTAGGAAGTTGGTTGAGGAGGAAAACCTTTTCTTAGTGATTGAGGTACACACCCAATAGCTAAACAAAATACGACCGTTGAGTCTCACCCAATGGATTCCCAACACTGTATTAGATGACTCCAAACACTAATGGTGGCACAATATGGCAAGTTCCTTGGGGGAGTTACTATCTCCCTTGCACAAATATTATCCACCTTTCGGAGGTGAACTGGGTGGCCTCTAATCCTAGATCTCTTAGTAAGGTTTTTCATTCCAAAACTACCCCTTGTACTCATACAAGCACGATTGAGGCCTATAGCCCTACACTTAAGACCCATTATTCTTTTACCCAATTAGATTTAAGTGCCTAAGAAAATAATTAAAAAGACAAAATGTTTTCTTGTATCTCCTTGGGCAGCCTACAAAAATAATGTATTAGTAGTCTTTATGGTTTTGAGCAATGAATTATTCGACAAGTGGAGTCTTGGACCAAAGTTATGCAGAAACACAAGTTAGTAGTTTGAAAATGTGTCTTAGACCAATCGTGCAAACCTACAAAACTCACAAAATCTGATTAATACACAAAAATTCTGCATAAATAGCTCTCGCGTTGTTCTGCAGACAACTACACTGAAGCGCATGTGCAGACGCTGAAATGCCTACATATGCGCTACAGTGAGGTGCTTTAATAGAAAACTAAAAATGCAGAAAAATATCAAAAAATACTAAAAGAAAGGTTATACCTACAAGCAGTCGCTCTTTTCTCCTATCAATTGCGCTGAAGCATGTGGGCTCGCTCCAAAACAAAAAAAGAACAGGTTAGCGGGTTAGCACAAATTTATAATTTAAATTTTTTGAATACGAGCAAGATTTTGATAGAGCATCCACACTATTCGCAGAGCGCTCACGCTAAAGTGACATTTCTAGATAAAAAAATACTAAATTTAATGGATTAACTAATTATTTTTTTAATTTTTTGAGCCTTTTTGCTTTTTAGGTGTTTTTAGGATAACTAATTATAAAACAGAAAGCAGAATTTATGAAAACAAAAAATAGGAAAGCAAATAGAAAAATGTTATATTTGGACGCATTATTTCCTCAACGCTCGCGCTGATTGAGAGACTTGCAAAAAGGGGGGTTGGGCAGATTCAAATTTAAATTGTGTGTGTTGAAGCGCATGCGCACGCATCAAAGACCCCGTCACTCACTCTGGTCCTGAGTCGCTCGCATTGTTGCAATACCTGCAACTAAAACTTACAAAAAACTTCACAAAATCATTAAATAAGGGACGTGGGTCCCACCGGGTGTGCCAAAATGAAGCAAGGGAAAACTAGAATGAAAGTAAATGGTTAGTTTAAGCATAAATAAACATGAAACACTCAAACAAACTTAATAAAAACCATTATACCTTGATAGATCTCCACTTGTTCCTCAGATTGAGCGTGATGAGGTTGGAATAGCGCCCTTCTCCAACCTAATTGGATTTTCTCTTTGATTATATGTGGTTGGCTCTCCAAATGTGCACAATATCATTGATGGGAGGATGAGAGGGATGGATAAATGACTAAGTGATGGATGAATATGGATTTGGCTATAGTTTGGGTGCTTTGGATGATTGTCTAAAATTAAATGGGCATCATAAACTTACTTGATTTGGAGATGGGAAATGAAGGAGTGGAGTCTCCAAATTATAATAGAAGGAGAGAGGAAATCGAGGGATAGGATTTATCCAAGATGGAGGACTAGGATTGATTTCTTGTCTCCACACTCCTCAAGGTTCATTGGGAAGGCTTCCCAATGCACCTAGGGAAGACAAAAGGAATAAAAATAGTCCTTGGATGATGAGGAGGAGGAATTAAAAATTCCCTAAAAATAGAAGCATGGGGATTGGAGGAATAGAAAGGAATTAAAAATTCCTTGGATGAAGGGATATCTAGAGGAATATGAGATTTTCACCTAGGAAAAGAGCATTTAAGGAAGGTGGTTGAGTGAGGGGACAAGGAGTTGACTTTGTGGCTAATCATGAGGATTTTCTACTAGCAACTCAATAGAAGAGAGATTTTAAGAGGGATTAGGTGAGATTAGGGAAAGAGGGATTTGCAGGAGGATTTGACTAGGAAAGAGAATGAGTGGAGGAAATAAAAAAATAGAGGAATAATGGTAAGTGGGACTAGGAGAGCTTCTAGAAGAA
The DNA here is from genome assembly GCF_030272615.1 of Cryptomeria japonica. Classification (NCBI taxonomy): domain Eukaryota; kingdom Viridiplantae; phylum Streptophyta; class Pinopsida; order Cupressales; family Cupressaceae; genus Cryptomeria; species Cryptomeria japonica. Next base: position 359,140,201 of record NC_081406.1, on the reverse strand, counting down.
TTAATTAGGCTAATGATAGATTAGGAAAAGGTGATTTGTAGGAATCACAAAGGTTAGTTAATTAATTGAGATTAATTAATTAAAAGGGAGATTTAAGAAGAATTAATTTTGGATACCTTAGAAGAATGGGGGAAAATTGATTTATTAGATAAATCAATCATTGGACCATGGTGACAATATTAATTAAATTAAATTTAATTAATACTAAGAAGAACAAGGATTACCATAATTAAATAAATTAACTATGTGAGAGAATTAAACTAATTAAAACAATTAATTTAAGTCTCTACATTTCCCCCCTCTTTTACGCAGCGACAAAATTTGGTGATGGGTAAAAGATAGAAGAAAAAGGATGCCCCAATGCAAAGTGTAGGTGGTGTATGCCCCCTCGAGAATTTTGCAGAATTTTTTCAAAAATTGGCAAAAAATTCTCAAAAAGAAGAGGAAGGAGAAAAGGATGAGGAGATAATGAGAGAAAAAAAAGAGAGAAATGATTGGGGAAATACAAGAAGAGGAAGAAGATGGAGGAGTGGGCCCGTGAGGGGGGCCCATAGAAGTCACATAGGGCCTAATGAAGGGTCATTGTCACACATAAGTATTGGAGCATTTCAGAGCCTAGAAGAAGAGAATTGGAGATGGATCACGTTCCTACACATGAGCATGACACCGAGAGGGTTCACTGCTATGCGAGACCCGCGCACTATGGACCACTGATATGTATTGCTAACCTCCTTTGTGATTTGGTAAGTTTAGGTTAAATATATGGTTAGAAATGGGCTTATAAGTCCAACGGGGTGGATGCATTGATCATCATTTGGGAATGTGCGCCCCTAGGGTAGCGCGAGCATTGGTGAATAACACCAACGTTCATGGGACAATAGGGACCTGAGAGGGTTCTGGGGTGAGTGAATGTGTTTGGCGGGAGTGCCCACGCTAGGCTATGTTAGGGTTTGGGCTAGAGGGGGGAAAGGGGTGGGTGGCGTGACCGCCCACACTAGTCTAGGTTAAGGTCTGAGGTCAAAGGGAAGGTCAATGCATGTGTTTGTGGCATAGCGCGAGCGCCACGGGTTTGGATTGAGCACTGAATGAACCAGCTCAAGCGCAAGGAGGGGAGGGAGATGAATATTTTGATAAGTAAAGGTAAAGAAAATGGCTTAGGGGGGATCATGAATGCCTCAGGTATAGAGTAGGGCCAAGAATGTTATGAGATAAAAAAGTGGTTTGCATGGATGCAGGGGGATTTGGGGACATTAGAATCAAGGGAGCACTGGCTGACGAGCATGAGGTTCTATAGGTAGCTGGATGCAGACGAGATGGAGATATTGGCTACAGTAGGATTGCATTTCATTGGTCGATAGCTAAGGATTCAAGCACATACTGCCATGATGACCACACTAGTGGAGAGATGGGACATTGGGACTTGTACTTTCCACCTACCCACAGGAGAAGGGACAATGACTTTTTTGATGTATGGAGGATCTTGAAGATCCCCCTTTTTAGTGTCATCCCTGAGTACCAAATGGATGCAAAAATTTTCTACCTTGGGAAGATTTATGAGTATGATGCACTACCCATGTTGGAAGGAGCCAGATGCATCTAGGTAGGGCGATGAAGATCCCACACATTCCTTGCCTAGTACTTGTGATCTATGGGTTTATGAGCCAACAAATGATGCCTGATCTGGGAGGGAATGGATTTCCTATTGGATGGAGCCACTGTGTCTACTACATGGTACAAGACTGTGTAGAATATGCTTGGGGAGCAATGATGTTGGCTCAAATTTATCATGATATGCATCTTGTAGTATATACGGACTATGCCAGTCTATCTACAGGAGTCACCCTTGTACACATATGGGAATGGGATCACATCGTAGTGACATGACCACTTGGTGTATAGGATAGGCTAGCTCAATGTCCTTATATTTGTTGGTATTTTGTTGATAATTAGTTGTGATTGTCATTGATGGACACACAATTATTAATGTATGTGTTATTTTCAACCGGTAGTTGTTGCAACCGGTATTGCATGTCATTAAATTTATAGTCTTTGTTTGTTCAAAACTATCGGTGTTTTGCAAAAATATGCTTACCAGTCAAAGCATGACCGAAGACCCCAAGTGGTATGAAGATCGCAAAGAGGAATGGAGACCCCAAGCGGCAGTTAATCTTTTGATTGGAACACTATGTTCCAGTTTTCCAGTCTTCACTTGTCAATCAGTAATCGGTATACTTTGTTAACCGATATAATTGTAATGTGTGATGAGTTATCATCCACTGACACTTTGGCAGTGTTTCTGTGTCGTGTTACCAAATGTGTCTAGATGCACTATACCTAGGAAATTGTAGTCTAATCTTATTGGACCGACATGAAATTAGGTTCCTATATGAGGACATCATGTCTAGGGTTTTAATATGTTGAAGTGTGTAAATGAAGATAAGGTCTGTGCAAGAAAAGGTCTTACATAACAGAGATAGAAAGTGTGAAATATAGAAGACTGAAGTACTACTGGAATGCATTAACAAGGAGCTACCAAGGATCTAATCAAGCATTCTGTGCTGCTATCTAGATCATTCACTTGTTGATTACTAATATCTTCAACAAGTCTGAAACCCTCAATCGGGTAGGCCTAGCCAAGCCTATTGTAAATCCTCTAACAAGGTGGTTCACAGTTGTGAATCTAAAATTCTCTAACAGGGTAGTCTTTAGCAGGACTTATCTCCTAACAGAGATCTCGATTGCTAACAGGATTTGTTCTGGTGAAGAACACTGTAAGGCCTTAACCGGTCTGACCTTAACCGGTCTGACCTTAACCGGTCTGGTTACTTTTCAACAGATAGTTGACTTGTGAGTTTTACTCACCATGGTTTTTCCCATTTGGGTTTCTACATCAAAACATCTTGTGTTATGGTGATTGTGCTTCTGTGGGTGAATGCTTTATTTTCTATTTGGCTTGTTTATGTTTTAATCGGTTTATTGTTTAATCTGCTACACCAGTGTGCAGTTAATCTGCTTAAGAGTTTGTTTAGGATTTTTGGCATACTAATTCACCCCCCCTCTTAGTATTCATCAATTGGTATCAAAGCCAACCTTTCTATAAGTCTAACCACTTGGAAGGAGATGTGGGGGAATACATCATGAGGGAACTCAATCATTGTCTTACTGATTCTAAGAGAGCCTATGACAAACTCAAAGTCAAGTAGAAAGCCTCTTTGGCCAAGAGAAGAGAACTTGTTGAGCAATTGATGGAATTTACTGAAAACAACTCTTCTGATGAAGCAGACATGGATGCCCTAGTTGGAGAAGTGGAGAAACTAAATGAATCCAAAACTAACCTAAGGAGGGAGTTGGAAGGATTGACTATTAGGACGAGTCAGGAGCTAGAAAACAAAAGAAAAGTTGAAGATTTCGTAAAGGACAAGGAGCATGAGATGTTTAAATTGAAACAAGAAGTCAGTACCATTACCGCCTATCTGCAGGAGGATAAAGAAGAGAAATAATAAATACAAGTTGAACTGAATGCAACGATTTATCAAAATGAAATCTTGATGAAGACCAATGATTCTCTTTCTAAGGAACTTGCTGGGTCAAAGGAGATACTTGCTAAGTTCAACTGGAGTGCTGCTAAGTTAGAACAAAAGTTGGAATCGACAAAGCCATCAAAGAATACCACTGGACTTGGTTTCTCTGGGTACAAGGAAGGTGAGACCTCTGAAACCAAGAGTGATGCACCAAAGGAGCAATCAAAACCTAAGAACAACAACAAGAGTAAAGATAAGCAAAATTTTAAACCTGTTTGCTTTAACTATCTTAAGGAAGGACATATTACCAATATATGTAGAAGCAAGGCTAACAATAACTTTCCTTACTTTCAAAACAATGTGGCTAGAACTGGTAGATTTAATGGTCACTGTTATGCATGCAACAGGTTTGGGCATAGCGATTTTGAGTGTAGGTCAGTTATGAACAACTCTGGAAGTTGTCCACCAAGAGCTAAAGGAGTTATCCTGGAACCTCCTATGAACTAGAACCCAAACTGGTATAGAACCTATGACCACCAGTCAAATGGTTATGAAGTGGCAACAAGTTGGAGAGCAACCTGTTTGGTCTATCATGGTAGTAGTCACACTATTGCAACATGCAGAAGGAAGAATGGAAATGTGAACACTAGACCATGGAGAACACTTGGAATGGTATGCTATCATTGCAACAAACTGGGACACACTGCCAGAGCATGTAGACTGAGAAAGAATCTATCAAGAGACATACCGATCAACCCAGAAGGGAAGATTGATGTTGAAACCGTTCAGGCAAATATGGATAAAACTTGGAAAAATAAATCTGAAGAAAAGCCACAAGATGTACTAGTTTTCGCACCTAGTGTGGAAATCCCTAAACTGACGAACTGAGCTTCAAAAATCTTAGGGGGAACATATCAGTAAAATGTTTCGAACCCCCGGAGTATATCGATAAAGCACCTTTATCGATATTTGTTACCTATAAACCGACAAAAGAATTGAAGCAGTAAAAGGTAAAATTAGGGTTTGAGCCCTAATGGTGATGCATTTATTATGGTAGGTGGGAGCATGTTTAAAAGTGACTTTTGTCATCATTCTTACTTACCTATTTTCAGAGAAGAATTTTTCTAGTCTGAGCAGCGCAACTAGAATGATTCATCTTGCATTTGAAAGAATTACACAAGATTTTGTAGCCATTTCAAGCTATCAGTGTGGAAGTCAAAGTTATAAACAAGCTTCTGAAGAGGTGTGTTGTGCTCACCAATGACAAACCCTAGTTCGAAGTGTGAAGGGATTTTTCGTTGAAACATTCTTATCATTTGGAATCTTCTAGATATGGCTTCTGCATCTAAAATCCCTTCTAGTTCTACTGAACCTGAGGATGCACCTGAGTTTCTTAAGATGAAATATAATGTCCTATCTCAAATTCCTGCCAGAGTCATTGTCGAAGGCGATGTTTCAGGATATATTGATTGCAAACTAGAAGACCTAGGGTCCCTAGTAATTCACTCCCAGCTGAGTCTATTTTGTGGAGGTGATAAGAAGATTAAACCTGAATATAGCATAATAGAGAAGAAGAAATTGCATAATGCAGTATATTTTCTTGAAGAATTTACAAAAGAACACATCAAGATTATCCTTAGTAGGGTTCATGGTGATAAGATGTACCTTGAACGAACCCATGATATTACACCAAAGGCAATTCATGCCGTGACCAGATTCTACAATGTTGGGGAAGTCCCCATTCTTTAAAAGATTCCCAAAACCAAAGTGACAAAGCTCACTGGTTCTGTGAGTGACCAGCGGGAAATGATGGTCAACGCCATAGAGATAATTTGGTGAAGTATGCATGTATGGTAATTGTGTATAGAATATTCTATGCTAGTAGAATGAATTTTGTTCCTTTAGCTACGATGCATGCCGCCTACAAGATGATAAAAGAAAATGCAGAATGTGACTTATGAACTTATATACATAAACAACTCATAGATAACCCGAAGTCAATCAAATCGGACAAAACCCTGAGGTTTAAGTTTGGTCAACTACTTGTCAGTTTATTTTTCTACTTTCAAATATATTTTCCTAGAGTTGGTGATATTCAATGGTCAACTAACCTACTAGTTTCTAGACAAATAAAGGAGGGTCTGCAAGTAGTAGGAACTGCATATCCAGAGACTCTGAAAAGATATTTTGATGAGTTCAAACTAAAGATAAATCAGAGAATGAAAATATTTGGTGATTTAGTTAAGAAATATGAAGATAACATATGTTTCACCATCAAAATAGATCACTGCATAATGGAAGCGGTCGAACCCAGAGAAGATTTAGTTGGGCCTATGGGGTATGAAGTGGTAAATGATATATTGATAGGGCATGCCTCTACCATACTTGCTTCACCACTAGATCCCAAGAAGAAGATGACCGATACTTAATTAGAAAGGATTAAACCTATTGAGGTACTGAAGCAAAAAAAGGGTAAAGCAGTGCCATCAACATTGACACCAGTTACATCTACTGCCAGTCCTAAAGTGACCAACAGGCCAGTAGCTAAAAAGAAACCGGAGGCTATTCCAACAAAGGTATTCAAAAGAAAGAGGAAAACTAGGAATAACTCACCGGATTCAGAAGGTACTGAATCAGAGGTAGAAATGAAGAAGACAAGGAAATCAAGCAACAAGATGAAGTCAACCGGTAATGTACCAACAACCTCTGCATCGATAAATTTAGATATTTCCTCTTACAAACCTATGACACATTGTCAAAGAACTATAAAGAATATTAGAAGAAAAGTTTTTGATGATTTAAAAGAACATTTTGATGATTTCAATGATAGTGAAAAGGAGGATGTTGAACAAGAACTTATTAAATATTTATGTATTAATGATCGGTCACCTTCTAAAATTAAATCAGTTACTTCTAAATCTTTGTATGATTCTTTGGACAACAAATGGTGCATTGCCATTGAAAAAGAGAAAGACATCAGGGAGAAAGTTTTTGCTCAATGTTTTCTAGATGCCTCTAACTTAGATTTGTTTGAGATTATTGATAAATACAAAGGCATTTTCTTCATGCGAAGAAGAAGACTTCAGCTACTCAGAGGCAAAAATTTTGAAGTGGAAAAAGACACCCATTTGCAGGTTAAAGCTTCTGTCAAAATGCAACAAGTATTCGAAGCTAATCAACAAGCTGAGCAAGAACCTGACCTATCCACAGCCAAACCGGATGAAGTCCTTGATAGTCTAAGTGAAAGAATGGCAGAACAAAATGAACCCATTGATGTTGATGCATTGGACATTGAGGATATCACTCCTGATAAAGAAAAACAAAAAGTGGAGAAAGAAAAACAAGAGCAAGAGAAAGTAGAGAAAGAAAAACAAGAGCAAGAGAAAGTGAAGAAAGAAAAACAAGAAAAAGAGAAAGAGGAGAAAGAAAAACAAGAGGAAGAGAAAGTGGAGAAAGCAAGACAAGAAGAAGAGAAGAATAACAAAGAAGAGAAGAAGAAGGAAGAAAAGAAAGAGAAAGAAGAAGAGAAAATGAAGGAAGAAGGAAAGAGGAAGGAGGAAGCAAAGAAGGAAAAGGAAGAGGATAAAAAGAAAGAAGAGCGGAAGAAAGAAGAGGAGAAAAGGAGAGTGGAAGAGGAGAAAGTGAAGGCCACCAAGGTATCTCTAGAAAAAGAAGAAGAGGAAAAGAAAAGAGAAGTGAAGATCAAGGAAAAGGAAGGAGAATAGATTAGGAAGAAAACTGAAGATCAAGCCAAGCAGGTTGATTCCACTGGTCACACATATTTGACTCTTGCATGTCTAACTCAATCGGTTGATGAGACTAAACTACTGCAGAGCATTCAACTAGCATAGGAGAGATTGGGAGAACTGAGAAAAAAAGGAGCAGGATGACCAGCACCGATTCCTAACCTCCCCAACACCGATTCCTCACTGGCCAAGCTCAAACTTCTTTGCACAGTAGTAGATGACCAGGTCCAATGTTTGGAAGATGTTGCCCAGGCCACTACAAAGAAAAATCATGGAAAGGCACTCACAGTTGCCTTAGTAAAATAAATGGATGAAGATAGGGCACAACTACTTAAGCAAAAAGGTGATATAAGCTCAGCCATGGGTGAAGGTAACCTACTTTTGAGTAAAATCTATCAACCTCACCTATCTTGTGAAGATGCTCTAAAATAGAAAACTCAACTCCAATCAGAACTACAGAAATATATTGGCAACTTCAAACTGTCCTATGATCTGTTCACAGTATATGGAAAAACTGTTCATACTCACCAGCATCATATTGTGAAGCTTGACTTAGAAATCTACAATCAGACTCAAGATCTACAGGAGCTCCAATTGCTCCTATTGCAAAAATTGTAGGTTGTTCAGCAGTGCTTCTTGAACTTGGAAGCTATTACTGTGACACAGGAGATGAGCACCATCGATGCAATGGAAGAATTAGCCTTCCAGATGAAGACCGAGAGTGAAATTGCTGCCTCACTTCTTGAGTCATGGTCTTCGGACATGAAATTTTTTATGCAAACCTTTAAGTCTCTTTTTGAACAATTTTACTCTTTATTGTCATGAACACATACTCTGTTTTTATATTATGCAAAAAGGGGAATATTTTGCATTACTTTGTTATTGTTGGAAAAGGGGGAGTAGTGTATATTAAAATTTTGGTGAGCATTAAAATTTCATACTTGTAATTTTTGCAAAGGGAGTAGTGTATATGCTTAGGGGGAGTAATTTTGATTACGACATCTATTTTTGTTTTGTAAGCACTTAGATGTCAAAATTTTCCTAAGTGTTGCCATCAATGCCAAAGGGGGAGATAGTTGGTATTTTGATGATAATTAGTTGTGATTGTCATTGATGGACACACACTTATTAATGTATGTGTTATTTTCAACTGGTAGTTGTTGCAACCGGTATTGCATGTCATTAAATTTATAGTCTTTGTTTGTTCAAAACTATCATTGTTTTGCAAAAATATGCTTACCAGTCAAAGCATGACCGAAGACCCCAAGTGGTATGAAGATCACAAAGAGGAATGGAGACCCCGAGTGACAATTAATCTTTTGATTGGAACACTATGTTCTAGTTTTCCAGTCTTCACTTGTCAACCAGTAATCGGTATACTTTGTTAATCGATATAATTGTAATGTGTGATGAGTTATCATCCACCGACACTTTGGCGGTGTTTCTGTGCCATGTTACCAAATGTGTCTAGATGCACTGTACCTAGGAAATTGTAATCTAATCTTATTGGACCGACATAAAATCAGGTTCCTATATGAGGACATCATGTATAGGGTTTTAGTATGTTGAAGTGTGCGAATGAAGATAAGGTCTGTGTGAGAAAAGGTCTCACATAATAGAGATAGAAAGTGTGAAATATAGAAGATTGAAGTAATGCTAGAATGCATTAACAAGGAGCTGCCATGGAACTAATCAAGCATTTTGTGCTACTATCTAGATCATTCACTTGTTGATTACTAATATCTTTGACAAGTCTGAAACCCTCAATCGGGTAGGCCCAACCAAGCCTATTGTAAATCCTCTAACTAGGTGGTTCACAGTTAAGAATCTGAAATCCTTTAACAGGGTAGTCTTTAGCAGGACTTATCTCCTAACAAAGATCTGGATTCCTAACAGGATTTGTTCTGGTGAAGAACATTGTAAGGCCTTAACTAGTCTGACCTTAACCATTCTAGTTACTATTATGCAGATAGTTGACTTGTGAATTTTACTCACCATGGTTATTCCCATTTGGGTTTCCACATCAAAACATCTTGTGTTATGGCGATTGTGCTTCTGTGGGTAAATGCTTTATTTGCTATTTGTCTTGTTTATGTTTTAATCAGTTTATTGTTTAATCTGCTACACCAATTTGTAGTTAAACTGCTTAAGAGTTTGTTTAGGATTTTTGGCATACTAATTCACCCCCCCTCTTAGTATTCATCAATATTGACAGGTACATGGGCCTTTTGCACTATACACGGATATGAGCCATCTGGTTCTAGCACCACATCTTTTACGAGCTCATGGAGTTTACATGATGACCATTTTTGGATTGTGAGAGACGGAGGGGAGATTGGCCGCTACATTGGGCTAGTGTATGTTAGGAAAACCAGTGAACAACTAAGAGGGGGGGTGAATCAGTTGTTAATAGATTATATCAATTAATCCACTTAATGACCTTTAACCAGATTAAGTACCGGTAAAGAAGAAATGAATACTGGTAAAAAATTAAACTTAACAATGAAATATATAATGAACACAATGCAACCATACCACATAACACCATGATTTGTACGTGGAAAACCCAAAAAGGCAAAAACCATGGTGGGAAGCCTACCCATAGTCAGATGATACTTCTATAGAAAGTATGTGATACAATGAGGGGCCTGCACATGTAGGAAGGCACACTGCCTAGAGCGTATTGCTCATTACAAAAGAGTCTCACTGACTACAGAGAGGTTATAATCACCTCAAGATAAATAGACAACAATCCAGAATAATGAACTGCTAGAGATAACATCTACCATGCCTGATTACAGTCCCGACTAAGCTCAATGTCGGAGGCCTTTGACCTCTTTCTTAATCCCAATTCAATCACCTATGATCCACCAAATCTCCTTTGCATATGATATTGCATTCCAAGACCACGAACACTTTTCCATTCCCATCCTATGATCTTCAATGATATCTTACATCATTTTATACAAACCCTAATGCCTAAACCAATTAGGTCTTCCACCTAAAAGATATTACAATAAGATCGTTACATAAATCCATATTACAATGTGTTGGTGTAAATAAATTTTCATTATGAATATTATTACACTTTACTTAAGTTAAATTAGGATAATGCATTTCTTCGTAGTTTGGATTTGAGACACTTAGGGATGTGTGCACATAGGGATATAACTTGTAGGAGAAATTCCACCTTTTGTGGTCTTATTTTGCTGTTACACTCCACATTCAGTGGGTCATCCACCTCTTGTGGAATATTATATTATTTCTCCTACCTACCCCTATTATTTCTTACCTACCCTTGTTTCTCATTGAGCCACATGTCATGATTGTGTGCTCGTATATCCATATGGCCTTGCCTATATAAGCAAGTCTATATTCATTGTATTGGTTAATCCAGTTCGTCATTTGCATATTGATGAGAATACAATTTGTTCTTGTCATTCTTTTATTTCTCTTTTACACTTTTCATTATGATCTTGATCTTGGCAAAATCTCACATGGTATTAGAGCCATTGGGGCTTTATTGATTGGGTTTTGGAGACATCTTGGAAGGCTTCTTTTTTTGGATCTAAGGAACAACACTTTTTGGAGGCATCTTAGAGCATTTTTCGACCTCACCATTACGTCTGGGAGGCGATTTCCATAAAAATCGAGTATAAACTCGACCTATTTTTGGTGAAAATTGAATTTTGGGTGCTGAAGGAATTTTTTGCCCAATTCGAGCGGTACGTTGTACCTATCCAAACCTTAATTTTGCAACTTCAAAGGCTTCATTTGAGCTCATACGACCTCCTTTTCATGTGCCATTTTTTTTGAAAGTGCATATTTTTTCGTCTACTTTCATATCTATGATAAGATTTCAGAGATTTTGAGTGGATATTGTACTTTTAGATATTGGTCCTTTTTGGCCTATTTGGTACTTGTAATTTGCTTGGATCTTAGTTTAGATCTCTTGCATTATTAGTTTGAGTCTCCTTTGGCATTATTGGGGCAGTTGTAAAGTTGAAATCAAAAGTGGACTCCACCTAAGAAGGATAAACCAACTTGTGCATATTGCAAGAAGTATGGTCATGATGAGCATTAATGCCACACCAAGCAAGTTGATGAGTTGACAAATCTTCTTAAGAAAAACAACATCAACTTTCCATCCACCTACACAAAGAAGGATTCATCTCATTCCTCTTCCTCATAGTCTAAGGGAAAAGGGAAAGCATTTGTGGCTACAACAAGTTCTTCACAATAGTGGATACTTGACTCAGGTGCCTCTTATCACATGGGTTCTACAAAGGAGCAGTTTTCTTCATTGGAGCCATCTAAGGTACCTCACATTTACATAGGTAATGATACACAAGTAGAGGTTGAAGGGAAAGGTTCAGTTGACATGGATGATGGAACATTTGAGAATGTTCTTTATGTTCCTAACTTGTCTACCAACCTTCTCTCTATCTACCAAATCACTCACTATGGGAATGGAAATAAGGTTGAGTTTACACCTGATTTAGTTGTGGTACAGGAACTTGATGATGATGCCTTGGTAGCAGTGGGACAAGTCAATGACAACTCAAGGCTTTATTCATTCTCCTACTTTGTGCCAAGTTCTCCTTCTAGGGCCTTGCTTACTCATTCAAATTTAGAAAGTAAGCTATGGCATGAGCGGTTTGGTCACCTCAACTACTACTATCTTCAATAGCTCAACACTAAAGACATGGTCACAGGTCTACCTCGAATCATTTTTTTAGAGGGTGTATGTTTAGGTTGTTCTGTGGGCAAGCATCCTGAGGAGAAGTTTGATAAGGGGAAAGCTTGGAGAGCTTTGGAAGTTCTTCAACTTGTTCACAGTGATGTAGTAGGTCCATTTTCAGCACCTTCATTTAGAAAGGTCTGCTATGTCCTCACCTTCATTGATTACTACTCCCACTTCACTTGGGTCTACTTTCTCATTCATAAGAGTGAAGTATTTGACAGATTTCAGGACTTTAAGACTCGTGTGGAGAAGAAATCCAAGAAAGTGGTCAATATTCTTCGTATAGATAATGGAAGGGAATATGTGAACAAAAGACTTGAGATTTTTTGTACATTTAAGGGGATTGATCTTTAACATTCTGTTGCATACACTCCACAATAGAACGGATTTGCAGAATGCAAGAATATAACTCTCAAATAAATGGCTAGTTGTATGATACATGCATGTTCTCTTGATCCTACCTTTTGGGTAGAGGCTATCAGTTGTGCCACACACATCCATAATTGGGTTCCTCACAAAGATTTGCAAGGTATTACTCCTTTTGAAGCTTGGGCTGGTAGGAAATTGATTGTGAGACATTTTAGAGTCTTTGGGTGTCCAGCATGGGCTCACATACCTCCGCAGAAATGCAATTCATTGGAACCTCGGAGTCAACCTTGCATATTTGTTGGATATTCTAAGAGTGTTAAGGCATATATATTGATGGATCCTAAGACACATGAGGTATTTATTGAGAGGAGTATTCACTTTGAGGAAAGGTCTCCTAGCTTATCCTCTCTACCTCCTCCACCTTCCTCCATTGTGGATAGTGATGCTAGTGATTCAGATGATGAGACTCCTTCAACTTTGACTCGTAGGGTTATACCTCCATAGGGTCCACTTGCAGTTGAGGAGCCTTATTCTCCACCTCCACCTAGACCTTGTTGGGCTAGATAGACACTTGAGTCAATGGGTTCTCTTATTGGGGATCCTTTAGATACACAGAGGACTTGATCACAACATAAGGATCTTCTAGATGCATTCATTGCTACCGCTTCTGATCCATAGACATTTCGGGAAGCATCAAGGGTTCCTGAGTAGGACTAAGCTATGGAGGAAGAGTATAGTTCCTTGATGAGGAACAATGCATGGGATTTAGTCCATCTCCCTAAGGGGAGAAACATGGTTCGATGTAAGTGGATCTATCGAACCAAGTTTGTAGCCGATGGTAGTGTGGATAAGTATAAGGCTCGGCTTGTTGCGAAAGGTTTCTCTCAGGTTCCAGGTGTTGAATATAATGAGACCTTTGCGCCTGTAGCCAAGATGAACTCCTTCACTTGACACTTGCTATTGCTGTAGCTCATGGTTGCGCTGTCCATCAGATGGATGTGAAGAGTTCTTTTCTTCATGGGGATCTTGATGAGGATATTTATATGGAGCAACCACAGGGTTCATCCAGGATACTTCCTTGGTTTTCAGACTAAGGAAATATCTCTATGGCCGTAAGCAGGCCCCCAGGTCTTGGTATGCTAAGATGGATCCCTTTCTTTTCTCAGCAGGGTTCACTAGGTGTCATTCTGATCCGAATGTCTACATTTTGTGACAAGATGACTCTCACTTGATACTTGTGCTCTTTGTTGATGATTTGATCATTACAGGGAGCACCGCATCCATCATTAGCAGGGTCAAATCTGCTTTGCATAAGAGATTTGCAATGACTGGCTTGGGTATTTTGCACTACTTTCTTGGGATAGAGATTTCATAGTCACCTTCTATGATTACACTATCGCAGCCCAAGTATGCTCTTGATCTACTTGCATGCTTTCATATGGTTGATTGTAAGCCTACCCCGACTCCCTTTCTTTCAGGAGTCAAGCTTGAGGCTCAGTGTTCTTCTCCACCAATTGATGCCACATTGTATCATCAGCTTGTGGGTAGTCTCATTTACTTGAATCACACACACCCTAATATTTCATTTGTGGTTGGCATGGTTTCCCACTTCATGCAGGAACCACATGAGCTTCATTGGAAAGTAGCCAAACACATCCTTCATTATATCTAGGGTACACATCACTATGGGATTCACTATGTAGAAGGCACAAGACTTTGCTTGGTTGGTTACACAGACTCCAACTGGGTTGGCAATATTGATGATCGTAAGTCTACTTCAGGTTACATTTTTCACCTTGGTTCAGGCCCCATTTGTTGGTAGAGCAAGAAGCAGCATGCTATTTCTGTCTCTTCAACTGAGGTTGAGTATCGAGGAGTTGTTAATGCAGCGACTGAGACCATTTGGCTTCAATAGATTCTCATAGAGTTTGGGTTTACCACTCCACTATCAACAGTTCTACATTGTGACAATCAGAGTGCTATTGCAATCTTGAAGAACCCAGTCCAACACCAACAGACCAAACACATCAAGATCCATATGCACTATATCTGAGAGCTGGTTCAGGAGCAGGTCATTGATTTAGAGTATTGTCCTACAGTGGAGCAGGTTGCAGACATATTCACCAAACCTTTCACCGAGAGTAAGTTCCAACAATTGCGAGCTCTCTTGGGGGTGCAGGATATCTCATTAGAGGGGGTCAGCTGACTTCTCCTTCCTCTCTTATGGGGGGACTTTTTCCTCTTTTAAGTTTCATCCTTCTTCTTTGAGAGTCTTTTGTACATTCATCTCTCTTTTGGGGGGGAGTTTTTTCCCACTGGGTTTTCCCCCTTTCTCCATTTGTGAGAGATTGCATTGCATAGTTTTCCTTGCATTTGCATAATGTACATGGGTACCTATCATGGCCTAGTAGCTAGGACCCATCTTGCATTATTGACTTGAGTCTTCATTCCCCTAAGTTGCACTTAAGGGGGGGTGTTGGTGTAGATAAATATTCATTATGGATATTATAACACTTTACTTAAGTTAGCTTAGGATAATGAATCTCTTCGTAGTTTGGATTTGAGACACTTAGGGAAGTGTGCACATAGGGATATAGCTTGTAGAGAAATTTCACCTTTTGTGGTCTTATTTTGCTTTTACACTCCACATTCGGTGGGTCATCCACCTCTTGTGGAATATTATATTATTTCTCCTACCTACCCCTATTATTTCTTACCTACCCTTGTTTCTCATTGAGCCACATGTCATGATTGTGTGCTCGTATATCCATATGGCCTTGCCTATGTAAGAAGACCTATATTCATTGTATTGGTTAATCCAGTTGATCATTTGCATATTGATGAGAATACAGTTTGTTCTTGTCATTCTTTTGTCTCTCTTTTATACTTTTCATTGTGCCCTTGATCTTGGCAAAATCTCAAACAATGATATGCCATTCTAGCTTAAGACCAAAACAACAATAACCAATCCATAGATCATCGTGATACATCTTGGTAACGTGTAGAGTACACGTTAACATGATATCGGTCCATAACCTAGATAGGCATCGGACCTATCCTAGGTCCACCATGCTAAAGAAATGTCTTCAAGTAGTTGAAGCACGGTCAAAGAACATCTTCAGCATCCTGAAATCCATCTAGAAGCCACACCAACACCACTTATGCACCCTGTCAAGATTCCTCATTGAAAGCTCTATCGGTTAAACCTTAAACCAATGTCGGTAAGGGTTTACAAGAGTGTATGATAGCATCCGATTACCAAGTCAATACCAACTGACCAAAACATGCTCAAGGAACATGTAACACATAAAATCAAACATACTCCATTGATCCAGACATGTCGGAAGTGTCTAATATATAGTCTCTTCTGTCGGTAACACTTGATCTTCTACTGGTAACCAAAACCTATCTACGGGTAATCAACCATAACAACTAGTGTTGACATCAATGCAACACATAATCAATTCATCCATAATGCTAACAATCTCCCCCTTTGGCATTGATGGCAACATGAGATGTGAAAAACATCTAAGTACCAGGAAATGCCAAACAAGTCTCCCCCTGAGGAAGACAAAAAACAATCTCCTAAATATCAGTAACTCTCCCCCTATGAATGATATCTCTATAAAGTTTTGAATTTATTTTCACATCATTATCTCTCTTCCTTTGACATCAATGCCAAAAAATCTAACCAAAATATCAAAGCAAGAATATAAACCTCTGTATCTCAAAGCTGACTACTCTCCCTGAGTATTAACACCACACATTAGTGCCAGAATGAATAATATTTTTGATAATACATGTCGGACTGATGACAAACTGCATTGATCAATTTTTTGTTGGAGGGGCAAAAATCCCTAACTTGTCTCTCAAATACTCAAATGATTCCTTAAACAATGGTTTAGTGAATATGTCTACAATTTATTCTTTAGTGTTCACATAATCCAATTTGACTTCCTTTCCTTCTACCTTGTCCTTCAGAAAGTTATACTTTATTGATATATGCTTAGTCTTAGAGTGAAATACTAGATTTTTAGACATGTCAATAGCTGTAGAGTTATAGCAGTAGATAACTACCAGTTCACTATAATTTTCCTTGATATCCTTCAACATTTGCTTCATCCACAAGACTTGAGTGCAAATAGTTGCTGCTGCAACATACTAAACTTCTGCAGAAGAGAAAGAAATGCATGACTTTTTTTTTTTGATCCATGAAACCAATTTCTTTCCAAGAAAGAAAGATCCACCACAAGTTCTCTTCCTATCATCAGTATCTCCTACACAATTTGAGTCAGTATATGCACATAAAGTGAAATCATCATTTTTAGAATAACATAAGCCATATTCTATCGTTCCTTGCAAATACTGGAATATTCTCTTTATTACACATTCATGATTTTCTTTAGGATTACTTTGATATCTTGAAACAATACTTACTATTGGCATTTTGATGATGTTTGTACTTAGTTGTGATTGTCATTGATGGACACACACTTATTTTCTATACAAGTTATTCTCAACCGATAGTATGTGATGTATTGTTCAAACCAGTATTATATGCCAATGTATGCATAGTCTTTGTTTGTAGAAGACTATTGGTGTTTGCAAAAGGAGCTTATCGGTCAAAGCATGACCAAGGACCTCAAGCGGTACGAGGACCCCAAGTGACAACCAATATTTTTAAGATCGGAACACTATGTTCCAGTTTACCAATCTTTGTTTGTAAACCGATAATCGGTATACTTTGTTTTGTTAACTGACATACTTGTAAAGTGTGATGAGTTATCATCCATTGATACTGATGCGGTGATTCTGTGTCATGTTACAATTGTGTCTAGATGTACTCTACTTAGAAAATTGTAGTCTAATCTCATTGGACCAACATGAAATCAAATTCCTATATGAGGACATCATGTCTAGGGTTTTGAGTGTGGTGTGTAAGATTAGGTCTTTGCAAAAATGGTATCTTGCGACAGAGATTGAACGTGCGAAGGACAAAAGACTGAAGTAATGATGCAATGCATTAACAAAGAGCAATCAAGGATCTAACTAAGCATTTTGTGCTACTTTGTAGATCACTTGTTGATTACTAATCTCTTTGACAAGTCAGAAACCCTTAACTGGGTAGGCTCACTTAAGCCTATTCTAAATCCTCTAACAAGGTGGTTCACAGTTGTGGATCTAAAATTCTTTAACTAGACTTATCTCCTAATAGAGATTAGGATTCCTAACAGGATCTGTTCTAGTGAAGAACATTGTAGGCCTTAACTGTTCTGGTTGCTATTCTGTAGATAGTAGACTTGTGAGTTTTACTCACCGTGGTTTTTCCCATTTGGGTTTCCACATCAAAAATATCTTGTGTTATGGTGATTGTGTTATTGTGGGTCAATGATTTATTTTCTATTTGGCTTGTTTGTGTATTAACCAGTTTGCTCTTTAAAGGGCTATATCAGTCTGCAGTAAAATTGCTTAAGTGTTTGGTAAGGTTTTTGTGTATACTAATTCACCCCCCCTCTTAGTATTCATCAATTGGTATCAGAGCCAACCTTTCTTTAAGTATAACTGCTCAAAAGGAGATATGGGGGAATACAACATGAGGGAACTCACTCATTGTTTGGCTAAATCTGAGAGAGCCTATGATGAACTTAAGGTCAAGTATAAAGCCTCTTTAGCCAAAAGAAGAGAACTTGCTGAGAAAATGCTGGAAATTATTGAAAACAACTCTTTTGATGAAGCAGACATGGATGCCCTAGTTGAAGAAGTGGAGAAACTGAATGAGTTCAAAGCTAACCTGAGGAGGGAGCTGGAAGCACTGACCATTAGGATGAGTCAAGAACTGGAAAACCAAAGAAAAGCTAAGGATCTAGTGAAGGAAAAGGAGCACGAGATCTTTAAGTTGAGTCAAGAAATTGGTACCATTACCGCCTATCTATAAGAGGGTAAGGAAGAGAAATAAGAAATGTAAGCATAATTCAATGCATCCATTTCTCATAATGAAACCCTAATGAAGACCAATGAATCTCTTTCCAAAGTGTAATACCCTAAAAATGGTCATCTAAACCATGAGCCCCTAATCTCGACAACATCACCAAGGTCCTAACCATAGGCAATTAAATAAATCTTGAGCACACAATTAATTTCTAAATCATCAATGTCACATGGAAAAATTAATCACTCAATATTAATTAAATTTATTTAATTAATTAAATCATTCCAATTAAATCATTTTTAAATAATTATCCTATTTATTTTATTGAATATCCTAGCATATTTAATGAAATAAATCAATTTGCCATTAAATCATCAAAAAGAGGAATTAATTGACAAAAAAATGAATTGAAAATTGAGAAAAGAAATCAATTAGAGATAATCTTGAAAAACAAATTAAAAATTGATAAATAATCTCAAAGAAAACAATTAAAACAATTAAATATTAAAATTGAATGAAATAGAGAATAAATCATTTTTTTCCTGATTTTATCTTAATTTTAGTTCAATTTCCTTTAAAAATGAGAAAAGCATCCAATCACATCAATTCACTTGGATCATTCTTCCTCTTGGAAAATCTTGACCACTCATCATCATTTGATCTCAGCCATTGGTTTCTTTCTGAATTTTCTATAAATTTAGGCTCTCATCTCTCATTCAAAGATCTTGGAGAATATATTGTTATTATGCTATTTTTTCTCTAGGTTCATTGAGAATTTGCATTGAGATTTTGCATATTAGTTATTTCATATTTCTTAAATCATGTTAGATTAATCTTGCATATCTATCTTAAATCTTGCATCCATTTAGCTCATATCCATGCTCATATAGATTAAAAATCCTTTGTTTAGGTGTTGTCTAGTCACTAGATAGCTTAGCAATCTAAACTCGCATCTAATAGAAGGCAATGGGTCACTTTGTAATGGTTTATTATTCATTGATTATTGATTTACTAACAATGCATCTAATGACTTAATTGAAGTGTTGTGTATTCCAGATACAGATACAGGTCCACTTTTCACACACGCATTTTTGGTGCCCATTGTGGGGCTCAAAATTCAATACTTCGGCCTCATAATCATTTTTTTAATCCTGCAGGTTTCGTCTATAAAATCTCTGTGAAATATCCTAAGAGTGGTATTACTGTATCGTATGACATTTTTCAAAGTCGCTGTTTTATCGTATGAACCCGTAAATGGACTCATATGAAATTATGTTCTGAATATCTGATTTTGTCTTCTACTCAGTTCTAACTCGTACGATAAAAGGCTTTTGTCATTTTATTCTATGAGAATTCTCGTACAATGTTGTATTCTGTTGGGTTAAAAAAAGTTTCATTCTTTAGGTTTTCTGTCCAATTTTGATTACACTAACACTAACCCTGAATTGTCTTCTGCCTGCCTGATATTTTCACAGCCTAATTAGTTTCTTGCAGAATGCTTGTCAAAGAATTTTACCAATCAAACATACACCTATCAAAGAATAGAACAACATGACTACTGATGCGTTGTTTTTGTAGGTTGCCTAAAGAGAATCAACCAAACATCATGTATTCCTTAAAATTCATTTTTAGTCACCTAACTTGCTATCTGGTTAAAGAACAAATCTGTATTTTGTTTTTTAAGAGAATTCTGAGACGTAGGAGAGTATTCTCTTGTCTATATAGACAATTAGAAAGCCCGACCCTTGAGGCATTTTCTTTAAGTTTGAGATTTTCATATCTTTAGCGGGTCTGTCCTCCCGAGGAGCTAATAACTCTATAGCCATTATAGTCGGTGAGAGGGGAACAACCCAAGTGGGAATGGATAAACGCCAAGTACTCCAACCCACTATAAAAAAAAATTGATTTGATGAAAATCAAGTCAATGACAGTGCTCAGGAATAGCTCTCCTCTGTACCTTCGGATATATTAAACTTTGGTTTTCAATGCGGGGAGACCTCTTAATTGAGTTTATACCTCGACACGCCAAACAGACCCCTTACTAGTTCCAATTCAAATTAGAAGCTACTTGATTCACCTCCGAAAGGTTGATAATCTTTGTGCAAGAGAGATAGTAACTCTCCCAAGATGCTTGCCATATCGTGCCCCCATTAGCATTTGGAGCTAGTTAATATGGCGTTGAGAATCCATTGCGTGAGACTCAGTGGACATATTCTGATTAGCTATTGGGTGTGTACCTAATTTAGCAAGCAAAGGTTGTCTTCTCTAAGACAACTTCCATAGGGTTTGCATGCTGTCATTGAAGTTATTATTCGTATTGCCTGTTTTCTATGTTTTCATCCCTGAAACTAAAACTGGAATACCAAATAACTCAGTGATAAACTCTATCAATATCAAAAACTATTCTTTGTTAGTCAGTGAAAACATAGTCTGCCTCAAAACTGGTAATACTCAGTCATCAGAAACTCATAATTTAATCTTTGTCCAGACATAGTCATACGAGCCTTCTGTTTTATCGTTCTTCTTCATATTCGGTGTCATACGATATTTCATTAGTTCTAACAGTCTGTCATTTGAGCCTTCTTTTTGTATCGTACGATACCTAATTATCTGTCATTCTGTTTAGGGAACTATCATTTTGCCCTACATTCTATGTCGTATGATAACTCATTGCATTGAATAGTTTATCATTTTAGACATACCCCTCTGTCGTATAGTCTTAGGCAGCAACTTGTATGAAATAGTACTGTCATTTTCCTGAAGCTATTGCACCATCATTTGGTTCTAGAAATCCTATCGTACGAATCCCTAATTTTGTCAGTCCAGAATAGTCAAGCTTGCCTAAAATAGTCTACAACGAGCCTAAAACTGGTTATCATCCTCTTGAGCATAAACAACCTTGATAGTGTACCCCTGTCATTGCGTTGCATGATTTTGTTGATCATCTCTAAGCTAGTTCAAACAACATCTTATCAAACCTAAGTTAACTTAAATAACATCTCACACAGGATAGATCATTCCTGAAACCAGACCAGATCCTAGTTACTTCACTCAATCACTACGTTAAATGAACAACTAGCTACAATTTGATCTTGACTTCTATAACACATCTAGCTCTCGGTCCTTTCAGTTGTAATGCCCATTCAAACTAGAATTTCTCATAGCAAAACAGACAAAGGAAAAGAAACACCCTTTTCATCAAATGATAATGCATTCTTTGTAGAAAACCTTGTCTGAAATAAACGGTCATTGTCATGAATACCAATTTACAATCTACCAATCTTTGGTCAGCCCCTATCTCCCATCATGTCTGGAGAAAGGCAAGTTAGACAAGCTGCTAAACACAAAACTTATGACAACATCAGTATCCATGATACCAACAGTGATTCCTTATCAAGTGAATCTGAAGCCTCTGAACCTCTAGAAAAAGATATACATAAATGTCAAAAAGATAAAGATTTCTGAAAAATGATGAAGGTTATCATGGCTAGAGAAAAAGAAGACTATTTCCTAGAACTAGCAAAACAAGAGGCTAAGCTTCCTACTAGTTATGATGTGGGGACCCTCATCACTAAAGAGGAAGAGACACCATTGGGAATGCTAAACAAACAATTACAAGCGTTGCAAAATGAGATCACATAACTGAAAAACAAAAATAAATAACCAAAACAATATTCTCTGGACACAATATGCCCATTATCATTTGACAAAAACCTCTACATGCCTCCATTCCCCTCAAATGTAGAAATGCCTAAGTTTGACAAATATGACGGGAATAAATATCCTCAAGATCATATTAGATAATTTTTTTCTTTATGTATGGAGTTCATGCACGACCAAATGTATCTCATGCACCTTTTCCCGAGAAGTTTAGGGGGAAAGCTATGGAATGGTTCTCGAGTCTACCTATGGGAATAAAAACTTTTGAAGAATTAATCCAACTATTTCTACAACAATACTCCTATAAAATTTGTCACCCATTCACTATGATAAAGCTTTGCAATACCAAACAAAAAATAGGAGAACCCTTCCTCACTTTTCTCCAACGATGGAGAAAGATGTTCTCTAGATATTCATGAACAATTCTAGATTTTAAGAAAATGGATATCTTTGTTAACAACTTGATCCCTGAATTGAAATACAACATCCAGATGCAAGTACATCCTTCATTCAACAAAATGGTAGATAATGCCCTCAGAATGGAATATGTGCTTATAAAAAGGGAGATATATCAATTTGGAAAGAAACATCGCAAGGTTCTAATTCTAAAGAAAAGAACAGATACTAGAAGTACGACAAATATAACAACAAAAATGTTGTTAATGATGGAGTGGTAGACAATGTTAAGGCAAAAACAAAATCCACCATATTTAACTTGGCTAGTGGCACACAAGCACTCAAGGTAGCTGAAACTGCAGTAGAAAATCCTTCAAAGAAAGCAAGAGAATGGTTTAAAGAGAAACCTTGGATTTCAAATCCTAAGCATGAGTTTACTCCTCTAGATGAATCATATGAATAAAATTTTAAAACTTTATTGGCAAATGATCTGATAACATTGCTAGACAATTCTAGACCATATGATCTAGAAATTAAACCCAAATGGTGGAGAGAAAATGAATACCGTGACTACCATTGGAACAAGGGACATAACACAAACAACTGCATGAAACTCTGATATGGAATTCAAGATCTCATCAATGCTAGCAAGATCATTTTTGTAAATCACATGACTAATGTTGATCATAAGGCCTTTAAAGATCCCTTATCGACTTATGAACAAGGAGATTCCTCAAAATCCAAGGGAGGTGCTAGAGTCAATTATACCTACACTAACAACAATAACATGATTAACATGATTGAATCTTCCCAACCTGAATATTGCAATGTGATCATAATCAAAGATAAACAAAATCAAGCACAAACTGCTAATGCTATGACCCGCACTCAAAAGAAGGTTACTCTTTGAGGAGCTAGTTCCTCAACTTTTTCTCAAACAACATCAAACCTACCTACTCCTTGAAATAGACAAACAGACACAATCACGACCAAATCAAAACAATCGGCTTCATCATCCTCTCCTAGTTATAGTATTGTTGAACAATTGAAAAGAACTAATGCTCAAATCTCCATTTTGGAACTACTTAAGATCTCTTTTGCTCATAGAGAGATCCCAGACAAGGCTTTTCTCACCACTAGTGTCCCTAAAGATTTAGACGTAGATCGGTTTCAATCTATTGTGGGTCACCTGACTTCACCTCATTACCTCACTTTCTTTGAAGAAGATGATAACTCACCGAGTCTCCCACATAACCAACCATTACACATTGACGTTATGATCCATAAACACCGAGTTAAATGTGTTTTGATAGATGGAGGTGTTGGGTTGAATATCTGTACCTACAATCTACTGACATAGATGGGATTTTCTGAAAATGTCATTGATCCAACAAAGAAAATAACAATCAAAGCTTATGATGAAAAAAAAAGAACCTCTGAAGGTCTGGTACTATTACCAATTAGGGTAGGACCTGTAGAAAGAGATGTCATTTTTTAGGTCCTTGACCTTCCTCTTTCATATAACATCTTACAGGGCAGGCCATGGATTCATAAAATGAAAGAAGTACCATCTACATATCATCAGTTCTTGAAATTTCCTTATAATGGAGTTGAAGTCAATATTCCTACTGATACAAGCTATACCTACAATGCATTAACATAGAGTGCTAATACTTTTGTTCCTCATAATCGAGCAACCTCTATAGCTGAAAGTTCAGAATCTTTGCTGAAATATTTAGAGAAGAAATTGAAAATCACAAACACTGACATGGATGGCTACAAGATAGAGCCTATACTCTCACTAATGTCTCTTCCTCCATCACCAAGACAGTCAGGAATACCATCAGAGGTTATGAAGCCACAAATTTCCACTCCAAAAGTCATTTATGATGGTCTCTTTATTTAGTCCTCTACTTCCCTTGTAGATGAAATAGAAGAGGATGCTACTCTCAAATGGCTTTTCAAAGAAGATAGTGCAAACAAAGAAATACGACACTGTGAGATTTCCCTGACACAATATGGTCCAGGCTATAAGATGCTTCAACGTATGGGATATTTAGGTACTGGTACTCTAGGCAAGCATCAAGAAGGTATTGTTGAACTTATTTAGTTACAAACTAAGTCTGCGATTGACAAAGCTAGACTGGGATATGACCTAAGAAAGTCATCAAATTAGAAATGTACTCCTCACCATCAACCTAAGTGGAGGAAAAAGGTACTACCTTCAACATCACAGGAAATTAATACTCAACAAACTTAGGATGAGTGTGATGATGAATAAGAAGAATTGCCAACTCAGAGAGAGGAAGCAGATGGTAATCAAGTTCTGATCATATCAATTATAACACTATAGGAAGTAGAAATCCCAGAGGATATAAGAGAAGAAGTATATAGAATCAGAGAATTGTTTGCACCACTGAACATTCCGGTCACATATATTGGTAGACAACAAGTAGAGGATTCAAAAACTGATTCAAATGAGTATGAATGGGGTCTAGACCATCTCTTAGATACATCTACTATAGGAACCCTTGAAGAATCCAATGATATTGTAGATGACACACAAGATCTGATATGCTTAAAAATGCAAAAGGAAATAGAAGAAATCAGACTAAAAAGACAAGAAGACTATGAACAACAACTGGAGGAAGAAAGGACACAAGCAATTTCTTCCCCAACTAACTCTCTCTCTAATGAGATATGACAAATCAGGTATGGAACTATAAAAGAAGAATTAGAAGCTACAAAAGAAAGACTAGTCATCAGTCCAAAGGAAGCTGAAAGGAAGAGATGACAAGGATTAACCGAACCATCAAGGTTATGTCCACAAGTGTGTCAAATACAAGTGATCAATGAATCAAATCACAAAGGAACTTGCAACATCAAAGATGTAGGTATTGATACTATATATACTGTTACCAAACCACTTTAAGATGAGTCAAAAAATTCATCTTATGACTCTAATAACTCAGAAAGGCTCTATTTATAATAACAACTATTCAAAAACACATTATGACTACTCTGTCATGAATGTTGAGATGTTGTCTGCTGACCCTGTTACTATCACACCATGGTATGTAGTCTAGACTGAAGTAGGGGACAACGCTATGAGTAGGTCGGTTGGATTAGGTCCAATAAATACTAATATAAATTTCAATAATCGTATTGTAACTCTTCCTGGTCTCGAGACACCTACGCAAGGTAGTCTTCTGGAACTCGACTGGTTGGTCCAAAGTCATGATAATAGTACCGTGAACTCCCTTGAACCAGTTCAAACTTTATCTTTGATACATCTTGAACTAATTGACTGTACTCTTTATAACCAACCTTTGAATATATCCACCTTCGCCAATGACTACACACTATCCTGCTATCTTAATGCAGTGGAGCCAATGAACTCTTCCACCAGTGAGCAAAGCGAGAACATGATTGAAACAAACATCAAATATCTCAGTCACAAAAATCAAAAAAAGAAAAATAAGAGATCTGATGGCAAAAACCACATTGTGGTGGTGTCAGAATAAAAAAAAGTAAAAATAAAGGACGTACCTAAAGGTGAAAACCTCTTTGAGGCACCTGAAGGTGAGATACTTGATATGCTGCCAAGTCACTTCCAAGAAAGATCTTCAATATTGATTGAACCAACTCAACCAGTCAATATTGGAAGTCAAGAAACACCACATATCATTCATCTAGCTCAATCACTATCAACAAAAGAGTTAAAAGATTTCAGCAACCTCTTTTCAAAAAAGAAGATCAACTTTGCATGGACATACTCAAATATGCCAGGACTAGATCCTAATCTCATCATGCATCATCTCTCTATTACACCAAGAGTTAAACCAGTCAAGCAAAAACTTCGTAAGATGCAACCTCATGTGGCACTGCTAGTCAAGGCTAAGCTAGAAAAATTGTTTAAAGCTGGATTTATCATAGCTACAGACTATGCATAATGGATATCAAACATAGTACTTGTATCAAGGAAGACAAATCTATTAGAGTTTGCATAGACTTCAGGGATCTCAACAAAGCATGTCCAAAAGATAATTTTTCATTGCCCAACATTGATATGATAGTAGATATGACTGCTGGATATGAGATGTACTCATTAACAGATGGATTCTCTGGTTACAATCAAATCAATATAGCTCTTGAGGATCAAGAAAAAATAGCCTTTACATGTGCATGGGGAACCTTTTACTAGAATATCATGCCATTTGGACTAAAGAACACAGGAGCAACTTACCAAAGAGCAGTAATCACTATCTTCCACGATATGATGCACAAAAACATGGAAGATTATGTTGATGACACCCTAGTAAAAACCATGAAGAGATATATGCATATTCAAGAACTAGGCCTCATTTTGGCTAGAATGGAAAGGTTCAAGCTCTGGTTAAATCCTAAAAAGTGTGCATTTGGAGTAACATCAGGAAAATTGCTTTGTTACATAATTTCAAAGAAAGGAATTGAGGTTGACCCTAAAAAGGTCCAAGCTATAATGGAAATGCCTCCGCCCAAGAATATCAGTCAAATGAGAAGTTTACAAGGCCGTCTTCAATTAGTAAGGCGCTTTATATCTCAGCTAGCAGACAAAGCCCAACCCTTCACAAAGGTATTAAGGAAAGGAGTTCAATACAACTGGGATAAAGATTGTGAACAACATCTAAAACAAATCAAAGATTATCTTTCTAATCCACCCATATTGATGCGACTGATTCAAGGTAAGCCATTGATTCTATACATATCAACTACAAATACTTCATTGGGGGCACTTCTGGCTCAACATGATGAGAATAAAAAGGAAAGAGCCATATATTATATTAGCAGAACATTGGTGTCTTATGAAATGAACTACACTATAATAGAAAAAGCATGCTTGGAATTGGTCTTTGCATCATAAAAATTAAGACACTATATGTTAGCACACTCTATTAAGCTGGTGGCTAAGATTGATCCAGTCAAATATCTTCTCAGCAAAGCAATGCTCATAGGAAGGCTAGCTAAATGGGTCATGGTTCTTACAAAATTTGATATTGAATATGTGGAATGTA
Organism: Cryptomeria japonica; assembly: GCF_030272615.1. NCBI lineage: Eukaryota > Viridiplantae > Streptophyta > Pinopsida > Cupressales > Cupressaceae > Cryptomeria > Cryptomeria japonica. The sequence continues at coordinate 359,112,782 of NC_081406.1, read as the reverse complement.
AAGCCTTCAAAGGACAAGTTATTGTAGACCAACTTGTTGATTCTCCACTCGAAGATAGTCAACCTCTGCATATAGAATTTCCAGATGAATCAATCATGCACCTTACTCAATAATCATGGAAGATGTTCTTTGATGGGTCTTTCACTCAACATGGTTTTGGTGCCGGAATGCTTTTTATTACTCCTCAAAAATAATCCATCCCAAAAGCTTACAAGATTCTCTTCCCTTGCACAAACAACATTGCAGAATATGAAGCTTTGGTAAACGGGATCAAGCTAGCCATCAAGTGGAAGATTGTTGAATTACACATCTATGGAGATTCCCAACTTATTATCAACCAGATAAATGATCTATATCAGACAAGAGATGAGAAAGTGATGCCTTATAAGAGAATGGTGGATGATCTCAAGAAATACTTTACCTTTGTATCATTTCAGCAGATCCCCAGATCAGCAAATAGAGTAGTGGATGCAATGGCCACCTTGGCATCTATACCATAGCTATAGGAATCTAATTTTTGCTTTCAATTTCTGGTGGAAGAGTTACATTATCTTGCCTATGATTCTCCCAAGTCCCAGATGGTCTATTCTATTATTGGACATGACTCATCTCACTATAGCAACATTTACTCTTACCTACATGATCAAGTTGTCCCTGCTAATCTTTCCCAACATGAAAAAAGGAACCTAATCTAAAATGCGTCATGGTATGTCATCATTTCTAACAATCTATTTAGGTGAGGTTTAGATAGTACTTTTCTTAGATTCCTAGAAACTGAGGAGTCTCAACGTGCATTATCCGAGGTTCATGAAGGTGTTTGTGGTTCCCATTTGAACGGTCTAACTTTAGCATGAAAATTGCTAAGGGTTGGCTACTACTAGCTAGACATGGAGAAAGAAGCTATTAAATTTGCTAAAACCTGTGAAAAGTGTCAGCTACATGGGAACCTTATACATGCTGTAGCAAGGAATCTCATACCCTTTGTTACACACTGGCCCTTTCAACAGTGGGCGTTTGATCTGATTGGCCAAATATATCCTGCATCATCTAACAGACACAAGTTTATTATAAATGCCACTGAGTACTTTACTAAGTGGGTAGAAGTGGTTCTACTCATCAAAGCAACTGGTAAACAAGTAGCTTTGTTCGTCCTTAATTATATCATCTGTAGGTATGGTATACCTTCATCCATTATAACTAACAATGGAGGACAGTTCAAGAACAAAGATCTAAATGAACTCCATGGAAAGCTCAAAATAAAACAACACTGGTCATATGTGTACTACCCTCAAGGCAATGGAAAAGTCGAGGCATCTAACAAGAATCTGTTGACTATTTTACATAGAACAATAAATAAAGCTGGAAAGGATTGGCATGTGCAACTCAATCCTACCTTGTGGGCTTATAGAACAAGTATCAGAACACCTACTGGGGATACACCTTTTTATTTGGTGTATGGGTCCAAAGCAGTATTACCTATTGAAGTGGAAATACCATCTCTATGAGTTTCTTTGCAAGGTCTTGTTACTGATGAAGACTATAGAATAGCTAGATTGCAAGAAGTCAAATTGCTGGATGAACGTCGGCAAATGGCATTTGATCATCTAAGAGCATATCAAAAGAGAATGTCTAGAGGTTATAACAAAAAGGTTCGACAATGAGAATTTTAGGTTGGTGACCTTGTTCTGAGAGAAAATCCTAAGAATCAACAATTTCGAGACAACAAAGGGAAGTTTGAACCCAATTGGCTGGGTCCCTGCACATTACTGCATCCTTTGGCTCTTGTGCCTATCAACTCTCAACATCGGAAGGAGAACATCTTCGTGAACTGATCAACACCATCCACTTGAAGAAATTATTCACCTAAACATTCTTTGCTCTAGCAGCCGATACAGCTAAAAAGTCTTGAAGAAATCCTAAAAATCGGAAAAAGTCCTAAAGAAATCCTAAAATTAGAAAAGGCCTGAAGAAATCCAAAAAAAAAAAGAAAAAAAAAAGGAAAAAGAGAGAAAAGGCCTTGGTGAAAACCTGGTAAACAGGCACCTTGGTAAAAAAAAATGACTCTCTGCCAAGTAGGTGAAAATCTGGCAAACAAGCGCCTCTTGTACTCAAGCGCTCCATCTATCAATACAACATTAGCATTCCTACTTTCATGCATCTTTGCTTTCGCTTGTACATATTTTAGTCACTTTTGTGACATCCTAGTTCATTGGGACCCTCACGGCCTGAAACTGATCAATGTTCTAGTCTTAGGATAACCGACAGAGAAACTTACATGTCCTAAGCAGTATCAACCAAGCAATCTTTAAGTTAGTGAAACCTGGTCGTCCACTCTGAGTCAGTCACCTATCTCCTATCTACTCAAGAGTTTTATCACTGAGTACACAAGCAAAAAACATTACTGAAAACAATCACTAAACAGTTTGAGATATGCATGAAATTTTCTTTGTGTGTTGTCTTTTATATTGGTTTTCAATTATTATCCAAGTAACTTGGGGAAGTCTATCTTGACTAAGAGGAGAAAGGATTGGGGGCATGATATTTTCTTTGTTTTCTGCTTGTAGGAATGATTCTGATGATTTGGAAACATATAAATTAGCTAGGTGCCTGTGATAAGAACCTTCACATCAAGGTGAAATCACCACACATACCTCAACTCCACTTATTTGAATGCTACAGGGAGGTTCCCATCATTTCTTTGTCTATTTTAAGGGAATTTCTTTATCATGCAATCCAGGTCCCTGTGAAATCTGTCCAAGGATATGAACAAAAAAAAGGGTCATTGTGGACGAGATTTTTAATATTGCACATGAAAAGCAAGGAACTCTAATCTGTCTGCTATGGTTGTAAAATGCTCAGTGATGAAAATTAAGCATTTTAAATCCAGTGACTAGGTTTAGGTTGTATTTCATTTTACATCTCATTTTGCATTTCATGCTACACTTTATGAATTAAGAGTGATTTCGGTATGGTAACAATGATCACTTTATCTTTTGAATGAGAGTTTGATGCTTCGTCATTTCTCAGCTAAGTGGTCTCTTTTTCATCATCATTTCTCTGATCGAGTGCTTATGTATTGAGATGTTAGCTGCATACATGAGCATCTTATATAGATCCATACATTCGATTATATACTTATTTGCATTCATATTATTGCATGAAGAAAAATAAACATTTTCATTACTCATTACTCATTCTTCTCATCACTCATTTGCATGAAAAGAAACAAAAACAAACATCCATATTCATTTGCATTACATCCATACTAAATAGATATGCATACATATAGATTTAATCATATAGACAAACATCTCATAAATTGATTGACACAAATACAATTAAGTCAAATCAAGATCTCGTATATATAAAATGATCAAGTCTAAGGGGTGCAAAAGGATGTCAACTGACATATACAAACTCCCATTGGAGAAAGAATTGTAAGGGCTACAAAAAGTGGGTGTGTGTATAAAAAAATCTAAGAGCTCCACAAAAAGATTTATCTCTCTGCCTCTCCTTCATCGCCAAGTGGCGGAGGAGGTGGAGCCTGCTGACCCAGATCCTGCCTAAGTTCCCGAGCTCCCTCTGATCGAGCCATATACTATGAGTACGGTACAACTTGTTGCGCTACTGGAACTGCTATGTTGTAAGCCGCAACATAATAAGCTGCCCGAATTGTTTGATGAAGAACCTCTTGCTGTAGAGCATCTCACTTTTCCCTCATCACTGCAGCCTAACGATCGTGCTTTGCCCTGAGCTCCACCACCTAACAATCATGCTCAGCTTTGAGCTCAGCTACCTAATGATCATGCTCTTCTCTGAGCTCAGCTAGCTGATGATATCTCTCTGCTCTAAGCTCTACTAGCTGTTGGTCTCACTCTGCTAACTGTGACTGCAAACCCGCTAGGCGTGCTCTCATCAACCACGCTGTGTCAGCTCCTTGATCCCTCATAGGCTCTCTACCTCCATCGCCTCCTCCATCTCCGCCTCCGGCTCCCCCATGCTACTCTCTACTTTGTCGAGCATGTCTTGGAGCTGCTCTCTCCTCCTCTCCACCACCCTCCTCTACCCTCACTCCGCTCAGCCTCACTCCAACTGTCCCTAGGGATCCACCCTCTCCTCTCTGCTGCCTACCACCAACTGGTACCCTATTACTGCTAGCACCAGGATCACCACCTACCTACCTCAGAGCCTCAACTCTCTTTCCCTGCCTCTGTCCATGTCCCTATCCCTGTGTGGAGACATCATCCTCTACCTCCTCTATATGAGGTGTCTGCTCAGCCGGATCCGTGAATCTTGGGAATGGATGTTGTTGGAACTAATCCCTATACAGGGGTAATACTCCTGCATCTGCAATATCATCTAGGTAATCCCATCTGAGCCATTGTAACCTAGTCAACTTCTACATGCTCAAGGCGTATGATAGCCTAGGTCCCCATCCCTACCTCTCCTCATCGGCATAATGTGTGTATGCAGTAAACTCCTGTGAGATCCCCTGAGGTCTACCATACTACCTCATCACTTGAGTAACAATAAACCACTTGACCACTATATGTGATCTACCTGTGAGAGGTCGTGTCATGAATAAGTCTCTGTGCACAACTCTCTAATCATCCCAAGGCTCTAGACCCCTGTAAGGTATCCATGTGACAACTATCAGATCATCCAGATGTCATCTCCAATAATCAGTCTTGCTCAGATGGGGCTGCGTCACATATCCAAAATATCTATAAACAATGGGTTGTTGTGGATCTCTGGCCTCATCAATAATTGACCTGAAAAATCAGAACTTTGGCAGCAATGCTCTTCCCCTCCCGGTAGATGATCTCATGTATATCATGATACATGTGTGCCAGTATACATGAACCCCATCCTAATCTCTGGGGGTTCTCCACAAGTCTCTCCAACATGCTGCCCCATCTGCATAAAAACCCCTGCTGTCCCCTGTCTAGCATAAGAAAACAACTAATGAAACCTGCCAAGATGCAAGCCAGTAGAAATTCCTCACTATATCTGGTCATCATCTCATCCCAATTGATTGACCGTGTTAGGATGTCCACATCATGAAATACCTCCCTCAAGGCTAGAAGGCTAGGACATTGTGCTAAATCATAATCTACCTTATCCCCAACAAAAGGGATATAGAGAATCTGGTATACATCCTCGGGAGTGATGGTCATCTCCCCAACTAGCAAATGAAATGTATTATGCTCTGAATGGAACCTCTCCACTAATGTAGTTAGCATACCATGGTTCACATGGATATCAGGCAACCCGAGAAGATGAGTCAATCCACATGCATCAATATGTGCCTGGTCTATATCTGATAACTAACGCACTAAAGTCATTGTAGGTGGATATACACATCTGAACCATGCATGGGGCAATCGAACCTACAAAAATGAAATAAAAGATCATATTCCAAATTAGCCCATAAAGGAAGCAAAACATCATGCAAATCCAATGCCATCAACTGCAAAATCAAAATTTCAAGTTTACACCTTCAAAAATGCTCACTGTCTTCCAAGCGACAAAACATCACAGAGGCAACAACTTATATGAGTCAGGAATTGATCTCATACGACAAAATAGGCTGATACGACACAGGACTAGCCCTTAAATGACAAAATGGGCTCTTTTGAAGGTTCTCATATGACATAAGGGTAGGTCTAGAATGACAAAACTAGTAGACTTAAACGATAAAACAAAATTGATCATTTGTTGTACAAGACAGGATCCTGTCTCGCATGACAAAATGAGATTGCCTGACATAAACATGCCAAAAACATGAAAAATTTAACAAAAAAAATTAATTTTGAAATGAATAATAGGCTAAAGATCAATCACTTACCACTGGCTAATAGTTCTAAGGTCGATTATGTCATCTCTAGCGCTCGAATCAATGCACATGAGTGGGAACAACCATTTTTCTTCACAGGAGGTTTTTTGAATTTTCAAACTTGGAGGGTTAAAATGAATTGAAAATGACACCTTTACCACATATATAGCCAAAACCCTAATTTTTCAACTTGCTCCGATGGACATGAAAATTGTACCCTTAGCTAATTTGTCTGTCCTGATTCCATTTTCGGGATTGAAATTGAAATTTGAGATCATTCTTGCTAGTCAATTTCATAAAATTTGGATCACTTAGTGTTTTTTCATCAAAAGCTCATTCTTTCTTCAATTTACACTCAATTTCTAATGAAGCAACGTTGAATCTCAATTTATTCTACAAGTCAACTTTGCGCTTAATTTCTCATCATGCTTAATTTTCAAATATTCCTCTGAATAATTTGTGCTCAAATAAATCAATATCATCGCTAAACAATTGCCTATAATTGTGTACCCTTGCTATCTTTCAACTTTGCTCCCAAGGGGGCATACTCATGACCTTATGACCTCACATCTTCAAATGTTGAGAAAAAATTCAAATCTTCAAGTAGCTAAGCTTCATCGAATCAATCTCTAGGGGCATATTAGTTTCATCACTTCAAATCAAGCTGATATTGTCTTTGTCTAAATTAGTCTCTTAACGTTAATTAGTTTCATCGCTTTTCATCAAACTAATTATTCATTTAAACTCAATCAAGGGTTTAAAGAGTATCTTCGCACTCAATCTAAGTAGGTGTTTAGTTTCATCGCATTGAATCAAGCTAGACAGTTTATCTTTGCTCATCATATCTTGATCAATCAAGTTCAAGATCGGTTTTCTCTTCGCTCACTGAGTCTAGTTCAATCGAGTTCTAGATCAATAAGATCCGCTTCTTGATAAATCAAGTTCAAGTTTGGTATCTTTTCTCTTCATCGGTCCTAGTTCAATCAAGTTCAGGATTAGTTTCGCTTTAATCCTCTTTGTTTAGTTTCATCGCTTTGAAACAAGCTGAATACCTCACTCTTCATCTAGTTCGTGATCAATCAAGTTCAGAACTGGTATCTCCTAGACATAAACTATTCTTTGAACCAACACACTGCTCACACATTAATTCAAAGAGGGGCAAATGTAATACCCTAAAAATGGTCATCTAAACCATGAGCCCCTAATCTCGACAACATCACCAAGGTCCTAACCAAAGGCAATTAAATAATTCTTGAGCAAACAATTAATTTATAAAATCATCAATGTCAAATAGAAAAATTAATCACTCAATATTAATTAAATATTTATTAAATCATTATAAAACAATTATCCTATTTATTTTATTGAATATCCTAGCATATTTACTGAAATAAATCAATTTGCCATTAAATCATCAAAAATAGGAATTAATTGACAAAAAAAAGAATTAAAATTTGAGAAAAGAAATCAATTGGAGATAATATTGAAAAACAAATTAAAAATTGATAAATAATCTCAAAGTAAGCAATTAAAATAATTAAATATTAAAATTGAATGAAATAGAGAATAAATCAGATTTTTCCTGATTTTATCTTAATTTTAGTTCAATTTCCTTTAAAAACTGAGAAAAGCATCCAATCACATCAATTCACCTGGATTGTTCTTCCTCTTGGAAAATCTTGACCTCTTATCATCATTTGATCTCAGCCATTGGTTTCTTTCTGAATTTTCTATAAATCCAGGCTCTCATCTCTCATTTAAAGATCCTGGAGAATATATTGTTATTATGCTATTTTTGCTCTAGGTTCATTGAGAATTTGCATTGAGATATTGCATATTAGTTATTTCATATTTCTTAAATCATGTTAGATTAATCTTGCATATCTAGCTTAAATCTTGCATCCATTTAGCTCATATCCATGCTCATATAGATTAAAAGTCCTTCATTTAGGTGTTGTCTAGTCACTGGATAGCTTAGCAATCTGAGAGCAATCTAAACTCGCATCTACTAGAAGGCAATGGGTCACTTTGTAATGGTTTATTATTCATTGATTATGGATTTACTAACCATGCATCTAATGACTTAATTGAAGTGTTGTGTATTCTAGATACAGGTCCACTTTTCACATACACATTTTTGGTGCCCACCATGGGGCTCAGAATTCAATACTTTGCCTCAAAATTATTATTTTTATCCTGCAGGTTTCGTCTGTACAATCTCTGTGAAATATCGTACGAGTGCTATTACTGTATCATACGACATTCTGTCAAAGTCTCTGTTTTATCGTACAAACCAGTAAATGGACTCGTATGAAATTATGTTTTGAATATCTGATTTTGTCTTCTATTGTTTCATGCTTAGTTCTAACTATTACGATAAAAATATTTTGTCAATTTATTCGTTGAGAATTGTCGTACAATGTTGTATTCTATTGGGTTAAAACAAGTTTCATTCTTTGGGTTTTCTCTCCAATTTTGATTACACTAAAGCTAACCCTGAACTATCTTTTGTTTCCCTGATATTTTCATAGCCTAACCAGTTTCTTGCAGAATGCTTGTCAAAGAATTTACCAATGAAATATACGCCTATCAAAGAATAAAACAACATGACTACTAATGCGTTGTTTTTGTAGGTTGCCTAAAGAGAATCAATCAAACATTGTGTATTCCTTAAAAATTAATTTTTAGGCACCTAACTTGCTATCTGGTTAAAGAAAAAATTTGTATTTTGTGTTCTAAGAGAATTCTGAGAGGTAGGAGAGTATTCTCTTGTCTATATAGACAATCAGAAATCCCAACCCTTGAGGCATTTTCTTTAAGTTTGAGATTTGCATATCTTTAGCGGGCTTGCCCTCCCGAGGAGCTAATAACTCTATAGCCATTACGGTTGGTGAGAGGAGAATGACCCAAGTGGGAATGGCTAAACGCCAAGTACTCCAATCCACTATAAAATAAACATGATTTGATGAAAATCAAGTCAACGACAGTGCTTGGGAATAGCTCTCCTTTGTACCTTTGAGTATATTAAATCTTGGTTTTCAAGGCTGGGAGACCTCTTAATTGTGTTTATACTTCGATGCGCCGAATGGACCCCTTAATAGTCCCAATTCAAATTAGAAGCTACCCAGTTCACCTCTGAAAGGTTGATAATATTTGTGCAAGAGAGATAGTAACTCTCCCAAGACACTTGCCATATCGTGCCCCCGTTAGCGTTTGGAGTCGGCTAATACGACGTTGATAATCCATTGCGTGAGACTTAGCAGCCGTATTCTGATTAGCTATTGGGTGTGTACCTAAGTCAGCAAGAAAATGTTTTCTTCTCTAAGCCAACTTCCATAGGGTTTGCATGCTGTGATTGAAGTTATTATTTGTATTGTGTGTTTTTTGTGTTTTCATCCCTAAAACTGAAACTGGAATACCAAAAATGGAGAAAACAATACCAAATAACTCAATGATAAACTTTGTCAATGTCAAAAACTAGTCTTTGTCAGTCAGTGAAAACTCAGTCCGCCTCAAAACTAGTCATACTCAGTCATCAAAAACTCAGAATTTAATCTCTGTCTAGACACAGTCGTATGAGCCTTTTGTTTTATCATTCTGCTTCATATTCTATGTCATATGATATTTCATCAGTCCTAATAGTTTGTCGTTTGAGCTTGCTTTCTGTGTCGTACGATACCTGATTATCTGTCGTTCTATTTAGGGAACTATCATTTTGTCCTACATTCTGTGTCATATGATAACTCATTGCATTGAATAGTTTGTCATTTCAGACATACCCATCTGTCTTACGGTCTTAGGCAGCAACTTGTATGAAATAGTACTGTCATTTTCTTGAAGCTATTACACTGTCATCTGGTCCTGGAAAACCTATTGTACGAATCTCTGATTTTGTCACTCCAGAATAGTCAAACTTGCCAAAAACAGTCTACAATGAGCCTAAAACTAGTTATCATCCTCCTGAGCATAAACAACCTTGATAGTGTACCCCTGTCATTGCGTTGTACAATTTTGTCGATCATCTCTAAGCTAGTTCAAACAACATCTTATCAAACCTAAGTTAACTTAGATAACATCGTACACAGGATTGATCATTCCTGAAACCAGACCAGATCTTAGTTAATTCACTCAATCACTATGTTAAACCAACAACTAGCTAAAATTTGATCTTGACTTTTGCAACACATCTAGCTCTCGGTCCTATCAGTTCTAATGCCCATTCAAACCAGAAGTTATCATAGCAAAATAGACAAAGGAAAAGAAACACCCTTTTCATCAAACGAGAATCCATTCTTTGTAGAAAACCTCATCTCAAATAAACCATCATCATCACAAATACCAGTTTATGATCTACCAATCTTTGGTCAGCTCCTATCTCCCACCATGTCTGGAGAAAGGCAGGAAAGACAAGCTAAACACAAAACTTATGACAACATCAGTATCCTTGATACAAAAAGTGATTCCTCATCAAGTGAATTTGAAGCCTCTGAACCTCCAGAAAAATATATTCATAAATATCAAAAGGATAAAGATTTCCAAAAAATGATGAAGGTTATCATGGCTAGAGAAAAAGAAGACTATTTCCTAGAACTAGCAAAACAGGGTGTATAACCACAGGTAATTCAAAGTTCAAACCTGTATGCTTTAAATGTCATAAGGAAGGACATGCTGCCAATGCATGTAGGAACTTATAATAATTTCCCTTACATGCAAAACAATGTGTATAACCACAAGGCTAGAACTGGTAGATTTAATGGTCATTGTTATGCATGCAACAAGTTTGGGAATAGATCTTTTGAGTGTAGATCGATTATGAAAAACCCTAGAGGTTATGCATTGAGATCAAAAGGAGTTGTCCAAGAACCTCTTATGAACTAGAAGCCAAACCAGTATAGAACCTATGACCACTGGTCAAATGGTTATGGAGCGTCAAACAGTTGATGTGCAACCTATGTGATCTGTCATGGTAGTAGTCACACTACTGCAACATGTAGGAGAAAGAATGGAAATGTGAACACCGGACCATGGAGAGCACCTAGTATGGTATGCTATCATTGTCACAAATTGGGACATCTTTCCAGATCATGCAGACTAAGACATAATCCATCAAAAGATAGACCGATCGACCCAGAAGGTGAAGGAAAGGTCGATGTTGAAACCATTCAGGAAGATATGAATAAAACTTGGAAAAAGAAATCTGAAGAGAAGCCACAAGATGTACCAATTTTTGCACCCAGTGTGGAGACCCCTGAATTGACCAATTGAGCTTAGAAAAGCTTAAGGGGGAACATATCGGTAACAATGTTTTGGACCCTTGAAGTATATCAGTAAAGTGTTTTTATCAGTATTGGTTACTTGTCGACCGACAGAAGAAATGAAGTGGTAAAAGGTAAAATTAGGGTTTGTACCCTATCAATGATGCATTTATTATGGTAGGTAGGAGTATGTATAAAGGTGACTCTTGTAGTCATTTTTAGTTACCTATTTTTGAAGAAGCATTTTTCTAACTTGAGCAACACAACAAAAGAGATCAATCTTTCATTTGAAGAAATCCAAAAAGAAATCTTGTGCAAGACCCAGCAGTCAATTCAAGCTATCCAGAGTGGAGGTCGGAGTGGTAAAGCAAGCTTTTGGAGAAGTAAGTTTTTCTCAACATCGGTGAACCCTAGTTCAGAATGAAAAGGCATTTTTTGTTGACTCACTCTTATCATTCAGAATTATTTAGACATGGCTTCTACATCCAAAGTCTCTTCTAGTTCTTCCGCACTTGAGGAGTCATCCAAATCTCTTAGGAAGAAGTTGAATTACAATGCCCTAACTCAAATTCCCGTTAGAGTCATTGTCGAAGGGGATGTTTTTGGTTACATTGATTGCAGATTGGAAGACCTAGGGTCTCTAGTGATTCACTCCTAGTTGAGATTATTCTATGGAGAAGATAAGAAGATTAAACCAGAGTACAACGTGATCGAGAAGAATAATTTCCACAATGCAACATATTTTCTCAAGGAATTCACAGAGAATCATATAAGAATTATTCTTAGTAGGGTTCATGGTGATGAGATGTATCTTGAGCATACCCATGTTATCACACCGGAGGAAATCCATGTCGTTACCGGTTTCTACAATATTGGAGAAGTCCCTGTTCTTCGTAAGATCACAAAAGCCAAAGTGGAAGAACTCACTGGTTTAGTGAGCGACAGGCAGACAATGACTGTCAACACCATAAGAGATGACTTGGTGAAGTATGCATGCATGGTGATCAGGTATAGAGTATTCTATGCCAGCAGGATGAATTATGTTCCTATAGCTGAGGTGCATACCGCTTATCAAATGATCAAGGAAGATGCAGAGTATGACTTGTGTACCTGTATGCAAAAACAACTCATGGAGAATTTGAAATCCATCAAAGAGGATAAGGAACTAAGGTTCAAGTTTGGTCAACTACTTGTCGAGTTGTTTTTCTACTTTCAAGGGTATTTTTTGGGAGTTGGTGATGTTCAATGGTCAAGTGACCTATCGGTTACAAGACAAATCAAGGAGAGTCTACAAGTAGTGGGATCTACTTATCCAAAGACTCTGAACATATATTTTGATGAGTTCATATTGAAGATGAACTAGAGAACAAGGCTATCAGGTGACCTAGTTAAGAAGTATGAAGATGATATTTGTTTCATGATCAAAGTGGATCATTGCATAATGGAAGTGGTTGAGCCAAGAAAAGAGAAAGTTGAGCCTATGGGCTATGAAGTGGTGAATGATATACTCATTGGGTATGCCTCTACCCTACTTGCTTCACCACTTGATCCAAAGAAGAAGAGGACCAATACCTACTCTGAGAGGGTTAATCCTACTGAAGTACCAAAGTAGAGGAAGAAGAAAGTTGTGCCATCGGCATCAGCACCGGTTACATCTGCTGCCAATCGAAAAGTGACCAAGAGGTCACCAGCCAAGAAGAAACCAGAGGCTATTCTTCCAAAGGTATTTGAGGGGAAGAGGAAAACCAAGAACGGAGCATAGGATTCAATAGACACTGAATCAGAAGATGAAATGAAGAAGATGAGGCAATTGGGTAAGAAGACCAAGCTAACGGGTAATGTACCTGTAACCTCTGCACTGGTAAATTTACACATTGCTTCTTACAAGCCTATGACACATTATCAAAGGACTATAAAGAATATTATAAGGAAAATTCTTGATGATCTAAAAGATTATTTTGATGATCTTAACGATACTAAAGCATAGGAGGTAGAGCAAGAACTCATTAAGTATTTATGTGATAATGATTGGTCTCCAACCGATATTAAACTTATAGTTTCTAATTCTTTGTATGATTCTTTGGACAATAAATGGTGCATTGTCATTGAAAAGGAGCAAACAATTAGGGAGAAAAATGTTACTCAATATTTCTAAGATGCTTCTAATTCTAAATTATTTGAGATTCTTGATCAGTACAAAGGCATCTTTTTAATGAGAAAGAGAAGACTTCAGTTACTTGGAGGTAAAATATCTGAAGTAGAAAAGGACACTCATTTGTAGGCTCAAGAAGTTGTCAAGATGCAAAAGTTATCCGAAGCAAATCTTCAGGTTGAGAAAGTGTTTGACCTATCAAAATCAAAACCAAATGAAGCCTTCAATGATCAATGAGAAAGAGCAGCTGAGCAAAATGTTCCTATTGATGTGGATGCATTATATGCTAAAGGTACCAAACCAGAGGATACTGCATCAGATATTCAATAATCACCTAGTGAGAAAGCAGAGAAGGAGAAAGCGGAAAAAGAGGAGAAAGAGAAGGCCAACAAGGAGGCCAAGGAGAAAGAAGAGCAGGAGAAGAAGATACAAGAGGAGATCAAAGAAAAGGAAGGAGAATAGACTTCCAAGATTCCCAAGGCAACCAAAGATCAAGTTCAAGCTAAACAAGTTGATCCCACCGGTCACATAGAATTGACTCTTACCTATCTTACCAAATCTGTAGATGAAAATGAGCTACTTATAAGTATTCAACTTGCTAAAGAAAGATTGGAGGAACTAAGAAAGAAGAAAGAAAAAGATGTTATTCAATTTTTTGTTGATACTCTTTCAAACTTAGTCCCCAATACTGGTCTTTCCGGTATCGATTCCTCACTGGCCCAGTTGAAGCTTCTATGCACAATAGTGGGTGATCAAGTACAATCATTGGAAGTTGTTTCCCAGGCTACTGTAGAGAAAAAGCATGAAAAGGCACTAAAAGTTGCATTTGTGAAGCAAATTGATGAAGACAGAGCCAAGCTAACCCACCAGAGAGATGATATCAGTCTGGCAATGGCTGAAGGACATAAACATTTGAGCAAAATCTATCAGCTCGATCTATTTTGTGATGATGCTAAGAAGAAGAAAGGTCAACTCCAATTGGAATTAAAGCAGTATATGGAGACCTTCAAAGTACCATATGACTCCTTCACAGTGTATGGGAAGACTATACATACTCACAGGCAACAGATTTCCATGATTGATTTAGAGATCTGCAAGTGGACTCAAAATTTGTAGGAGCTTCTGTTGCTTTTGTTACCTAAGTTGCAAATTCTTCAGAAGTGCTTTCTAAACATGGAAGCCATTATTGTCACTTAGGAATTTAGCACTATGGATTCCATGGAGGAGTTAGCATTCCAGATGAAGACTCAGAGTCAAATTGTTGCCTCACTCCTAGATACTTGGACTATGGACATGCAGGAATTTTTGAAAGACTTTAAATTCATTTTTGATAAGTTTTACTCATTATTGTCATAAACATATACTCTGTTTTCATGTTATGTAGTATGATTTTGGTAAATCTTCGTGGCATGTTTACATTACTTTGTCATTGTTGGCAAAGGGGGAGTGGTATTTTGAAAATTTTATGCAAATGGAAGTAGTACATGCTTGTAATTTTGGCAAAGGGAGTAGTGTATATGCTTAGGGGGAGTAATTTTGATTATGATATCATTTTTGTTTTGTAAGCACTTAGATGTCAAATTTTCCTAAGTGTTGCCATCAATGCCAAAGGGGGAGATTGTTGGCATTTTGATGATGTTTGTACTTAGTTGTGATTGTCATTGATTGACACACACTTATTTGTTGTATGAGTTATTCTCAACCAATAGTATGTGATGTATTGTTCAAACTGGTATTATATGCCAATGTATGCATAGTCTTTGTTTGTAGAAGACCATCAGTGTTTGCAGAAGGAGCTTACTAGCCAAATCATGACTGAGGATCTCAAGCGGTATGAGGACCCCAAGTGGCAGCCAATCTTTTTAAGATCGAAACACTATGTTCCAGTTTACCAATCTTTGTTTGTAAACCAGTAATTAGTATGCTTTGTTTTGTTAACCGACAAACTTGTAAAGTGTGATGAGTTATCATCTACCGACACCAATGTGGTGATTCTATACTGTGTTACAATTATGTCCAGATGCACTGTACCTAGGAAATTATAATCTAATCTCATTGGATCGACATGAAATTATATTCCTATATGAGGACATCATGTCTAGGGTTTTGAGTGTGGTGTGTAAGATTAGGTCTTTGCAAAAAAGGTATCTTGCGATAGAGATTGAACGTGTGAAGGATAGAAGACTGAAGTAATGCTGCAATGCGTTAACAGAGAGCAATCAAGGATCTAACTAAGAATTATATGCTACTTTGTAGATCACTTACTTGTTGATTACTAATCTCTTCGATAAGTCAGAAACCCTTAACTGGGTAGGCTCAGGTAAGCCTGTTCTAAATCCTCTAACGAGGTGGTTCGTAGTTGTGGATCTAAAATCCTTTAACAAGGTAGTCTTTAACATGACTTATCTCCTAACAAAGATCAGGATTCCTAACAGGATCTATTCTAGTGAAGAACATTGTAGGCATTAACCGGTCTGGTTGCTATTCTACAGATAGTAGACTTGTGTGTTTTACTCACCGTGGTTTTTCCCATTTGGGTTTCCATGTTAAAAATATCTTGTGTTATGGTGATTGTGTTATTGTGGGTGAATGCTTTATTTTCTATTTGGCTTGTTTGTGTATTAACCGGTTTCTTGTTTAAAGGGCTATACCGGTCTACAGTAAAAATGCTTAAGTGTTTGGTAAGGTTTTTTGTGTATACTAATTCACCCCTCCTCTTAGTATTCATCACTTACTGCATTTATAATATCCGGTCTAGTCTGAGTTAGATATAACAGACCACCAATCATAGACTTATACCTTGTTGGATTTACCGGTGTAGAAGTATCCTTAATAGATAATTTCTCACTTGTCACCATAGGAGTACTTACCAGTTTGTAATTATCCATACCAAACTTCTTTGACAATTCCTTCAGATACTTAGTTTGACAGATAAAAATGCCTTTGCCAGTTTGAGTAATCCGCAAACCTAAGAAAAATCTCATTTCACCAATCATGGACATTTCAAAATCATTTTTCATATTGTTATCAAATTCAATGCACAATTTATCTTCTCCTCCAAAAATGATATCATCAACAAATACTTCAATAATCAGAATATCATCATCAGTGATCTTATAATATAAATTACTATTAGCACTGCCTTTAGTAAAACCAAGCTTCAAAAGATATTTATCCAACCTTGCATACCAAACTCTAGGAGCTTATTTCAATCCATATAAAGCTTTTTTCAATCTGCAAACCATATCTTTATCATCTATCAGTGAAAATCCATCAGGTTGCTCAATGTATACTTCTTCCTCAAGTTCACCACTCAAAATTGCACATTTAACATCCATTTGATAAACCTTACAGTTATTATATCTGCATAGGGAAAAAATAGTCTAACAGCTTCAATTCTAGCTACAAGTGCAAATGTCTCACCATAATTAATTTCTTCCATTTGAGAATATCCTTTACAAACCAATCTAGCTTTGTTTCTTACAACTTGACCATCCTCATTCAGTTTATTCCTAAAAACCCATTTAGTTCCAATAACATTCTTATTTTTAGGTCAAGGAACTAAAGACCAAGTCTCATTCTTCTCTATCTAATCTAATTCATCTTCCATAGCCTTTAACCAATATTTATCTTTACAAGATTCAATGACAGATGTTAGTTCAATTTGAGAAATAAGACATACCTCTTCATTTGCCAATCTTCTTCTTGTCATAAATCCCTTGTTCCTATTTCCAATGATTTGATCTTCAGAATGATTTAATCTTACATACCTTGGTGTCTTCTGAAATTCGGGTTCACTACTCTGATCATCAGTCATAGTTGGATTTTCTGATTGTGCTAGTGTAACTGTCTCAGTTTCCTGTACTAGTTGAGGCATTGTCGGTTCAGTTATGATCATTTCCACTATTGGCTCCCTATCATATGATATAGATTGATTTATGTATTGCTCATCCACTTTCAAATTAGCACTCTCCACAATTTTCTGTAATCTTTTGTTATAACATCTATATGATTTGTTTTGAATTGAATAACCAAGAAAGATCCATTCATCACATCTAGGATCAAACTTTCCAATTGAATCATCTCTTTTGATATAGCATTTACTTCCAAAAATTCAAAAATATTTAACAGTAGGTGTATGTCCAAACCATAATTCATAAGGGATCTTACCGGTTTCACCTTTGATGTGAACTCTGTGGAATGTATAGACTGTTGTACTCACTATTTCTCTCCAGTAGATTTGAGACAATTTGGCTTCCATAATCATAGATCTTGCTGCATCCAAAATGGTTATGTTCTTTCTTTCCACTACTCCATTCTACTGAGGAGTTCGAGGTGCAGATAATTGTCTCCTAATACCATTTGTCTCACAATAATTGTTAAATTCATGAGAAGTGAACTCACCACCTTGATATGATCTTAGACATTTGATTTTCAATCCAGTTTCTATTTCAACCTTTGCTTTAAAGATCTTGAATTTCTCAAAGGCTTCATAATTCTCCCTAAGAAAATTCACCCACATCATCCTAGAATAGTCATCAATAACCAACATGAAATACCGATCACCTTGAAAGCTTCTAGTCCTTTCTGGACCACATAAGTCAGTGTGAATCAAATCAAGTACATCATTAGATTTATCATGTATGCTCTTAAAAGAAGTTATAGCTTGCTTTCCCATTTGACATTCCTTCCAGATTATGAGGCTTCATAATCTTAGGTATATCTCTAACTGCCTTAGTTGAACTGATCTTAACAATACAATCAAAATTAACATGACACAACCTCTTATGCCATAACCAACTCTCATCAATATGAGCAATCAAACATGTCTTATTACCAATGTTCAAGTGAAAGATATTACCTCTAGTCTGAGTACCGGTTGTAATCTCCAAACCAATCTTGTTAATGATTTTGCATTTTTTATCTTTAAACTGAAGTTGGAAACCCTTGTCCACCAATTGACCAACACTCAAAAGATTATGCTTTAAACCTTCTACATAATAGACATTATCAGTATTATGCTTGTCATCGAGAGAAATAATACCTCTACCTTTGATCATACATGCTTTGTCATCTCCAAATCTGACTTGACCACCATTGTATTCTTGTAGGGACAAAAATTTTCTCTTATCACCAGTGAGCATCCACTATCAATTACCCATTCATCCTTATCTTCAACTTTTGTTGTCAGGGCCTTTTCTTCATTTATGATAGCCAGTTCCGGTTCATCTTCCTTTAAATCATAAAAAACCCATTCCTTTCCATTGTCGGATCCACTAGCAGAGTCTTCTACTAGTTCATCCCCAGAGTCATCACTTACTCCTTCCTCATCCGCTATGTAGCATTGTTTACTTTTTTTGAATCTACATCTGTTGTGGTTAGACTTAAATGATTTCTTAACTCTTTCCTGAAATCTTGCATTCCTTTCAAGACATCTAGATGCAAAATGACCAATCTTATTACATGCAAAACATTTAAAAGGTTCTTTTCCTTCATGCTTACTTCCTATTAGACCTTTAGGTACTCTTCTAGCAAATAAGGCTTCAAGTTGCCCAAATTCTTCATCTTCTTTCGTCATGTCTTCCAATTCTTTTGGAAATAGGACTTTTCAATCATTTTTGCCGGTAGATGATGATGATGATGATGATGCATGAAAAGTAGGTTCAAACTTTATAGCTCCAGAAGATCCAAATTCTTCAAGCTCAAAAGTGGATAATTTCCCAATCATAATGTCTCTGTTAATTGAAAAGTTTTCCATTATTCTCAACTCATTAATTGCAGTTGCCTTCATCTTGTAAGCTGATGGAAGGGCTCTCAAGACTTTGGAAACATTTCATCTTCACTTAGAAATCCTCCACAACATTGAATTCCCATAACAATCTCATTTACTCTTTCCATAAACACAACAATTCTTTCATTATCTTCCATCTTTAAGTTTTCATATCTTACCTGGTAACCATCAAGTTTAGCAATTTGGACAGTAGGATCACCTTCATTCAGAGTTTGCAATTTGTCCCACATAACCTTTGCCGATGATTTATCAGTCAATCCCATGATTTGCTGATTAGTATGTGCACACAAGAGGGCTTCTCTAGCTCTGCAATCATTTTCAATATTCTTGTCCAAGTCTACAGGAGCAGGATTTTTGGATGTCGGATCATAAGGTGTGTATCTTTTTGTCATGCCCAAACTTTTGGGCAAAAATGGAACAACAATTTTTTTTTTATTTGAACATCAAAATCTCATAGAATAATCTACATTTACAACAAAGTCAATTAAGTTTTGTCTTAACTAAGATGTAGATAGTATTGTTTACTAGGATTGGAATAATTAATTCAATCAATAGGGTGACAATAGTTAGTGAAAACTAATTTATTTCTTAAGAGGATCATCGCAATCTAATTAATTAAATCAACCTAATTAATTTGCCGCTAATTAAGGTCGAGGGATATTTAAATATCTCAATTTCATTTAAAACATTCCAGACCAAAAATAATGATAATGCTATCTTAAATTTAAAATTAATTAATTGGGCGCATGCAAATTCATTATTTAAATTTAACCAATAAGGTTACAAATTTAATAATGTTATTTATCAAATAAATGTAATTTGTACTATAGTCAATATTAATCTCCCCTAAACCTTCAAATTTTGACTATTAAATAATTTGGCCAAAATTGGCCTCATAGGCTAAAAATTTGTATAAAATGATTAATAATTTTCATTTATAAATTTTCCCCAAGTTAAATTTAACTCAACGTCCATACTTAATTAAATATATAAAAATAACTATACAGTAACCTTAGTTAATTAAATTAAATCAATTATGCGATTAATGTAACCATCTAACATTAATCTCCATTTTTAAATCATATAAAAAGAAAAACTATATTAATATTAATTTTCTCCCAAATCAGATAAGGAGTTTAAAAATTAATTTCACATATAGCTAAAATTAAATGGGGGGAATCCTTTTCAAATTTTAGAAAATAATTTCCCCCTCTCCTTATTTTAATTAATATTTTAATCTCAAACCCTAATTAGGGTTGAGTAATGCCTTTTATATTTTATTAAAAAAAACAACTTAACAATCCCTTTTTCCTTTTATTTGCTAACCCTAACCTGAATGTTGGCTAGGGTTGCATTTCTAATTTTCTTTATTATTTAAATGCTAACCCTAACCCAAAATTGGGTTAGGGTTGCATTTTTAACAACTAGAATTTTTTTTTTTTTTTATTTGCATTTCGGGTTAGGGTTTATTATATTATTCTTTTTTTGTGTGTGTTCTGTGTGTGATGCAGGGTTTGGTGGAGGTGGCGTTTATTCTTTTTTTGTTGTAGGGCTGAGCACGAAGGGGGGAACTGCAGTGGTCCTAACACCACACGGGGGAGGGGGTAAAGGCTCCCCACAGGGACGGTCGCAGTCGTTCCTTTGGGTCATGGCCCATAGTGACGGCCTTGGCCGCCGTTGTGAGTCGCGGCCCATAGTGCTGCTGCGCTGCCACTGTGGGGCGCCGCCCACAGGGGATGGTAGGGGATGGCCCAAGCCGCCCCCTCTGTGGTTTGTAGTGTACAGTGTGGCCACGGCCGCCGCCCACAGTGTGGGCCGAAGGTACCAAGGGTATCATTTTTTTTATTTTATTATTTTAAATGATTAATATATATATATATATATATATATATATATATATATATAAGTATATGTACATATATATATATATTTAAGGCTAAGGATATTAGGATAGTTTTCTCCCTTTTTTTGGAGATAAAAACATAAACATGCAGGGATATCATAAAGAAATTAGACGACATTTAAATGGATGCAACATTAAAATAGATATAGGGTTTTTTTTTTTGAATGATTTATTTCAACTTGAATAGATTAGCTTATATCCTCATTTTATTCCTAATATGAGCTATTTAAACTAACCATTCTCTTTTCAAAATAAACTTATCATAGTGAAAATATTTTATTCTCATTGTCTAGGACTAAATCTGTATATTTTTTGTTTAACAACAATAAATACTATGACAGTAAAGAATAGCAGCAAGCTAAAAACTTTAAATAGTTTATTTTCTTCAACAGAAGTAGAAATGCATATATCTGTTAAACATATACTAGATTTTCTTTTAAACAAGCCAATATGGGCTATCTAGCCTCTTTCTTATATTTTTCCTAAGAACATTAAGGCATATTGGGATAAATGCATTTCTATTTTACTTTCTATGTCATATAGTCATCTATAGGAAGAGATTAAAATTATCTAATTTAGCTATTTGTTTGTTTTTTTAAATAGAAAAATTACAGCAATAAATACAACTACAGCAGCATTTAAATATTCCAGAAAAATTCTTAAAACATTCTCATTTCTCTTTTGGCATTTTTTTTTCTTTGTATAATTACAGAGATAAATAGATGACAAATTTCAATATAAGACAAATTTAAATAAAACGCAGATTTAAATAAAAGACAACAACATAATACATTTCCTTTCATTCAAAAACACTTTGCTCATAAGAATATTTTGAATACAATAGTCAACTTTTACAATGGGTGAAATACCCCAACTGGTCTCTCATTCCTAATAATAAGGACTTAAATAAAGTAATACATTTCTTTATACATAAATAAATACAACATAAAGCTCCTCATTTACATTTTTGCAACTAAAATATAATATTCATTTCCTATTCTTTTTTTGCAACTAAACTGAAATCAACAACTCCTAGCTCTCTTTTTTTTTCTTTTCCAAGCAACCTGCACACAAGTCTTTAGGTTGTGACCATGGGGTGCTCACCTCCCACCCTAGGATTACTAGAAGCCACCCCCGAGCTTGGAGAACCAAGACCTAGACGACATTACAATCAAGAAAACTCAAACAAGAAAGGGAAATACTCAAACAGACACATTCCCATCTAAGGCTAAACTTCATCACAAAATTTGATGTTTACAAGGGTGAAAGTGGACCAAATAACTTTGAGGAGAACTGCAAGATAGCAAATCATAGCCAACTCATGGAAACCAAGAACATAACAAAATCATCTTAACCCAACATCCTTATGACCCCCAAGGCATACATGCCATATTTTCTCCCCTTATGACCCCCGAATGCATAAACAAAACTATGCAACAAGGGTCACATAAACAAACCCTTGAGATCACTCTCAAAATGAGAGCCTCTCATTCTAAGGCTGTCAAACTCCTTCCAACCCCTAGACCATCCTACCCTCCCAAGGGTAGGAAGGCCTTGGATACTCCCAAAACACAAGAAAAACATAAACAGAAATAAGAGGAAGATCACATAATATTTTCACAAAGGAAAGACAAGGAAAGGCAACATTTACATTCAAGCATTCCTACAAATAGATTTCAAACATACAAGTAAGAAAAAGCACCAACCTTGAATCTTTCAAGGGTATTCTTGGGATAGCATGCAGAAGAGCAACCCAATTCCACAAATCTTTTCTACAACACTTAGCCAAAATTTCTATTCTAAAATTGGTTTTTTTCAAATTGCAAGATCTCCAAAAATGGAGAATGGGTGATTACTCACTAAGTCTCCATCTCTAGCCTAAGAAGGCTTCTCTCACTCCTTCCAACCTCTTAGATAGAGTGAGAGGCTCCCATTGGTTGGTCTTCCCTAGGTCTTACACACTCCCTAACCAAGGCACCTCAAGAAAAGGAATGTAATGGGGAAGAGGAATGACACATATCAAGAAGGTTATCTAACCAAGGATGGCACTCCTAAAGATGAAATTCGGCCATCTAGGAAAACCCACTTTTTTGGGTGGTTAAACAAGCCCTAGAGGAAAGACACATGGCCAAATTTGGCCTTCACCCATAGGTACCCCATGAGGCCCAATAAAAATGCTCCAAAACTGACTCTAGGAGTTGATTTAACCCTTTGAAAGTCCACCTAAAGTTAACCTACGGGTCAACTCTGACTTGACCCTCCTTATGGCTGACTATCCTAGATTTCTTGGACCCTTCAAGGATAATTTGGAAATATATCAATTAAACAAAAAAGTAAATCTCTCAAAAAGGTGACATGACAATTTCCAACACAACATACAACATATTTGTCAAGTGACAGTACAAAATAATTCCACATCACAAATACACACATGGCAATTGTCCTTGAATGATTTAAACAATTTAATAAATACAATTTACACATATACAAATATTTACATTTATGAATAAAATACAATACATATGGGGTGTTGTCTCTCCAAATAGACAACCCCTAGTTTTACGAACATACATAGGCCTAGGCTTGATTCTCCATAATGTTTCCATGGTCACATGGATAATTTTCCTGCGCATCTCAATTACACATTAGTACTTTCCAATAGCCTCATATAATAATAAATACAAAATAAAAATACAAATCAATCACTCTGCATACAATTGACATCATACAAATCAATTTACCATATATCAAAGCAAATCCACATAAGCAATTATCATAGTCCTCATAAACTCAATCCATTCATAAGATATGCATCATATTTCTAGCATCATAATAAAGTCCTGCAAATCAAATAATGACCTACACCATCTCAATGTTATCCTATTTTAGAATCATATAAAATTCTATATCCACAATGCATAGAAATGAAGCATCAATATATCAATGTTATCCAATTCCTGGGATCATATAAAGTTCTATATCAATAATGGATAAAAATAAAACATCCATAATAGTTCCAACATGAAAATCACTGAAATGCTAGGATGGGTCAGGGTAGGGCCTCACACCCTCTCCCTCTAGACATGAACTTCCTCCTGGAGTTCATCAAAAAGATGAGGGTACTATGATCTCATATGTGTTGCATCCTCCCATGAAGTTGTAATCTCATCATAGCAATGTTACTGGATCCTAGCATGGTCCAGCTCTCGACCTCGAAGGGCCAACATCCGGTGAGTCAAAATCCGAATGGGCTCCAAAGCTAGCTGCCCGTCCGACTCCACCTACAAGGCATCCCAATCTAAAATATGAGACTCATCATAGATATACTTCCTCAAAACTAAAACATGAAACACATCATGGATGTGTGACAAGATAGGCGGCAAAGATAGGTGATAAGCAACTAGTCCTATCCTCTCAAGGATCTCAAATGGTCTGACAAAGCAAGGTGCGAGCTTAGAACCCTTTCCATAATGGACTGGACTCTTATGCGGCCGCACTCTCAGAAAAACTCTGTCCCCAACCATGTAACTCCGGTCTATCCTCTTTACATTTGCGTACTTCTTCTACCTATCCTGTGCCTCTTTAAGGCACTGTCTAATCAAAATTACCTGCTACTCCATATCATGAACCATCTTAGGATCTATGGCCACTCTATCCTTAATACGGTCCCAACTCAGAGGTGTTGTGCAAGGTCTGCCATACAAAGCCCAAAATGGTGGCATCCCCAAAGAAGTGTGATGCCCATTATTATAGGCAAACTCTACTAAATGAAGGTACTCCTCCCATATGGTCTGATGATCCATGACGTACATGTGAAGCATATCCTCTAACACCTGGTTAACCCACTTTGTCTGTCCATCTATTTCCGGATGATAGGTTGTACTGAAGTTGAGCTTGGTGCCCATTGCTACCTGTAATGCCTTCCAAAAGGAAGAAGTGAAGAGGGAATCCCTATCAGAAATAATCTTGAATGGAATACCATGAAGCCTAACAATGTCTCGCAAGAACACCTATGCCACTGCTGGTGCTGTGAAGGTAGTCCAGACTGGTGAGAAATGAGCCACTTTGGTCAACTTGTCCCAATTCCACTCTGGTATAGCATGAGACAAGAGAAACCCACCAGGATGGCGGTGCTCCGCCTTGACTCTCTGACACTCAAGGCATCAGGCTACTAACTCAGCAATAAGCAACCACATACCTGGCCAATGATATAACTGCCTTAAGTCTGCATGCATCTTCTTAACCCCAGGATGCACTGCATAAGGATCTTTGAGAGCCTCCATTACAATGAAATTATGCAATCCCCCGAAAGAAGGTACATAGATGTGCCCTCTATGGCATAATAGTCCATCAGACTCTAAAGAATAATCCACATACTTCCCCTCTAGGGTCTCCAGAGATCAAATCATTTGACAAACCTCTAGATACCATCCATCCTATGGCAACCACTGCAATATATGGTCTCTCAAATTTGTACTCATAGATATGGAGTATACCTCATGTTGTCTCCTACTCAAGGCATTTGCAATCACATTCTCTTTTCCCTTGATGTAGTAGACATAAAAATCATACTCACATAGAAACTCCATCCATCTCCTCTGACGGGCATTAAGATTAGGCTGGGTGAAGATGTACTGCAAACTCTGATGGTCTGAATGAAGCTCGAAATGATGACCCAAAAGGAAGTGTCTCCACCTCACAAGTGCATGTACTATTGTTGTGAGCTCTAGGTTGTGCATAGGGTAGTTAAGCTCATGAGTCTTAAGCTTCCTGGACTCATAAGCTATAACTTGACCCTCTTGCATAAGGATTGCTCCTAAACCATCCAAGGAAGCATCCGTGCATACCATGAAATCAGCCGTGGGGTCTGGCACAATGAGGATAGGTGCACTAGTGAGTTCCCTTTTTAGATCCTGAAAAGCCCTCTCACACCTCTCTATCCACTCGAATTTATTTCCCTTTCACTAGAGGGATGTAATGGGATGTGCAACTCTGGAAAATCCCTCAACAAAGCGTCTATAGTATCCTGCTAAACCCATGAAGCTCCTGACCTTTGTCACACTGGTTGGTGTTGGCCAATCCATAATAGCTCTAATCTTTGATGAGTCAACTGAGATCCCATCACTGGATATAACATGCCCAAGGTACTTGACCTCTGATCTAAAGAAAGCACACTTCGACAAACTACCGAACAACTGGTTGTCCCTCAAACACTGCAAAACCTGCCTCAAATGCTCCTCATGCTCCTTCTCATTCCAAGAGTATATCAATATGTCATTAAGGAACACAATCACAAATCGATCAAGGAAAGTGTGGAATACCCCATTCATGAGACTCATGAATACAACTAGAGCATTCGTAAGACCGAATGGGACCACAGTGAACTCATAGTGGCCATATCTAGTGCAAAATGCGGTCTTGTGGAAATCACTCTCCATAATCCTCAATTGATGATACCCTGACTTCAGATCTATTTTGGAAAACACTTTAGCACCCTGAATCTGATCAAACAAATCATCAATCCTAGGCAAGGGATAACGATTCTTGATGGTTACTTTGTTCAGTTGCCTATAATCCATGCATAACCGTAGGGACCCGTCCTTCTTCTTCATGAAGATGACTAGTGCGCCCCAAGGGGAGATGCTAGGATGGATGTGACCCTTCTCTAAGAGTTCCTCTATCTACATCTTGAGCTCATTAAGCTCATGTGTGGTCATCCTATAAGGTTCTCTCAAAACTAGCTTGACTCCTGGTACCAGATCTATGTGGAAGTCAATCTCTCTGCTAGGTGGCATACTAGGTAGCTTGGCTGGAAACACATCCACAAACTCCTCAAGGATGGGATGATCATCTAGGGAAGGCTCCTTCTCATTTTCTTCTTCTCTATCACTGATGGTGATAGCAAACAATTGGCATCCCTTTCGCATGTTTCACTTAAGTTGCATAGCGGAAATCATACGAAGAGACACGGGCCTCTGAATCCTAGTGATTACTATGGGAGCACCATGATCATCCTCACACTCGATCTTTTTTAGGAAAAAATCCATGCCAAGTACAATGCCATAATATCTAAGTGGTGTAACTCTAAGGTCTACTAAGGTGGTGGCATTACCAATCTGGAGCGGACATCCCCTAACCTCTGAATTCACTTACACTCTAGCCCCTGATGCTAACTCCACTTCCCAACTGACACCTTGCCTAACTGCCACTAGCCCGCAACGCTCCACAACCAATGGAGATATAAAGAATTCAGTAGCTCCTGAATCAAACAATATAGAAATACTGATACCTCTAATCATACCTAGAGCCTCAATAACTATGGCCTAGTGCTCTACTTGGCAGTTGTCAACCACTACGAAGACCCTATGGGACTTGCCCATACCTCCAACTCTAGGCTCTTATGCTGCCATCCTCTGACTACCTATCATCTGACCCTGTGAACACTCCCTCACCATGTGCCCCATGGCTCCACATGTGAAACAAGCACCGCGTGCCTGAAATTGTGCGCCCTAAGGCCCAGAGAAAGGCTACCCACCTGTCCTATTCGAACCACTGTACCCACCCCTAAAGGACTATTGAGTCTGTGTTGGAGGTGTGTATGTACCCTATTCTCTCTAGTCGCACCTAGGACCTTGTGAATGCGACTGCCTGGGCTTGGTGCCCTGCTATCCCTAAGGGGGCCTCTGCCTCTGATTCTGCTGTGACTGCTATGGAGGAGGGGGTTTATAGGAACCCGATGCATTTCTGTGGTTGCCTTTCCAGTGGGGTTTCTGAAACCTGAAAGACTGGGGTGCCAGGTTTCAGTTCTGAAAGCAATCCCTCGTGTCCTGTGGCCTGACCTGAATCTCCTCGGCTATCAAAGCCTTCTCCATGGCAACCTGAAGGCTCCCTAGAGCGGCCATCCTCACCAGTCCTGCTATCTCGACATTTAGTCTCTTGATAAAATGGTTGACGAGAAGCTTCTCATCTTTTAGGTAATCCACATATGGTAGGAGCTCAATGAACTTGCTCTCGTACTGGGTCACTGAGAGACCCTTCTACTAGAGGTCATGGAACTCATCTATCCTACGCTACCTGAAGTGCTCTGATAGGTATCTCTCCCTGAACCTCTCTGTGAAGATCTCCCATGTGAGGGTGTCTGCAGCTAGGCCACACATGTATTCCTCCTGTCTCCACCATGTGGAGGTCGTCCCTCTCAAAAGGTGGACTGTAACTCATGCCTTCAGATTGCTTTCATAAGAATGTAATGCAAAGCACTGATCTAGGCTCAAAAGCCAAGCCTCAGCTTCTACCCCATCGGTAGATCCCCCAAAAGATGGTGGTTGGAGGCGCAAAACCTCTCTGATCATATCCCCTGGATCTCAACGTGTCCTCTCAATATAAACAGGTGTGGCTACTGGAGGCGATCCAGGTAGATGAACAGACTCAGGCTCATGCTCAGCCTGGGCCTCTAAGGAATTAGGAGGTGGACTCCTACTCCGTTCCCTAAATGTTGATCTATGGCTCCCTGAGTTCTGGTTCTTTGCATGACAGTTGACTGGTGGAAGCCTATCCTGAACTATGCCAAACAAGTTTTGAAGTGCTAATAAGATGTCTTGGTTTGGGTCAACTGGTGGTTCTAGAGAGGCCTCTCGGTTCCCTTCCAGAACCGGTTCTTCCCTATCAACATCTTCGCGTGCCATACGCATATGCCTAGGACCCCTTCCGTGCTTGTGAGCTTGTCGCATAGTCAGAGGCATCCTTATGAGAAAATAAAATAAAATAAAATAAAATAAAATAAATAAATAATTTTTTGGGAAAAATTTTAATTAACTAAATAATTAAACTGAAACGTAATGGAGAAAGGTTCCTAGTGTTGGAAACCTTGCTCTGATATCAAAATGTCATGCCCAAACTTTTGGGCAAAAATGGAACAACAATTTATTTTTTTTTGAACATCAAAATCTCATAGAATAATCTACATTTACAACAAAGTCAATTAAGTTTTGTCTTAACTAAGATGTAGATAGTATTGTTTACTAGGATTGGAATAATTAATTCAATCAATAGGGCGACAATAGTTAGTGAAAACTAATTTATTTCTTAAGAGGATCATCGAAATCTAATTAATTAAATCAACCTAATTAATTTGCCGCTAATTAAGGTCGAGGGATATTTAAATATCTCAATTTCATTTAAAACATTTCAGACCAAAAATAATGATAATGCTATCTTAAATTTAAAATTAATTAATTGGGCGCATGCAAATTCATTATTTAAATTTAACCAATAAGGTTACAAATTTAATAATGTTATTTATCAAATAAATGTAATTTGTACTATAGTCAATATTAATCTCCCCTAAACCTTCAAATTTCGACTATTAAATAATTTGTCCAAAATTGGCCTCATAGGCTAAAAATTCGTATAAAATGATTAATAATTTTCATTTATAAATTTTCCCCAAATTAAATTTAACTCAACGCCCATACTTAATTAAATATATAAAAATAACTATACAGTAACCTTAGTTAATTAAATTAAATCAATTATGCGATTAATGTAACCATCTAACATTAATCTCCATTTTTAAATCATATAAAAAGAAAAACTATATTAAAATTAATTTTCTCCCAAATCAGATAAGGAGTTTAAAAATTAATTTCACATATAGCTAAAATTAAATGGGGGGAATCCTTTTCTAATTTTAGAAAATAATTTCCCCCTCTCCTTATTTTAATTAATATTTTAATCTCAAACCCTAATTAGGGTTGAGTAATGCCTTCTATATTTTATTAAAAAAAACAACTTAACAATCCCTTTTTCCTTTTATTTGCTAACCCTAACCTGAATGTTGGCTAGGGTTGCATTTCTAATTTTCTTTATTATTTAAATGCTAACCCTAACCTGAAATTGGGTTAGGGTTGCATTTTTAACAACTAGAATTGTTTTTTTTTTTTTTAATTTGCATTTCGGGTTAGGGTTTATTATATTATTCATTTTTTGTGTGTTCTATGTGTGATGCAGGGTTTGGTGGAGGCGGCGGCCATGGAGGTGACATTTATTATTTTTGTTGTTGCAGGGCTAAGCACGAAGGGGGGAACCGAGGTGGTTCTAACACCACACGCGGGGGAGAGGGGGGGGGGGGGGTAAAGGCTCCCCACAGGGACGGCTGCAGTCCATAGTGATGGCCTTGGCCGCTGCTATGAGTCGCGACCCATAGCGTTGCTGCACTGCCCATAGGGGATGACCCAAGCCACCCCCTCTGTGGGTTGCGGCCCACAGTGCGGCCGGGGCCGCCATTGCAGGTTGTTGCCCACAGTGCGGGCCGAAGGTACCAAGGGTAGCATTTTTTTAATTTTTTTAATTTTAAATGATATATATATATATATATATATGTATATTTATTTAAGGCTAAGAATATTAGGATAGTTTTCTCCCTTTTTTCTTGGAGATAAAAACATTAACATGTAGGGATATCATAAAGAAATCAGATGACATTTAAATGGATGCAGCATTAAAATAGATATAGGGTTTTTTTTTTTTTGAATGATTTATTTCAACTTGAATAGATTAGCTTATATCCTCATTTTATTCCTAATATGAGCTATTTAAACTAACCATTCTCTTTTCAAAATAAACTTATCATAGTGAAAATATTTTATTCTCATTGTCTAGGACTAAATATGCATATTTTTTTTTAACAACAATAAATATTATGACAGTAAAGAATAGTAGCAAGCTAAAAACTTTAAATAGTTTATTTTCTTCAACAGAAGTAGAAATGCATATATCTGTTAAACATATACTAGATTTTCTTTTAACAAGCCAATATGGGCTATCTAGCCTCTTTCTTATATTTTTCCTAAGAACATTAAGGCATATTGGGATAAATGCATTTCTATTTTACTTTCTATGTCATATAGTCATCTATAGGAAGAGATTAAATTTATCTAATTTAGCTTTCTATTTTTTTTTTTAAATAGAAAAATGACAGCAATAAATACAACTATAGTAGCATTTAAATATTCCAGAAAAATTCTTAAAACATTTTCATTTCTCTTTTGGTATTTATTTTTTCTTTGTATAATTACAGAGATAAATAGATGACAGATTTCAATATAAGACAAATTAAATTAAAACCCAGATTTAAATAAAAGACAACAACATAATACATTTCCTTTCATTCAAAAACACTTTGCTCATAAGAATATTTTGAATACAATAGTCAACTTTTACAATGGGTGAAATACCCCAACTGGTCTCTCATTCCTAATAATGAGGACTTAAATAAAGTAATACATTTCTTTATATAGAAATAAATACAACATAAAGCTCCTCATTTACATTTCTGCAACTAAAATATAATATTCATTTCCTATTCTTTTTTTGCAACTAAACTGAAATCAACAACTCCTAGCTCTCTTTTTTTTTTCTTTTCCAGGCAACCTGAACACAAGTCTTTAGGTTGTGACCATGGGGTGCTCACCTCCCAGCCTAGGCTTACTAGAAGCCACCCCCTTGCTTGGAGAACTAAGACATAGACGGGGTTACAATCAAGAAAACTCAAACAAGCAAGGGAAATACTCAAACAGACACATTCCCATCCAAAGCTAAACTTCATCACAAAATTTGATGTTTACAAGGGTGAAAGTGGACCAAATACCTTTGAGGAGAACTGCAAGATAGTAAATCATAGCCAACTCATGGAAACCAAGAACATAACAAAATCATCTTAACCTAACATCCTTATGACCCCCAAGGTATACATGCCATATTTTCTCCCCTTATGACCCCTGAATGCATAAACAGAGCTGTAAGGAATATAAAGAAGAAAATATATATATAAAACCTAACATATAGCTGAGAATATTTTATAATTTAAAATATTCTCAGCTATATGTTAGGTTTTATATATATATTTTCTTCTTTATATTCCTTACAACTCTGATACCATGTTAGGTTTTATATATTATGTATAGTTGATATTCGCTGATCAATGCAATTGCCGTTGTGATTGATTGATTGACCAACGAAGATCAACTATATATATAAGTTGAATCGATGTAAATGTCAACAGTCACATCTTTTGAATACCGACTATTTCCTAACAAACGACATAATAATAATATAGTCGCTATTTTATAACCTGTCGGCATTAACCTGTCGGCATTAACTAATTGTAATAGGACTGTCACAATAGTTATCGTGACTGTTATACATGAACAGTCACGATAATACCGTGACTGTTTATGTATAACAATCACGATAGTATCGTGATACATAGTTAACTTATGAATTGTAGATTATACCATTCGATTAATATTTAGTGTTTTATATATATTATGATATATATATATGTATAACATAATTAATGATTGATATATTATATTAGTATATATATACTATAACTCATTTTATATATATATATATATATAGTTTTACGTCATTTTCGTAAACACGAACGAACATATTTTAACACTCCCTCTTGAGAGAGAGTTTACCAAGTTTGTAGAATTTTCACATCAAAATATATGACTCAATTCAAAATGTCATATCATGATAATTTATCACTTATAACAATATACATATTTGAGATGTCCGGACCAATCCGGCTCAACCCCTTTCGGGAGTCTATCTTGAGACCTGGTTTCTATTGTCAGGATCGTCACCCTGAAATAGAAACGATAAACAGAAGATCGTCATCTTCCCACAAGTTTGAAATATTTCAAAGATTATATATATATATTTATGAATGAAATGTACATTAGTAGTTCATATTTTGATCAAACCAATTTTGTTCCTGAAGAATTCTATCTTCACCCTTGCAAGGGATTTAGTGAAGATATCAGCATTTTGTTCCTCAGTGCTGATGTAGACTAGTTTAATAATTTTCCTGTCTACCATATCTCTCACATAGTGATATGGAATCTCTATGTGCTTTGACTGATTGTGAAAAACAGGATTTACAGAGAGCTTGATGCAACTTTGATTATCACAATGAATAATGGTAGGTAATAGAGGTTTACCAAATAAGTCAAAAAGTAATTTTCTTAACCATACTGCTTCTCTAGCTCCCATAGATGCAACCATGTATTCTGCCTCTGTCGAACTCTGAGCTATAGCTGATTGCTTCCGACTAAACCAAGATATTACTGCGGAACCCAAACTGAAACAAACTCCTGTGGTACTCTTCCGATCAGTGGTACTTCCTGCCCAATCTGAGTCTGAATAACCTTGAAGTTGAATTTCAGTCTTGTCATATTTTAGTCCAAGATCACTTGTTCCTTTTAAATATCTCAAGATGTGTTTAGCTGCCACTAGATGAATATGTTTTGGTTCACACATGAAGTGACTTAGTACATTTGTGGCATAGCAAATGTCAGGACGTGTATTCACCAGATACATGAGGGATCCAGTTATCTGTCTGAAGAGTGTCACATCTGCAGGTTCTGAGTTTTCTGCTTCATCCTTTAATTTCTGAAGATTTGTCTCCATAGGAGTAGCAAGAGGTTTACAATCTACCATACCAAATCTGTTCAGAATATCAGAAATATATTTCTTTTGACTGAGGAGAATATGATCTTTGTTTTGAATAATTTCAAGACCTAGAAAGTAGTGTAGTAGGCCCATATCCTTCATATCAAATTCAGCTACTAGGTCCTTTTTACATTTATCTATTAGATTGTCTTCTCCTGTAATGAGTAAGTCATCAACATAGAGAACAAGGATTATCATGTCTCCTTTTTCAATTTTGAAGTATATATTAGGATCTGCAATATTTTTGGAGTACCCCAATTTGCTCAAATATTGATCTATTCTTTCATACCATGCTCTGGGAGCTTGTTTGAGTCCATAGAGTGCTTTCTTTAACTTGCATACGAATTTATTTTTGTCATGAGTGAGAAATCCTTCTGGTTCTTCAATGTAGACTTCTTCCTCAATCTTACCATTTAGGAATGCAGTTTTGACATCCATTTGATGTACTTTCCATCCTTTAGAGGCTGCAATTGCAAGTATGGTTCTGACAGATGTGTAACGAGCTACTGGAGCGAATGTTTCCTCATAGTCAATGCCTTCTTTCTGTGAAAATCCTCTAGCAACAAATCGGGCTTTATGTTTATCAATACTGCCATCTGGAGCATACTTGATTTTGAATAGCCATTTTGATGATACAACTGACTTATGTTTAGGTCTAGGGACAATATCCCATACATCATTTTTCATGATGGACTGATATTCTTCAACCATTGCTTCTCTCCAGGCTTGTTTTGATAATGCTTTCTCAACACTGACCAGTTCTGATTTTGATAGTTCAGTTAGAAGTGCAGTGTAACATTTTTGCGTTCTAGTTCTTTTGTTTTCTCTGGAGATTTGTGCTGGTTCCATATTGTTTTCTTCAAGCATTTTCCTAGCCCATAATGGTCTCTTTTTGTTGTTTACATTTTCTACACAAGAAGGTTCAGGATCAAGGATTGCGTTTTCGTTATTTGATAGTGTTGAATTCATATTTGAATTGTTATTCTCGCTTTCTTCCTCAAGTGATAAATCTTTCTCAAGATCAAACAAACTGTTGTCTTCATTATTAGTGGATGAGAAGTTTTCTTCAAATTTGACATCTCTGCTTATTTCTACTGATTTTTGAATGCATAAACAAACCCTTGAGATCACTCTCAAAATGAGAGCCTCTCACTCTAAGGCTGTCAAACTCCTTCCAACCCCTAGAGCATCCTACCCTCCCAAGGGTAGAAAGGCCTTGGATACTCCCAAAACACAAGAAAAGCATAAACAGAAATAAGAGGAAAATCACATAATATTTTCACAAAGGAAAGACAAGGAAAAACAACATTTACATTCAAGCATTCATACAAACAGATTTCAAACATACAAGTAAGAAAAAGAACCAACCTTGAATCTTCCAAGTGTATTCTAGGGATAGCATGGAGAAGAGCAACCCAATTCCACGAATCTTTTCTGCAACACTTAGCCAAAATTTCTATTCTAAAATTGGTTTTTTTCAAATTGCAAGATCTCCAAAAATGGAGAGTGGGTGATTACTCACTAAGTCTCCATCTCTAGCCTAAGAAGGTTTCTCTCACTGCTTCCAACCTCTTAGATAGAGTGAGAGGCTCCCATTGGTTGGTCTTCCCTAGGTCTTACACACTCCCTAACCAAGGCACCTCAAGAAAAGGAATGTAATGGGGAAGAGGAATGACACATATCAAGAAGGTTATCTAACCAAGGATGGCACTCCTAAAGATGAAATTCGGCCATCTAGGAAAACCCACTTTTTTGGGTGGTTAAACAAGCCCTAGGGGAAAGACATGTGGCCAAATTTGGCCTTCACCCATAGGTACCCCATGAGGCCCAATAAAAATGCTCCAAAACTGACTCTAGGAGTTGATTTAACCCTTTGAAAGTCCACCTAAAGTTAACCTACGGGTCAACTCTGACTTGACCCTCCTTATGGCTGACTATCCTAGA
Organism: Cryptomeria japonica; assembly: GCF_030272615.1. Taxonomy (NCBI): domain Eukaryota; kingdom Viridiplantae; phylum Streptophyta; class Pinopsida; order Cupressales; family Cupressaceae; genus Cryptomeria; species Cryptomeria japonica. The sequence continues at coordinate 359,077,382 of NC_081406.1, read as the reverse complement.
TTTCTTGGAACCTTCAAGGATAATTTGGAAATGTATCAATTAAACAAAAAATTAAATTTCTCAAAAAGGTGACATGACAATTTCCAACACAACATACAACATATGTGTCAAGTGACAGTACAAAATAATTCCACATCACAAATACACACATGGCAATTGTCCCTTGAATGATTTAAACAATTTAATAAATACAATTTACACACATGCAAACATTTACATTTATGAATAAAATACAATATATATAGGGTGTTGTCTCTCCAAATAGACAACCCCTAGTTTTACAAACGTACATAGGCCTAGGCTTGATTCTCCATAATGTTTCCATGGTCTCATGGATAATTTTCCTATGCATCTCAATTACACATTAGTACTTTCCAATAGCCTCATATAATAATAAACACAAAATAAGAATACAAATCAATCACTCTACATACAATTGACATCATACAAATCAATTTACCATATATCAAAGAAAATCCACATAAGCAATTATCATAGTCCTCATAAACTCAATCCATTCATAAGATATGCATCATATTTCTAGCATCATAATAAAGTCCCTAAATCAAATAATGACCTACACCATCTCAATGTTATCCTATTTTAGAATCATATAAAATTCTATATCCACAATGCATAGAAATGAAGCATCAATATATCAATGTTATCCAATTCCTGTGATCATATAAAGTTCTATATCCATAATGCATAAAAATAAAGCATCCATAATAGTTCCAACATGAAAATCACTGAAATGCTAGGATGGGTCGGGGTAGGGTTTTTTCTTTTTTTGAATGATTTATTTCAACTTGAATAGATTAGCTTATATCCTCATTTTATTCCTAATATCATCTATTTAAACTAACCATTCTCTTTTCAAAATAAACTTATCATAGTGAAGATATTTTATTCTCATTGTCTAGGACTAAATCTGTATATATTTTTTTTAACAGCAATAAATATTATGACAATAAATAATAGCAGCAAGCTTAAAACTTTAAATAGTTTATTTTCTTCAATAGAAGTAGAAATACATATATCTATTAAACGTATACTAGATTTTCTTTTAAACAAGCCAATATGGGCTATCTAGCCTCTTTCTTATAAAACCCTAAAAAGGTCGACTTTGTTTTTGCCCTAAAAATGCATGTTATAAGTGGCTGGTATACTTAAGGATTGTAATGTTGATGTACTGTGTTTGCTAGATAATAAGAAAGATTGGACGGCTATGTATGGTGGACATAACCCATTCTGGGTGAGCCATGTTAAATCTCTGTGTTATCCGTGTCCTATTTTATTTCTTTATCTTTTATATTTAAATCTGCATATGATTGTTAGTTCATATTTGCTTCGGATTTGCTTGAAACCCTAACACATTAAGGCATATTGGGATAAATGCATTTCTATTTTACTTTCTATGTCATATAGTCATTTATAGGAAGAGATTAAATTTATCTACTTTATCTTTCTATTTCTTTTTTCTAAATAGAAAAATGACAACAATAAACACAACTACAACAACATTTAAATATTCCAGAAAATACTTAAAACTTTCTCATTTCTCTTTCTGTATTTCTTTTTTTTTCTTTGTATAATTACAAAAATAAATAGATGGCATATTTCAATATAAGACAAATTTAAATAAAATCCAAATTTAAATAAAAGACAATAGCATAATACATTTCCTTTCAGTCAAAAATACTTTACTCATAAGAATATTTTGAATACAACAGTCAACTTTTACAATGGGTGAAATACCCCAACTGGTCTCTCATTCCTAATAATGAGGACTTAAATAAAGTAATACATTTCTTTATACAAAAATAAATACAACATAAAGCTCCTCATTTACATTTTCGCAACTAAAATATAATATTCATTTCCTATACTTTTTCTGCAACTAAACTGAAATCAGCAACTCCTAGCTCTTTTATTTTTTCTTTTCCAAGCAACCTGCACACAAGTCTTTAGGTTGTGACCATGGGGTGCTCACCTCCCAGCCTAGGCTTACTAGAAGCCACCCCTGATATTGGAGAACCAAGACCTAGACGGGGTTAAAATCAAGCAAACTCAAACAAGAAAGAGAAATGCTCAAACAGACACATTCCCATCCAAGGCTAAACTTCATCACAAAATGTGATGTTTACAAGGGTGGAAGTGGACCAAATACCTTTGAGGAGAACTGCAAGATAGTAAATCACATCCAACTCATGGCAACCAAGAACACAACAAAATCATCTTAACCCAGCATCCTTATGACCCCCAAGGCATACATGTCATATTTTCTCCCCTTATGATCCCCGAATGCATAAACAAAACTATGCAGCAAGGGTCACATAAACAAACCCTTGAGGTCACTCTCAAAATGAGAGCCTCTCACTCTAAGGCTATCAAACTCCTTCCACCCCTAAGACCATCCTACCCTCCTAAGGGTAAGAAGGCCTTGGATACTCCCAAAACATAAGAAAAGCATAAACAGAAATAAGAGGAAGATCACATAATATTTCCACAAAGGAAAGACAAGGAAAAGAAACATTTACATTCAAGAATTCCTAAAAACAGATTTCAAACATACAAGTAAGAAAAAGAACCAACCTTGAATCTGCCAAGGGTATTTTAAGGATAGCTTGGAGAAGAGAAGCCCAATTCCACAAATCTTTTCTGCAACACTTAGCCAAAATTTTTATTCTAAAACTGGTTTTTTTCAAATTGCAAGATCTCCAAAAATGGAGAGTGGGTGATTACTCACTAAGTCTCCATCTCTAGCCTAAGAAGGCTTCTCTCACTCCTTCCAACCTCTTGGATAGAGTGAGAGACTCCCATTGGTTGGTCTTCCCTAGGTCTTACACACTCCCTAACCAAGGTACCTCAAGAAGAGGAATGTAATGGGGAAGAGGAATGACACACATCAAGAAGGTTATCTAACCAAGGATGACACTCCTAAAGATGAGATTCGGCCATCTAGAAAAGCCCACTTTTTGGGGTGGTTAAACAAGCCCTAGGGGAAAGGCACATGGCCGAATTTGGCCTTCACCCATAGGTACCCCATGAGGCCCAATAAAAATGCCCCAAAACTGAATCTAGGAGTTGATTTAACCCTTTGAAAGTTCACCTAAAGTTAACCTACGGGTCAACTCTGACTTGACCCTCCTTATGGCTGACTATCCTAGATTTCAAGGAACCTTCAAGGATAATTTGGAAATACATCAATTAAACAAAAAAGTAAATCTCTCAAAAAGGTGACATGACAATTGCCAACACAACATACAACATATGTGTCAAGTGACAGTACAAAATAATTTCACATCACAAATACACAGATGGCAATTGTCCCTTGAATGATTTAAACAATTTAATAAATACAATTTACATACATGCAAACATTTACATTTACGAGCAAAATACAATACATACAGGGTGTTGTCTCTCCAAATAGACAACCCCTGGTTTTATGAACGTACATAGGCCTAGGCTTAATTCTCCATAATGTTTCCATGGTCACATGGATAATTTTCTTGCACATCTCAATTACACATTAGTACTTTCCAATAGCCTCATATAATATTAAACACAAAATAAGAATACAAATCAATCACTCTGCATACAATTGACATCATACAAATCAATTTACCATATATCAAAGCAAATCCACATAAGCAATTATCATAGTCCTCATAAACTCAATCCGTTCATAAGATATGCATCATATTTCTAGCATCATAATAAAGTCCTACAAATCAAATAATGACCTACACTATCTCAATGTTATCCTATTCTAGAACCATATAAAATTCTATATCCACAATGCATAGAAATGAAGCATCAATATATCAATATTATCCAATTCCTAGGATCATATAAAGTTCTATATCCATAATGCATAAAAATAAAGCATGCATAATAGTTCCAACTTGAAAAATCACTAAGATAATAGGATTGGTCAAGGTAGGGCCTCACACTTTTCTCAGTGAGCTCCCAAATATCCTTGTCAAGACATATAAGACAAGTCTCCATTCGAATTTTCTATATCCCATAATTTGTTCCATCAAGCTTAGGGATTTCTCTTTTAAAAATAGTTGCCGGTGGATTTGAAGTGTTAGCTGCCATAGGATCTACCTCAAGCGGTTAAGGTTCTGCAAAAGAGGATCAAAGCTCTAATACCAATTGTTAGGATAACCGGTGAACAACTGAGAGGGGGGGGGGGGGGGTTGAATCAATTGTTAACAGATTATATCAATTAATCCACTTAATGACCTTTAACCAGATTAAGTACCAGTAAAGCAGAAATAGATACCAGTAAGAAATTAAACTTAACAATAAAACAAATAATCAACACAATGCAAACATACCACATAACACTATGATTTGTACGTGGAAAACCCAGAAAGGGAAAAACCATGATGGGAAGCCTACCCACAGTCAGATGATACTTCTATAGAAAATATGTTATACCATGAGGAGCCTGCACATGTAGGAAGGCACACTACCTAGAGCGTACTGCTCATTACAAAAGAGTATAATTGACTACAGAGAGGTTATAACTACCTCAAGATAAATGGACAATAATCTAGTATAAAGAACTTCCAAAGATATCATCTACCATGCTTGATTACAGTCCTGATTAAGCTCAATGTCGGAGGCCACCTAAAAGATATTACAATAAGATCATTACATAAATCAATATTACAATGATATGCCATGTAGGCTTAAGATCAAAACAACAATAACCAATCCATAGATCATCCTAAAACATCCCGGTAACATGTAGAGTACACGTTAACATGATACCGATCCATAACCTAGATATGCACCGTACCTATCTTGGGTCCACCATGCCAAAGCAATGTCTTCAAGCAGTTGAAGCATGATCAAAGAACATCTTTAGCATCTTGAAATCCATCTAGAAGCCGCACCAACACCACTTATGCATCTCGTCAACATTCCTTTGTGAAAGCTCTGGCGGTTAAACCTTAAACCAATGCCGGTAAAGGTTTACAAGAGTGTATGATAGCATCCAATTACCAAGTCAATACCAACTAACCAAAACATGCTCAAGGAACATGTAACATATAAAATCAAACATACTCCATTGATCCAAACATGCTGGAAGTGTCCAACAGATAGTCTCTTTTGCTGATAACACTAGATCTTCTACCGGTAACCAAAACTTGTTTGTCGATAATCAACCACAACAACTAGTGTTGACATCAACGATTAAACATCAATGCAACACATAGTCAATTCATCCATAATGCCAATAGTGTAGAGATGTGTCTATTTAGTTGGTCAGTGTATGTTATGGAGTACTACACACATTTCAGAGTAGCTTGGTAGTTTGGTTTGGTGCAGGATATAGTGGGGGACATACCATTATTGTTAGGTCCTAGAGACAACTGAGAGGGGGGTGAATAAGTTGTCTACTAATTTCAAACCAAAAACAACTTAACCAACTTAATGCTTAATACTGGTAAACCAGTTAAGTATGCTGGTAGACAGTGTTAACAGTTAATTGCTATACCAGTAAAGATTAATGCATGAAACATAAACATAAAGTTATCCACAACACATAACACCAATATTTGTACGTGGAAACCCTGTAAGGGGAAAAACCATGGTGGGAAACCTTACCCATAATCAGATGATACTACTGTAGATAGTAAGTGTACATAAATGGGGTCTGCACATGCAGAAAGGCCAACAACCTAGAGCTCACTACTCAATCACAAAATGGGAGTCACACTGACTATAGTTGGATAGTTAAATCCAATAAGAATGTACTGCACAAAATAGCATCTTCATATGCTAGATTCAGTACTGGTGTAATGCTGATATGATTTCACAAAAACCTAGCTTCACCTTCAAATGATGTCTTCATGTATAGCTCTACATAATCTCGCATATACCTTCTCACAATTCTTTTTCACATTCCCACATTCGATCTTACATATAAGATCTTACATTTATACCATAACCTAAGACCAATTTTAGTAGGTCGACTCTATGAGATATTACAATAAACACTTTTTACAAATAATATAATATCCGATGCAATAACTGATTAAATATGTTGGCTTAATGCATTTTAGAACAATAATAAATCATCTCCATAGCATGCCATGCTGATCTGGAAAAGATAAGCCTGTCGGTGTAGCCCTAGGTAACCCTGGACCTATTTGTCAGTAAAAGAAAATATGAAAATATGAATATACCAATGATTAATTCTTCAAAACAAAGTGTCCACATGATGTCTTCGACATTACCAAGTGTCTTCCATATCATTCTAAGTGTCGGTGATCATTATGTCCTGCCGGTGAACTATATACCAGTAACTGTGCAATAGTTACTTGCTTGCCGGTGAATGTTGTTGGATCTCCAAGGTGCTAGTGTTTTAGTAGGTGTTGACATCAATGAAAAAACCATACCAAAATACCAATAATCTCCCCCTTTGGCATTGATGGCAACACAAGATGGAAAAACCATCAAAGTGCCAAAACAGAAATGCCAAATACCAAAAACCAACAATCTCTCCCCCTGGGAGCAACATGTGTTATCAAATATTTTCAATACTAAACTCTGCTTAAAAGATAATGTGTTTTTTCATAGATATCTCTCCCCCTTTGACATTAAATGCCAAAGTTACAAAAATCAAGTTCATATACAAAATACCAATCAATTCAATATACGAACTAATCCCCCTGAGAAGTAGCTTCCTCATCAAAGACCGGAGTAAAAGATTTGTCTTTTAATTCTGTCGGTTGATGACAATCATCAATTGTTTAAGTCTCTACCAGTGGTGGTATGACTCCAAGTTGATCTCTGAGATATTTAAAAGTCTCCTTAGGCAAAAGTTTTGTGAAAATATCTGCAAGTTGTTCTTTAGTATTCACATAAACTAGTTTTATCTTCTATTCTTCAACTTTTTCCCTTAGAAAATTTAGTTTGATAGAAACATGTTTTGTTTTAGAATGTAATACTAGATTCTTGGATATATCAATTGCTGCAGTGCTATCACAATATATAGTAATAGGTTCCTTGCATTTTACCTTTATGTCTTTCAACATTTGCTTAAGCCATAGTACCTGTGTACAGTTAGTTGCTGCTACAACATATTTTGATTCTATTGTTGATAAAGATGTACAACTCTATTTCTTACTCAACCAAGAAACTAATCTCTTTCCAAGAAAGAATGCTCCACCGGTGGTGCTTTTTCTATCATCCACATCTCCTACCCAATATGCATCAGTGTATGCACATAGATCAAAATTTTCATCTCTAGGATACCACAATCCAAGATTTGCAGTGCCTTGTAAGTACCAGAAAATCCTTTTTACTGCTAATTCATGATTTTCTCTAGGATTACTTTGAAATCTAGAAACAATACATACCGCATTCATAATATTAGGTCTGGTTTGTGTCAAATACAGTAAACCTCCTATCATAGATTTGTATCTAGTTGGATTAACAGGTGTAGATTCATCCCTTTGAGATAATTTGTCATTTGTAGTCATAGGTGTGCTTACCGATTTAGAGTTCTCCATCCCCAATTTCTTTAGTAACTCTTTCAAGTACTTGGATTGACTCAAAAATATACCTTTGTCAGTTTGTGAAATCTGCAACCCTATAAAGAATTTTATTTCTCCAATCATAGACATTTCAAATTCTTGCTGCATTTTAATAGAAAATTCTTTACATAATCCATCTTCTCCTCCAAAGATTATATCATCAACAAATACTTCTATAATCAAGATATCATCATTAGTTATTTTGTAATATAAATTGTTGTCTGCATTTCCTTTAGTAAAACCAATCTTTAAAAGATACTTATCCAACCTTGCATACCAAGCTCTTGGGGCTTATTTCAATCCATACAAAGCTTTCCTTAACCTGCAAACCATATCATTGTCATCTATCAAAGAAAATCCATCAGGTTGTTCAATATAGACTTCCTCTTCAAGATCTCCATTCAAGAATGCACATTTAATATCCATTTGATAAACTTTGTAGTTCTTGTGAGCTGCAAAGGCCAAGAATAATCTGACTGCCTCAATTCTAGCTACCGGTGCAAAGGTTTCATTGTAATCCACTCCTTCTTTCTGAGAATATCCCTTACACACTAGTCTTGCTTTATTTCTGACAACCTGACCATCTTCATTAAGTTTGTTTCTAAATACCCATTTGGTTCCAATTACATTTTTATCTTTAGGTCGGGGAACCAATGTCCAAGAATTATTTTTCTCAATTTTTTCTAATTCTTCTTCCATAGCTTTAATCTAAAATTTATCTTCACATGCCTCATTAATAGATGATGGTTCAATTTGAGAAATAAGACATACCTCTTCATTTGCCAATCTTCCTCTTGTCATAACTCCTTTAAATTTGTTTCCAATTATCTTATCTTTAGAATGATTCAATTTTACATACAGGGGTGTCTTAGTTTGTTGTTGTTCTTCAATTACTATGGAATCCTCTGATGGTGCCAGGGTAACTGGATCTTCATTCTGTACTGGTGGATTTAGTGTAGGTTCATTTGTCACAATTTTTGTTGCCGGTTCAGAGTCTATATACCTTGAAGTTTCTCTGAATTGTTCATCAATCTTTACATTTGTACTCTCAACAATATTCTGCAATCTCTTATTAAAACATCTATATGCCTTTCTCTTAGATGAATAACCTAGAAATATTCCTTCATCACTTCTAGGATCAAATTTTCCAATATACTCATCTCTTCTAATATAACATTTACTTCCAAAAATTTTGAAATACTTAAGAGTAGGAGTATTAGCAAACCATAGTTCATGAGGGATCTTACCAGTTTCACCTTTGATATGAACTTTGTTTAATTTATAGACCGTTGTGCTAATTGCTTCTCTCCAATATACATGTGGTAAATTTTCTTCAGATAACATACTTCTTGCTGCATCTAAGAAAGTTTTGTTTTTCCTTTCAACAACTCCATTCTGCTGTGGTGTCTGAGGTGCTGATAGTTGTCTTCTGATTCCATTCACTTCATGGAATGTATTAAAGTCCTTAGAGGTGAATTCTCCTCCTTGATCTGATCTTAAACATTTGATTTTCTTACCGGTTTCATTTTCAACCATTACTTTGAACAGTTTGAACTTTCCAAGTGCTTCTGATTTTTCTCTAAGAAAAGTAACCCAACATATTCTAGAGTAATCATCAATAATTAGCATGAAATATCTATCACCTTGTAAGCTTTTAGTTCTAGCTGGACCACATAAATCAGTGTGAATCAAATCAAGAGCATTATTGGATTTTTCTGGAATACTTTTGAAACTAGCTCTAACTTGTTTTCCAAATTGACATTCCTTACATATTGTATTATGAGGTTTCATAATTTTAGGTAAATCTCTAACTGCCTTAGAAGTACTGATCTTTACCATGCAATCAAATTTTACATGACATAGTCTCTTATGCCATAACCAACTTTCATCTATATGTGCAATCAAGCATGACTTTTCACTGTTATTCAAATGAAAGATATTACCTCTAGTCTGATTACCGGTTGCAACTTCCAAACCAGTTCTATTCATAATTTTGCATTTTCCATTCTTAAATTGTAACTGAAATCCTTTCTCAACCAATTGACCAACACTTAAAACATTATGCTTCAATCCTTCAACATAGTAGACATTGTCAATGTTATGCTTACCATCAAGAGATAATGTACCCTTACCTTTGATTGAACAGGCTTTGTCATCTCCAAATCTTACTAAACCTCCATTGTATTCTTGAAAGTTCAAGAATTTACCTTTGTCTCCAGTCATATGATGTGAGCATCCTGAGTCAATGATCCATTCATCCTTTACTTCAACTTTAGCTACTAGGGCTTGTTCTACCGGTTGAGCAGTAGGTGCTGGTTGATCTTCTGTTATAGCAACAAAAACCCATCCATTGTCTGTTGGATCCTCATCGGAATCGTCAATCACACCTTCATCAGCAATGTAACAAGAGTTGTCTTTGTTCTTCTTAAATCTGTATCTCTGATATTCAGGATTAGGCTTGTATGTTCTTCTAGCTTCTTCTCTTAGTCTAGCATGTCTATCAGGGCATCTCGAAGCCATATGACCAATCTTATTGCAGTTAAAACATTTAAAGGGTGCTTTACCTTCATACTTACTTGCAACTGGACCTTTTGGCATTTTCCTTGCAAATAGTGCTTCAAGTTATTCAAGTTCCTCATTCTCCTTCCCAGTTCTTCAAGTTCTCTTGCATAAAAGGCTTTCCAATCTGATTTGTCAAATGATGGAGTAGATGATGTTGATTCTCTAAAGGCCAAATCTATCTTTATAGTAGTAACAGGACCAAATTCCTCAATTTCAAAAGCTGATAGTTTTCCAATCAATGTATCCCTAGTTACTGATGTATTAGGCATTGTTCTCAACTCATTTATAGCAGTAACCTTCATTTTATATGCTAGTGGAAATCCTCTTAAGATTTTTGAAACAATTTCATCCTCACTCAAGGTTCCTCCATAACATTTAATACCCAAAACAATTTCATTTACTCTTTCCATAAAAGCAGAAATCCTTCCATCTTCTTCCATTTTTAGATGTTCATACCTGACTCAGAAACTTTCAAGTTTTACAATCTTGACTATGGAATCTCCTTCATTCAGTGTTTCCAAATGATCTGAAATAACTTTAGCAGTAGACCTATCTGATAATCCCATAATTTGTTGATCTGATAAAGCGCTCAAAAGTGCTTCTCTTTCTTTGCAATCATTCTCCTCATCTTTAGCTAAGGTAGTTGGAGCAGTCTGACCAGCTACAACAACAATATAACCATTCTTTGTAACTTCCCAGATGTCTTTACCAATGCAATTTAGATGTGTCTCCATCCTGATCTTCCATATCCCATAGTTGGTTCCATCAAGTTTAGGACTGTCCTTCCTGAAATAATTAGTAGTCATTGGATCTCCTCAAGTTGTTAAACTTCTACAAAAGAGGACTATGCTCTGATACCAGTTGTTATGTCCTAGAGACAACTGAGAGGGGGGGGGGGGTGAATCAGTTGTCTACTAATTTCAAACCAAAAACAACTTAACCAACTTAATTCTTAATACCAGTAAACCAGTTAAGTATGTTGGTAGACAATGTTAATAGTTAATTGCTATACTGGTAAAGATTAATGCATGAAACATAAACATAAAGTTATCCACAACACATAACACCAATATTTGTACGTGGAAACCCTGTAAGGGGAAAAACCACGGTGGGAAACCTTACCCACAATCAGATGATACTACTACAAATAGTAAGTGTACATAAATGGGGTCTGCACATGCAGAAAGGCCAACAGCCTAGAGCTCACTGCTCAATCACAAAATGGGAGTCACACTAACTGCAGTTGGATAGTTAAATCCAATAAGAATGTACTGCACAAAATAACATCTTCATATGCTGAATTTAGTACCGGTGCAATGCTGATATGCTTTCACAATAACCTTGCTTCACCTTCAAATGATGTCTTTGTGTATAGCTCTGCTTAATCTCACATATACCTTCTCACAATTGTTTTTCGCATTCCCACATTCGATCTTACAAATAAGATCTTACATTTATACCATAACCTAAGACCAATTTTAGTAGGTCAGCTCTACAAGATATTACAATAAAGACTTTTACAAATAATATAATGTCTGATGCAATAACCAATTAAACATGTCAGCTTAATGTATTTTAGAACAATAATAAATCATCTCCATAGCATGCCATGCTGATCTGGAAAAGATAAGCCTGTCGGTGTAACCCTAGGTAACCCTGGACCTATTTGTCAGTAAAAGCAAATATGCAAATATGAATATACCAATGATCAATTTTTCAAAACAAAGTGTCCACATGATGTCTTCGACATTACCAAGTGTCTTCCATATCATTCTAAGTGTCGGTGATCATTATGTCCTACCGATGAACTATATACCAGTAACTGTGCAATAGTTACTTGCTTGTCGGTGAATGTTGCTGGATCTCCAAGGTGCTAGTGTTTTAGTAGGTGTTGACATCAATGACAAAACCATACCAAAATACCAACAATTATACCCTCAGATGACTCGAGAGGTTGGGAGATGGGGGCAAACTGTTCAACCCAACAATAAGAATAATAACTCTAGTTGAAGTCTCAACCTGAATTTTGGACATTCACTTTGTGAAGTCACTATTTCCATAGCTAGTTTTCATTTGATTGTCAACCCAAGGACGTAATACTTGAAATGGGTCTGCATTATATATGCACTAAGTTCCTACAATAGCTACCCTGCATTACTACAACAACTAACATCTATGCGGAAAAGGTAAGAAAGAATTGAAACTATTGAAAGGCTACAGGAAAACTTTTGCATTAACATAAATTCATTCAAGCAATATTGGCTAAGTTCAATGATGCCAAACAAGAATTACTCAGTTTTGGTTTGGTTGCAGGAACAATCAATGGATCTGTTTCCAATAGCTGCAGGAATAGTCAATGCAAGAATGCCTACTATAGCTAAAGAAGAAAACTAATTTTAACAAAGGCACAGGAACACTCACCAAGTGATCCCCCTTGGATGAGTGCTTCCAGGCTTCCCAAAAACAACTCTAAGTGCTCAGAATAACATATCTTTATTCATTGTTCTTTGGAAGTCATTACATGATTCAGAATCAAAAGAAACTCAAAACACTTGTAACTTTATTTCTAAAATCCTCTGCTCTACTTCTTCTCTTTTCTATCTAACCTATGAAAAGAGATAAAGACCCTTATTTAAAAGAAAACAACTACTTCCTACAACATAGATCATGTTGATAAGAAGAGGCATATAACTAATCAAGAAATGAAACAGCCAAAGTTGTCACTGATAATATGGATCCAAACCAAACCACGGTCATAACATATTGTGGTGGTATTTACAACACTAATGTCCACTTGAGTAAGACATCGATAAGCATTGCATGATTACTTTTCCTCTATCATTTCTTATGCTCATCAATATTTCTATTGATTCGATCTTTCAGTCACCTCCTTGAATATCTCTTTCTGCAATTGACGTGATAGGAGAGCCTTCTCAGCAACATCAATTTATTCCTACAATTCAAAAGAAAGAACATACAAGAACATACACATCTATTTTAATTACTCGAAACATCTATTAATTTCACACATGATATTGCCTAAGACAATCCATATGGCAACATGAATGAATAACATGACTGCATGAACAAACTGGCAAAGGCAAAACATGTTTTAATAGGTTCAGGATAACATCTGAAATACATATAGTCAACTTTTGATACATCATTACTATCATGTAAATCAAAATATGAGAAAAACTTAAGAGTTCTGGGGATAAAAATATGCTAATGCCTCAAATCATCATGCCCCCCAACTTAAGGTCTTGTTGATCCTCCAGCAAGAGGAAAATCCCTGATTCTGGCAGTAACTCTTAAGTCACCAACAGTTCCTTGACATGTTCCTCTTGAAGCTAAATTCCAATAAAATCCCTTCATCTTTTCTAGTCTGGACCATCTGGCCTCCTCTGTAACTGATTCATAGGGCTGATTTGTAACCTTACATCCCAACAATGGCCACATAATTATAAGGGGGCTGAAAGATCAAAGGTAACTAGTTATTGGTTTTCATCCTGCCCAGTTGGATATATTTAGGGGCTCTTTGCATAGCTGCATGAAAATTTGGTAGTGAATGAGGCTCCCCTTGTTTCAATTCTTCTGGCAAATTATTCCAGCGCTAAGTTAGGCCTTCAATTGCAGTTGTACTTTCATTTTGAACTAAATACTCATCTGCTTGGAATATTTCTTCCCTCATTGGCAACACTTGATTCCTCACATCTTGCCTTACCAATAGCTTCTCCCATTCATAATAGAGAAATCTTGGCTCTTTTGCTTCCTTCCTCAGTGGCAATGGACAATCAAATTCAATATCCCTATGTGTTCTGGCCTGTGCTCCCATGTTGATCTCACTCTGAATCCATGACATTAAGGATTTTATGTGGATATCACCAATGTATAGCAAGGGATTCCACTCACTGTTAGAAGTTACAACATAGTTATGCAAGTAAAGTTCACACAATAAATTTTTCACAGCTGCTAAGGAAGTCTAATAGGCATCATAAATTTCCTCAAGGGTTTCTAAAGAAGGCTTAAGGTCCCTGACAATGCGGTTTAATTTAAAATTTAAATACCGCTCTTTCAAATGCAGAGCATAAACTCTTTGCAGTGCCCTACATTGCATTAACTCGGGGACCATACTAGTGATTGTATCAACTTTGGCGTCTAATTATTCAATTTTATTATCCCTTTTTTCAATTTCCTTCTATTGTTTGTTAATAATCCCCTGTAATCTAGCCCTCTCTATCTCCCACTGCCTATAAAATGTTAATTCAATAGATAAATTGTTGAGGGATGATGGAGGTCTAATAGTTGTTACCTTAGGACGTGGAATTTCTTCAACAGGTTCTTCAAGCTATTCTGCCACATATGCTAGACTTGAAAGTCTATCAACATCATCCTCCTTCTGAATTTCAACCTTTGCTGGGCTCTCTTCTTTTGATGCTTCCACTGAAATAACCTCTATTGCATGACCTGTTGGACGGACTTTTTGGGTACTACTCCGAGTTCTTCTTGCATAAACCTTTGGAGTGGTTGCAGGAATGATTTCCACCTGTGTCTTTGTTGCAGGAGTATTTCTCTTTAGTCTATGCCTCTTGGTTGTAGGGGAAACTTGAGTTACCTATGATTAAACCATAGGTTCATCATCTGCATTAATTACTTCTAATTCCTTCCCTTTTCTTTTAGAAGATGTCTCTCCTCTTTGAAAAGAAGTGGAGGGCTGCTCAATATTTGTCTCAACCATCTCTTCCTCTGTAATAGTCATAGCTCCTTCAACAATGAGAGATTCATTCTCTGCACAAATTATAGGAGAAGAAGGTTCTCCCATTTCCTCCTTTTCAACTGCTAACTCATCTGCAATAGAAGCATCTTCAACCCTAAACTGCAATATGTCTTCAAATACCCCCCATTCCATCTATGAAACATCCCTAAGAGAATGTTCTACCAACAATTTTATCAAACCATGATGGCTGATAGAACGATTTCCATTCTTTTGTTTTTCTTTGACACTTGTGGAAATAAGGTGATATAAAAAGTTTGGAACATTCACTCTCTAGCCATGCCGCAAATGAATAGGCAATTTAAAATGGGGTGAATGTAAATTTGAGTACCTCCCTTCACAAGTAATGTACTTCATTACATACAAGGCCACTTGGGGCCATTTTGCTGGAAGGGATACCCTTCTGGTTCCTTGCTTGTCCACTATTAGAGGTCCATCTATGGGGCGTGTAAATTCTATTCTGGTGCTTCTAGCATCCTTTGATTCAGAAAACAACTCCCCTTCCTGCAGCAATCCTGCAACCTTAGCTATTCACTACTCTGTAGCAATGACCCTTAATCCTTTAATAGTAGCCTCCCCTTTGTTAAATGAATGCATAAACTCAAAGGTAATTTCTTCATTATAATATGTTATTTTCATAAAGTAGACAATCCAACCATGTAGCCGGAAATAATGCTCACAAAGAGCATCTTGTAGCAACGCATCATGGATTATTGGTTCATGGAAAATAGGATCTCCACCCATTTCTTAATCTGTTAATGTAGCAATCTCTACAACTGAGAAACGAAGAACCAAAATACTCTATAGGCTGAAAATTGAAACTTCCTTACCTATTTCCAAATTTGGCAGCACAATTCATTACTTTCTTATGCCAAATAATATCTCATTAAAATAATGATGGAAAGCAATAAAATCAAGGTACCGAAAAGGATGAGTAATTACTAATTTTGGAAATCGAACCATAAAACACCCCCCCAACTTATTTTGGCATGTGTCCACACATGGTGAAAGGATTTAAGGAAGTGTACAAGGATTTAGCAAAGGCAATAATCATAATGAAACCATAAATGCCTAATTAAAAAAAAATATGTACATACCTGCAAGGGTGCGAAAAGAATGGCGAAATGAAATGATTTGACATGAATGAAATGACAGATAAAGAAATGAGATGGGATGACGTGGATGGAAAATTTTATTTATGGAGAATAATATTTCCATAAGACATGGAAATATTGTTCTGAAATGATGCTTGGAGAATTATGAAGTGGCAAGTATGTTCATTGCAGAGGCTGTAGGAACCTTACCTCTAATACTTTCTTCTATTGCAAAAGAAACTTGCCCGGTTGTTGCAAGAACCTATGTTTGATCCTCCTTGGCAAATTGCTCCAGGAAATCCTCTTTGGTGCTAGACTTATGGTAAAGATGCAACTTGTGACCATTTACTAAAAGCTTGAACCAAACTGGGTCAATTATGGTCAAACGAACAACTCCATTGTTGAAAACTTCCTCTATCTCATATGGACCTAACCATCTAGTTTACAACTTTCCCATAGTATCTTTATATCTTGAGTCATACAATAGTTCCCAATCACTTGCTTTGAACTTTTTCTCCTTGACGTATTTATCATGCCACTTGGCTCTCTAATTTTGAATCAATTCTATTTGTTGGACAACCAATTTTCTCCATTCATACAAAGCATTCAATTGCTGAATACAATCTCTTTGTGCTTCAGAAAGTGTCATATTTAATTGCAAAATTGTCCTTAGAGTTTTATGCTCAAACTCAATAAGCATCATTGTTGCTTTTCCATACACCATCTCAAAAGGTGTAAAACCAATTGGTGTCTTCCAAATTGTTGTATATACCCAAATTGCTTCTGAAAGTTTGTGAGACCAGTCTTTTTTATGAATAGCCACTGTCTTGGTAAGAATAGCCTCTAGCTCCTTATTTGTGACTTCTACCTATCCATTAGCTTGTGGATGATATGGGGTAGATTTTCTATACCTTATATTGTATTCATTGACCAAGGCTGCAATTAATGTAGAAGTAAATTGTGATCCTTGGTCTGATACAATTTCCCTTAGTACTCCATATCTTGTAAATTTCTCCTCATAAAGGAACTCAGACACCTTATTATCTCTTGCATGTGTCATGGCTCGAGCTTCCACACATTTGGTGACATAATCAGTACATACCAAAATGTAAGATTTTCCATTAGAAGGGGGATCAATTGGGCCAACAAAATCTAATCCCCATTTATCAAACGGTGCAACCAATATTTGTGGATACAATGACATCTCATTAGATTTAGTAGGTCTCCCCATGCACTGGCATATGTTACATTTCCTTGTATACTGTGTTGCATCCTTATATAATGTTGGCCAATAATATCATGTGTTTAGTATTTTGAGTGTTGTTGTCTTAGCAGCAAAATGTCCTCCGTGCGACTCATCATGACATGCATGTAGGATATCATATGTTTCATCTTCGCTTATACATCTTCTCATGACTTGGTCAAGTCCAGTATAAAACAAACAATTAGCAATCCATGAGAAGTTAAAGCTTTTCTCAACTAGCAACCTTATTTCTTTAGGAGAGAAATGAATTGGCATTTTAGCAGCAGCTAAATAATTGGCAATATCAGCATACCAGGGAGTGTGGGCTTGTATAAGGAATAGACGTTCATCTGGAAAAGCATCATCTATGGATATAGGATCTTCTTGCAACTAAAGCCTTGAAAGATAATCTACAACCACATTGGACTTTCCTAGTTTATCAATAACCGTGATATCAAATTCTTGCATCAATAGTAACCAACGAGCTAATCTACCAGTAATTGAAGGCTTATTCATGAGATATCTGATTGCAGTATGATCAGTATGCACAAATATAGGATATCCTGTTATATAGTGCCTAAATTTGTTGAGTGCATATATAACTGCTAACATTTTTTTTAGTGACTATGTAATTTAACTCAGGCACCTACAAGTTCTTGCTAATATAATATATTGCACTCTCCAAGCTATCAACCTTATGTCCTAAGACTACTCCTATTGCATAATTAGATGCATCTGTATGAATTTGAAATGGTAAAGACCAATTCAGACCTTTAAGAACTGGTTCTTGGGTCAAAGCTTGCTTGAGCTTTAAGAAAGCTTCATTGCATGAAGAAGTCCATTTAAATTCCATATCCTTGATAAGTAGAGAATATAAGGGACTTGCAATTTTGCTTAAATCTTTGATAAACCTTCTATAATATCCAGCATGACCAAGAAAACTTCTGACATCTTTTTGCTTTACCGGTGCATTGATATTTTGAATAACTTCATTTTTTGTTCGGTCAACCTTTATTCCTTTTATGGAGATATGATGACCAAGGACTATACCTTCCTGCATCATAATGAAGCACTTATCACTATTTAATGACAAACTATAGTCTTCACATCATTGCAAAACTTTCTCCAGGTTCTCTAATGCTTCTTCAAATTCAGAATCATAAGTTGTAAAGTCATCCATATAAATTTGCATGATGTCTTAGGAAATATCTGAAAAATATGCTTATCACTACTCTTTGAAAAGTGGTTGGAGCATTACATAATCCAAAAAGAAGAACAAAATATGCATATGTTCCCCAAGAACAAGTGAATGTAGCCTTCCCTTGATCCTCTAGGACAATTTGAATCTAGTTGTAGCCATTGAATCCATTAAGAAATGAGAAGTATCTCTTCCCAACCAAAGAGTCTAATACCTGATCCACAAATGGCAATGGAAAATGATCTTTTCTAGTTGATAAGTTCAAAGCTCTGTAATCAACACATACTCTCCATTTTCCTCCTTTCTTAGGAACTATTACCAAAGGTGATACCCATTGACTATCAAAGATAGGATAGATAAACCCGACTTTTAACATCTTTTGCAATTCCTCTTTAACTATTTCTTTTAATGTAGGATTGATTCTTCTTTGTGGCTGTCTAAGTGGGCTACAGTCTTCTTTTATGTAGATATGATGGGTACAAACTGTTGGATCGATTCCATGCATATCTTTGTAATCCCATGCAAAGGCATGTTTATGACATTTGAGCAAGTCCATAAGTGCCACTTTTTGAGTTTCTGCAAGATCACTATTGATATTCAAATATTTATTCAAATCAAATTCTATTTTGATAGTAAGATCAATCTGGGATATATCAAAAAAATGAGAAGTTTGTAATTGTAAATTTTCATGTTCTTGCGGCAACAGAATATGCAATATATTAGTGGCTGCAAGAAAGTCTAAGTCTACAATATTTGGTACTAACTCCTGCAATTGTTGTTCTTGTTTTAACTCATTTGTCATATTTTTATAAATAATTGAGTCTTCATCATGGAATTTAATGAATGGTCCCCTATTAATCATCATAAGGTGATTAATAGAGTCAACTCCTTCAAATTCTTCTCCCAAATTAGGCCAAATGGCTTGTTGTTGATCAAACTTGGGCTAAGAAGGAGAATACAAAGATAATGTTTTTGTAGAGTTCCCATCTGAAATAGTCATATCCCCTGATCTACATCCAATATATGCATCAGCTGTGGCAAGCCAAGGTCTTCCCAAAATCACCAGATGTCCTCCTAATGTTTCCTTTGGAGACAGGATCATAAAGTCTGCAGGGTATTCCTAGGAATCCAAAGTAACAACCACATCTTCAATCATACCATCAAGTCGAACTATAGAGCTATTAGAAAGCTGAAGGATTGTAGGTGTAGGTCTGAGACTATTGATTTCAAGTCTCTACATTACTTCTCTTGTCATCACATTAATGGCTGCCCCTACATCAACCAAAAAATTCTTTATCTGAGTGCTATTAATGACTATATTCACAACAGGACTACCAGGATCAGAATATTTAGGAACTGAAACTTTTCCTAGCATAATATCTGCCAGTTGACCCATTACATGCACTGTTTGTGGATCTTTCTTCTTGCTGCCAGTATTTTTTAGACATACTTCCCTAAGTGCCTTATTGTAGATAGGAACATCTTTTATTGCTTGTAACAATGAGATTTTAATATATACATGTTTCAGTTGATCTATAATATCAAAACCTTGCTCTTGTTCTATAAGAAATTCTTTTTCTTTCAATCTTTGGGGAAATAGGGGTAATCTCTGTTTCTAAGGTATTGTGGTTGTTGGGCTAGATATTTCTTGTTCTTCAAGCATTTTAGTTATAACTGGAGGAGATGGATTAGGCAGAGTTGTCCTGGATCTGAGGTGAATATAACTTATAGATAAAGAATAGGTGGGTATTGATTAGGATCAGGTAAATAAACTTGTTGTTGTTGAGATTTAATATTAGGATTTGGCATTGGCTGAGTGGGCAACTATGTAGGTTTAGGTGGAACAACAGTGGCTGAAAGGGGAGGCATTATTGTAGGCAGTTGTGGTTGTTGACTAGGTTGTTGATATCCAGAAGATTGATTAGTCCATGGTTGACACCCCCTCCATTGAGGAGTAGGTTGCCAATTCCCTTGAAAGTGGTGCCCTTGTGCCTGAGGCGGACACCAATTTCCTTTTGGTTGCTGCCACTGTGGAATTTGACTAGAAAAATGTTGTCCTTGGCCTTGAGGACCATACCAATTTAGATAACTACCAAAATTTTGAGCATATGGTGATTGCCATTGATTATTTGGTACATAAGAATTTCCACTATAACTAGAAAAAGGAAGTTGATTCGAAGGCATAGCTTGTCTTTGGAAATTTGGCCTTTTTTGAGCAACATAGAAAAATTGTTCATCATCACCTTGTATTGGCTTAAAGTCAGGAACCTCAAGATTTGCAAATTTTTGAAAGAAATGCATCAGCTTCTTCATGCTTCTTCTTAGCTGAGAGTGTATCCAACTAAGTAGCCATACTTCTTATGATATCCTCCTTAAATTCCTTCAACAAATGGCTAAGTTCCATTCTAGAAACTCCAATACTATATGTTGAAGAAGGAACTCCTGGCTTGAAATGCCTATTTTTTTTAGAAGTTGATCTAGAATACTTCTTACAAATTTGTCCTATTTCATTCCATGTAGATTGTTTTGGTATTATGGATGTGTTGCATTGGTTTTGTAGTTGATGTCAACACTTATCGACACTGGAGATCTTTGGTTATGTTCACCGGCATGTTCAGTGACATGCACAGTCACCCGTATTTAGTTCATCAGCAGGTTATATTATTCACCGGCATAGAGGATGACTTGTTATCATTTGGAGATTACTTGGTTATGTCAAAGACATGGTTTGGACACTTGGTTTTGGTGATTTGGTTATTGATCTAATCGAGTTTGCATATTTGTTGTTACTCGCAAATTGGTCTAGGTTATGGACCGGCAAGCATTATCTATTCCAGATCAGCACGACACATTGTGGAGATGCTTTATTGATTGGTTATTATTGTAAATGCATTAAGCCGACATGATGCATCGCATATTGATTCATTTGTAATTGATTTAATTGTAATATTCTTAGTGAGTCGACCTACACATTTGGTCTTAGCTTTTTGTTATAAATGTAAGATCTCATTTGTGAGATTAAGAACAAGAAACCATGCAAAATGTAGAAACACAACACAAAGATCCACCATAGCTTCAATGAAAGTTATGTATTGATTTCAACATAGCATTGGCAACAATCTCTAGCTTCCTCCTCCTACTCTACTGCTAACTACTAACTATTAACTCTTATTAACCTTTACAAATGAGAAGGCAAACCTTATATAAAGGTCTTGATTACAAATGAATGGCCAAGGATTGATTTGAAATCAATTGCCAAGACAATTCAAGTCAAACCCTAATTAGGGTTAGTTACAACTAACACCTCATTGACCAATGATATAATTGCAACATTTTGGACATGTGTCCTCTTGAATTTAGACCAATGAGAAATGAGGTTAGGTGCATTGAATAATATTTGATGTGATGCAACATGTCACTTGCTCCTCCTTTGATGAGTTAGGTTCAATGCACCTAGACATCTTGACTTGGAATAACTTGAGCGATGGGTGATGATCGGGAACCACCTCAACATGCATATGTTGTGGCCTTTCATCCTTAGCAATGTCTCTTAATACTCAACATTATCAAGCCTTTTGATGAATCGTGATGGTCCATATTCCCAAATTGTATCATCCTTTGAGTTTTTGGTATATATGTAAGATCTCATTTGTGAGATTAACATAGTAGTGGAAGAGGAATGTAATATGGTATATGCGAATATAAGCAGATCTACTCACGCAGACATCATTTGAAGATTCAAAGAAGGTATGAAGAGGAATATCAGAGCTTAACTGGTACTAAATCCAACATATGAAGATGCTACTTTGAGCAGTACATTATCATTGGATTTAACCATCCAATTGTAGCTAGTGCGACTATCATTTTGTGATTGAGCAGTGAGCTCTATGCAGTTGGCCTTTCTACATGTTCAGGCCCCATTTGTACACACATACTATCTGTAGTAGTATTATCTGATTATGGGTAAGGTTTCCCACCGTGGTCTTTCCCCTTGTAGGGTTTCCACGTACAAATATCAGTGTTATGTGTTGTGGATTTTATTTGTCTTTCTATTTCATGCATTAAAATTTACTGGTACTGCTATTATCTATTAAACTGTCCATCGACATTAAGTTTGGTTTACCAGTATTATGCATCAAGTTTGATTAAGTTATATTTGGGTTGAAATTAATAGACAACTGATTCACCCCCCCCCTCTCAGTTGCCTCCAGGTCCTAACAGATTGTGTAATGTCACCTCCTCCCATAAGATCCAAAACATCAGTGCATTCATCACTGGTTCCCCTTAATAATATCAGCTTGAGGGAATCTTCATTTAGAGTATTATGCTTGGACTTTTTGACACTAAACGGAAACCTTTCTAGGTTATCCTCAAGACTCTCATCTTCTTTCTGTGTCATTCTAAAAATATCATCCCCATGGTGATCAAAGCCTCTACAATAATCTTTATACTTTGCAAGAAACAATTGTTTCATCTCGTCCCATGTATTGATTGTGCTACTACCCAAGCTCATAAACCATCTTAAAGATGATTCTTTCAAAGTGGAAGGAAATATTTTGAGTCTATGGGCATCTTTAGTATAATCAAAACTCCTACCAAAGAACATCAAACTCAAACAGAAATGTGTCTGGATCCTCTGTCACTGATCCATAAAATTTAGGGAGGGAAGAAGTCAGAATGTTCTTGAGATTAGCATTATCAGGCTGATAAGAGATGGGAAACTCAAATGTTGGGTCCAAAGGTGGGGGTGGATTATTCCCACCAGGAGGTGGGTTTCCTTGCATTGGACTTGGGGGAGTTACTAAATCAAATTATTCTTCTGATGGTCCAAAAAGGAAATGGAAGTTGCCTTCTAGAAATTCAGATACAGGGTGGTTCAAGTTCTCCGGGGTTTGATAAAGTTCAGCAAAAGGATTTATATCTGGGGAATCAATTTCTGCATGATTAGGATGACTGGGTAGAAATCTACCTAGAACATCTCTTCTTCGCCTATGCATGCAGGTTCATAAAATCTTTTTGAACAATCAGGTATGTCAAAAAAAAAACAATTAACTAAAAATTGAAGAGGTAATAACCATAACATGTTCTTAGTTTGACACCATCCCTGACAATGGCACCAAAAAATGTTCAACCCAACAATAAGAATAATAACTCTAGTTGAAGTCTCAACCCAAAGTTTGGACATTCACTTTGTGAAGTCACTATTTCCATAGCTCGTGTTCATTTGATTGTTAACCCAAGGACGTAATACTTGAAATGGGTCTGCATTATATATGCACTAAGTTCTTGCAATAGCTACCCTACATTACTACAACTAACATCTATGCGGAAAAGGTAAGCAAGAATTGAAACTATTGAAAGGCTACAGGAAAACTTCTGCATTAACATAAATTCATTCAAGAAATACTAGCTAAGTTCAATGCTACCAAATAGGAATTACTTTGTTTTGGATTGGTTGTAGGAACAATCAATGGATCTGTTTCCAATGGCTGCAGGAATAGTCAATGCAGGAATGTCTACTGCAGCTAAAGAAGAAAACTCATTTTAACAAAGGCACAGGAACACTCACCAACTGGCCCCCCTTGGATGAGTGCTAACATGCTTCCCAAAAACAACTCTAAGTGCTTAGAATAACATATCTTCATTCATTGTTCTTTGGAAGTCATTACATGATTCAGAATCAAAAGAAACTCAAAACACTTATAACTTTATTTCTAAAATCCTCTGCTTTGCTTCTTCTCTTTTCTATCTAACCTACAAAATGAGATAAAGACCCTTATTTAAAAGAAAACAACTACTTCCTACAACACAGATCACCTCGATAAGAAGAGGTGGATAACTAATCAAGAAAGGAAACAACCGGAGTTAAGTCACAGATAATGTGGATCTAAACCGAACCACAGTCATAACATATCATGGTGGTATTTACAACACTAATGTCCACTTGAGTAAGACATCAGTAAGTATTGCGCAATTACTTTTCCTCTATCATTTGTTACGCTCATCAACATTTCAACTGATTAGATCTTTCAATCACCTCCTTGAATATCTCTTTCTGCAATTGGCGTGACAGGAGTGCCTTCTCAGCAACATCAATTTATGCCTGCGATTCAAAAAAAAGAACATACAAGAACATACAAGAATATAATGTAGATTGTGTCGGTATTATGGATGTGTTGCATTGGTTTTGTAATTGATGTCAACACTTGTCAACACTTGTCAACACTTATTAGCACTGGAGATCTTTGGTTATGTTCACCGACATGTTCAGTGACATGCACAGTCACCGGTATTTGGTTCATCAGCAACTTATATTATTCACCGGCACAAAGGATGACTTGCTATCATTTGGAGATTACTTGGTTATGTTGAAGATATGGTTTGGACACTTGGTTTTGGTGATTTGGTTATTGATCTAATTGATTTTGCATATTTGTTGTTACTGGCAAATTGGTCTAGGTTATGGACCGGCAAGCATTATCTATTCTAGATCAGCGGGACACATTGTGGAGATAATTTATTTATTGGTTATTATTGTAAATGCATTAAGCCGACATGATGCATCGCATATTGATTCATTTGTGATTGATTTAATTGTAATATTCTTAGTGAGCCGACCTACACATTTGGTCTTAGGTTTTTGGTATATATGTAAGATCTCATTTGTGAGATTAACAACAAGAAACCATGCAAAATGTAGAAACAAAACGCAAAGATCCACCATAGCTTCAATGAAAGTTATGTATTGATTTCAACATATCATTGGCAACAATCTCTAGCTTCCTCCTCCTACTCTACTGCTAACTACTAACTATTAACTCTTATTAACCTTTACAAATGAGAAGGCAAACCTTATATAAAGGTCCTGATTACAAATGAATGGCCAAGGATTGAATTGAAATCAATTGCCGAGATAATTCAAGTCAAACCCTAATTAGGGTTAGTTACAACTAACACCTCATTGACCAATGATATAATTGCAACATTTTGGACATGTGTCCTTCTCTTAAATTTGGACCAATGAGAAATGAGGTTAGGTGCATTGAATAATATTTGATTTGATGCCACATGTCACTTGCTCCTCCTTTGATGAGTTACGTTCAATGCACCTAGACATGTCAACTTGGAATAACTTGAGCAATGGGTGATGATGGGGCACCACCTCAACATGCATATGTTGTGAACTTTCATCCTTAGCAATGTCTCTTGATACTCAACATTATTAGGCCTTTTGATGAATCGTGATGGTCCATATTCCCAAATTGTATCATCCTTTGAGTTTTTGGTATATATGTAAGATCTCATTTGTGAGATTAACATGGTAGTGGAAGAGGAATGTAATAAGGTATATGCGAATATAAGCAGAGCTACTCACGCATACATCATTTGAAGATTCAAAGAAGGTATGAAGAATACAATCAGAGCTTAACCGGTACTGAATCCATCATATGAAGATGCTACTTTGAGTAGTCCATTATTATTGGATTTAACCATCCAATTGTAGCCAGTGTGACTCTCATTTTGTGATTGAGTAGTGAGCTCTAGGTAGTTGACCTTTCTACATGTGCAAACCCCATTTGTATACACATACTATTTGCAGTAGTATTATCTGATTGTGGGTAAGGTTTCCCACCGTTGTTTTTCCTCTTATAGGGTTTCCACGTACAAATATCTGTGTTATGTGTTGTGGATGTTATTTGTCTTTCTGTTTCATGCATTAAACTTTACCAGTACTGTTATTATTTATTAAACTGTCCACCAACATTAATTTTGGTTTACCAGTATTATGCATCAAGTTTGATTAAGTTATATTTGGGTTGAAATTAATAGACAACTGATTCACCCCCCCCCCCTCTCAGTTGCCTCTGAGTCCTAACATATTGTGTAATGTCACCTCCTCCCATAAGATCCAAAACATCAATGCATTCATTACTGATTCCCTTTAATAATATAAACTTGAGGGAATCTTCATTTAGAGTATTATGCTTGGACTTTTTGACACTAAATGGAAACCTTTCTAGGTAATCCTCAAGACTCTCAACTTCTTTCTATGTCATTCTAAAAATATCATCCCCATGGCGATCAGAACCTCTACAATAATCTTTATACTTTGCAAGAAGCAATTGTTTCATCTCATCCCACGTATTGAATGTGCTACTGCCCAAGCTCATAAACCATCTTAAAGATGATTCTTTCAAAGTGGTAGGAAATATTTTGAGTCTATGGGCATTTGTAGTATAATCAAAACTCCTATAGAGAACATCAAACTCAAACAGAAATGTGTCTGTATCCTCTGTCACTAATCCATAGAATTTAGGGAGGGAAGAAGCCAGAATGTTCTTGAGATTAGCATTATCAGGCTGATAAGAGATGGGAAACTCAAATGTTAGGTTGAAAGGTGGGGGTGGATTATTCCCACCAGGAGGTGGGTTTCCTTGCATTGGACCTGTGGGGGGAGTTACTAAATGAAATTATTCTTACGATGGTCCGAAAAGGAAATGGAGGTTGCCTTCCAGAAATTCAGATTTAGGGTGGTTCAAGTTCTCCGAGGTTTGATAAAGTTCAGCAAATGGATTTATATCTGGGGAATCAATTTCTTCATGATTAGGATGACTGAGTAGAAATCTACCTAGAACATCTCTTCTTCGCCTATGCATGTAGGTTCATAAAATCTTTTTGAACAATCAGGTATGTCAAAAAAAAAACAATTAACTAAAAATTGAAGAGGTAATAACCATAACAGGTTCTTAGTTTGACACCATCCCCGGCAATGGCATCAAAAAATGTTCAACCCAACAATAAGAATAATAACTCTAGTTGAAGTCTCAACCCGAAGTTTGGACATTCACTTTGTGAAGTCACTATTTCCATAGCTAGTGTTCATTTGATTGTTAACCCAAGGACGTAATACTTGAAATGGGTCTGCATTATATATGCACTAAGTTCTTGCAATAGCTACCCTACATTACTACAACTAACATCTATGCGAAAAAGGTAAGAAAGAGTTGAAACTATTGAAAGGCTACAGGAAAACTTCTGCATTAACATAAATTCATTCAAGCAATATTGGCTAAGTTTAATGCTACCAAACAGGAATTACTCTGTTTTGGTTTGGCTATAGGAACAGTCAATGGATCTTTTTCCAATGGCTGCACGAACAGTCAATGCAAGAACATCTACTGCAGCTAAAGAAGAAAACTAATTTTAACAAAGGCATCGGAATACTCACCAACTGGCCCCACTTGGATGAGTGCTTCTAGGATTCCCAAAAACAACTCTAAGTGCTCAGAATAACTTATCTTCATTCATTGTTCTTTGGAAGTCATTACACGATTCAAAATCAAAAGAAACTTAAAACACTTTTAACTTTATTTCTAAAATCCTCTGCTTTGCTTCTTCTCTTTTCTATCTAACCTATGAAATGAGATAAACACCCTTATTTAAAAGAAAACAACTACCTCCTACAACACAGATCACCTCAATAAGAAGAGGTGGATAACTAATCAAGAAAGGGAACAACCAGAGTTAAGTGACAGATAATGTGGATCTAAACCGAACCACAATCATAACATATCGTGGTGGTATTTACAACACTAATGTCCACTTGAGTAAGACATTAGTAAGCATTGCACGATTACTTTTCCTCTGCCATTCCTTACGCTCATCAACATTTTTGTTGATTCGATCTTTTAGTCACCTCCTTGAATATCTCTTTCTGCAATTGGCGTGACAGGAGAGCCTTCTTAGCAGCATCAATTTATTCCTATGATTCAAAAAAAAGGACATACAAGAACATACAAGAATATAATGTAGATTGTGTTAGTATTATGGATGTGTTGCATTGGTTTTGTAATTGATGTCAACACTTGTCAACACTTATCAGCACTGGAGATCTTTGGTTATGTTCACCGGCATGTTCAATGACATGCACAGTCACCGATATTTGGTTCATCAGTAGGTTATATTATTCACCGGCACAGAGGATGACTTGTTATCATATGGAGATTACTTGATTATGTCGAAGACATGGTTTGGACACTTAGTTTTGGTGATTTGGTTATTTATCTAATCGAGTTTGCATATTTGTTGTTACTAGAAAATTGGTCTAGGTTATGGACCAAAAAGTGTTATATATTCCAGATCAGAACGACACATTGTGGAGATGATTTATTGATTGGTTATTATTGTAAATGCATTAAGCAGACATGATGCATCACATATTGAGTTAATTGTAATATTCATAGTGAGCTGACCTACACATTTGGTCTTAGGTTTTTGGTATATACGTAAGATCTCATTTGTGAGATTAACAACAAGAAACCATGCAAAATGTAAAAACACAACACAAAGATCCACCATAGCTTCAATGAAAGTTATGTATTGATTTCAACATAGCATTGGCAACAATCTCTAGCTTCCTCCTCCTACCCTACTACTAACTACTAACTATTAACTCTTATTAACCTTTGCAAATGAGAAGGAAAACCTTATATTTAGGTCCTGATTACAAATGAATGGCCAAGGATTGATTTGAAATCAATTGTCGAGATAATTCAAGTCAAACCCTAATTAGGGTTAGTTACAACTAACACCTCATTGACCAATGATATAATTGCAACATTTTGGACACGTTTCCTTCTCTTGAATTCATACCAATGAGAAATGAGGTTAGGTGCATTGAATAATATTTGAAGTGGTGCCACATGTCACTTTCTCCTCCTTTGATGAGTTAGGTTCAATGCACCTAGACATGTCGACTTGGAATAACTTGAGCGATGGGTGATGATCGGGCACCACCTCAACATGCATAAGTTGTGAAATTTCATCCTTAGAAATGTCTCTTGATACTCAACATTATCAAGCCTTTTGATGAATCATGATTGTCCATATTCCCAAATTGCATCATCCTTTGAGGTTTTGGTATATATGTAAGATCTCATTTGTGAGATTAACATGGTAGTGGAAGAGGAATGTAATAAGGTATATGCAAATATAAGCAGAGCTACTCACGCATACATCATTTGAAGATTCAAAGAAGGTATGAAGAAGACAATCATAGCTTAACCGGTACTAAATGCAGCATATGAAGATGCTACTTTGAGTAGTACATTATCATTTGATTTAACCATCCAATTGTAGCCAGTGCGACTCTCATTTTGTGATTGAGCAGTGAGCTCTAGGTAGTTGGCCTTTCTACATGTGCAGACCCCATTTGTACACACATACTATCTGCAGTAGTATTATCTGATTGTGGGTAAGGTTTCCCACCATGGTTTTTCCTATTACAGGGTTTCCACGTACAAATATCTGCGTTATGTGTTGTGGATGTTATTTGTCTTTCTGTTTCATGCATTAAACTTTACCGGTACTATTATTATCTATTAAACTGTCCACCGACATTAAGTTTGGTTTACTGGTATTATGCATCGAGTTTGATTAAGTTATATTTGGGTTGAAATTAATAGACAACTAATTCACCCCCCCCCCCTCTTAGTTGCCTCCGGGTCCTAACAGATTGTGTAATGTCACCTCCTCCCATAAGATCCAAAACATCAATGCATTCATCACTGATTCCCCTTAATAATATCAGCTTGAGGGAATCTTAATTTAGAGTACTATTCTTGGACTTTTTGACACTAAAGGGAAACCTTTCTAGGTAACCCTCAAGACTCTCATCTTCTTTCTGTGTCATTCTAAAAATATCATCCCCATGGCGATCAAAGCCTCTATAATAATCTTTATACTTTGCAAGAAACAGTTGTTTCATCTCGTCCCATGTATTGATTGTGCTACTACCCAAGCTCATAAACCATCTTAAAGATGATTCTTTCAAAGTGGCAGGAAATATTTTGAGTCTATGGGCATCTATAGTATAATCAAAACTCCTATAGAGAACATCAAACTCAAACAGAAATGTGTCTAGATCCTCTGTCACTAATCCATAGAATTTAGGGTGGGAAGAAGATGGAATGTTATTGAGATTAGCATTATCAGGCTGATAAGAGATGGGAAACTCAAATGTTGGCTCCAAAGATGGGGTTGGATTATTCCCACTAGGAGGTGGGTTTCCTTGCATTGGACTTGGGGGAGTTACTAAATCAAATTATTCTTCTGATGGTCCAAAAAGGAAATGGAGGTTGCCTTCCAGAAATTCAGATTCAGGGTGGTTCAAGTTCTCTAAGGTTTGATAAAGTTCAGCAAAAGGATTTATATTTGGGGAATCAATTTCTGCATGATTAGGATGACTGAGTAGAAATCTACCTAGAACATCTCTTCTTCGCCTATGCATGCAGGTTCATAAAATCTTTTCAAACAATCAGGTATGTCAAAAAAAAAAATAATTAACTAAAAATTGAAGAGGTAATAACCATAACAGGTTCTTAGTTTGACACCATCCCCGACAATGGCACCAAAAAATGTTCAACCCAACAATAAGAATAATAACTCTAGTTGAAGTCTCAACCCGAAGTTTGGACATTCACTTTGTGAAGTCACTATTTCCATAGCTAGTGTTCATTTGATTGTTAACCCAAGGACGTAATACTTGAAATGGGTCTGCATTATATATGCACTAAGTTCTTGCAATAACTACCCTACATTACTACAACTAACATCTATGCGGAAAAGGTAAGCAAGAATTGAATCTATTGAAAGGCTAAATGAAAACTTTTGCATTAACATAAATTCATTCAAGCAATACTGGCTAAGTTTAATGCTACCAAACAGGAATTACTCTATTTTGGTTTGGCTGCAGGAACAGTCAATGGATCTGTTTCCAATGGCTGCAGGAATAGTCAATGCAAGAATACCTATTGTAGCTAAAGAAGAAAACTAATTTTAACAAAGGCATAGGAACACTCACCAATTGGCCTCCCTTGGATGAGTGCTTCCAGGCTTCCCAAAAACAACTGTAAGTGCTCGAAATAACATATCTTTATTCATTGTTCTTCGGAAGTCATTACATGATTCAGAATCAAAAGAAACTCAAAACACTTATAACTTTATTTCTAAAATCCTCTGCTTTGCTTCTTCTCTTTTCTATCTAACCTACAAAATGAGATAAAGACCCTTATTTAAAAGAAAACAACTACTTCCTACAACACAGATCACCTTGATAAGAAGAGGTGGATAACTAATCAAGAAAGGAAACAACCGGAGTTAAGTCACAGATAATGTGGATCTAAACCGAACCACAGTCATAACATATCATGGTGGTATTTAAAACACTAATGTCCACTTGAGTAAGACATCAGTAAGCATTGCACGATTACTTTTCCTCTGTCGTTCCTGACGCTCATCAACATTTCTGTTGATTCGATCTTTCAGTCACCTCCTTGAATATCTCTTTCTACAATTGGCATGATAGGAGAGCCTTCTTAGCAGCATCAATTTATTCCTGTGATTCAAAAAAAAAAACATACAATAATATACACATCTATTTTAATTAATCAAAACATCCATTAATTTTACACATGATATTGCCTAAGACAATCCACATGGCAATAAGAATGAATAACATGGCTACATTGACAAAATGGCAAAGGCAAAACATGTTTTAATAGGTTCAGGCTAACATCTGAAATACATATAGTCAACTTTTGATACATCATTACTATCATGTAAATCAAAATATGAGAAAAACTTAAGAGTTCTGGGGATAAAAATATGTTAATGCCTCAACTCATCACAGACGGTGAGTCCGCTAGAGGGGCAAATCAGCTTCCAGACAATAGCATATCTGATATGGGATGAGTAGAGGGGTGCAGGGGAGGATCCAGAGATGACAGGAGGGTACAAGAGCTAGTGGGAGGCACACCTACTACTACGTCTGACCATTCCAGGAGTTTTGGAGGATGATGAGTTATAGTCGGTAGTCGATGAGGTGGTCGAAGGGTAGGAGGATGCACCTAGAGACAAGGTTTTGATAGAAGCAGGAAGGGGTGTTGTGAGACAACAAAGGGGGGTGATACATGGGTGAGAGCCAGAGGCAGCACAAGTACATGCAATAACAATAGTGATGGGGGAGGCAGCTAGAGGAGGAGAGGGTGGGGTGGATGAGCTAGTGCCTATGGAGATACCAGAGGTATAGGTATAGGGTGCAGGGGTGGAGGGTGTAGGAGGAGTGTCACAAGCATATATGGATAGGCTCCTGCAGCAAAGGGATGCTACCAGGGCAATGCTACACTCGCTCAAGGATGAGGTGCAGATTGAGAGGGCGAGGAGGGAGAGCCTGGAGGCATAGGTGGAGAGGCTATGACGGGAGATTGGAGATTTGATTGAGAACCTTCAGACAACCAAGACAAAGATGGATGACCGATAAAGGGATAGGGAGGAGTCAAAGAGTATGTTGGAGGAGGC
Source organism: Cryptomeria japonica (assembly GCF_030272615.1). Lineage (NCBI taxonomy): Eukaryota > Viridiplantae > Streptophyta > Pinopsida > Cupressales > Cupressaceae > Cryptomeria > Cryptomeria japonica. Next base: position 359,044,591 of record NC_081406.1, on the reverse strand, counting down.
TAGGTCAGGAACTGCCATTGGGGAGCTGCAGGATGTTTTATGATAGTAGGATGAGGAGATGGAGGGGCTGTGAGCTAGATTTCATAGGACAGAGGCAGATGCTACTCGTCTGTGGGGGGTGAAGGATGTAGCACGATAGATGTTGGTCCCCGCAGGGCTTGGACAGATGTACTTGGACATGATGTAGCATCAAGAGAAGGCAGAGAGGGAAGGTCAGGAGGCTGCCTATTTCAAGGGGTTATACCAAGGGGTGGTACCAGTAGACCAAAGAGAAGCCTCGTACATAGAGAGTGAATGCTCCCACAGGACCCACAACTAGTGTCCTACATAGAGTCAATAGACAGGTGGATCAGTGGGTTTCAGACCACCTAGGATAGAGGGACTAGGGTGATTCAAAGGAGGAGGAGGAGGTGATGAGGAGGAGGCTAGGGAGACAAGCGGAGAGAGCTAGCTCCATTTTGACTTATGTGTTATTTTTTACCCTTCAGGGCGATCATTGTATGATGACTGACATATTCATTTTTGAGAGATATATATATGATTTTGGTGGCGATTATATATGTACATTATTATAGACATTATGATGGACATTATTTATTATTTTATGATGTGATTTATGGATGATGATTATAGATGTATTGTGCTAACCTATTTGTGATCCAGGATGGATGTTTATATATGCCTATGCTTATGATGTGTTACTAACATTTTGATGGATACATGATGGATACTCATGCATGTGTTTATGATATTCTACTAACCCTTTTATGGATGCAGGATGGTTGTCTATGTGGATGTATATGTTTTTTAGATTTTATGATGTGTATATATGTGTATGATGTATTATTTTGAGATTTTTTTGATGATGTGTATAATTGCGATTTAATGGATTAATCTAAAATGGATATGTTATGCAATGATAATTTGGGTTAAGCTAAAATGGATATGCAATGTAGTGATAATGAAATGAACATATATACTTATAATGCAACAAAATTTGAAACCTAAATGATGCAACAAATTTTGAAATGCAAGGTAAGAGATGCAACTTAAACGATTAACAAAATTTGAGATGCAACCTAAATGATTAATGCAACAGATGAAAATGTACTTATATGAATAATGCAAAATTTATTTGTGAATATGCCAATTACAATACAATGACCTTAGATAGAAGAATAGGGGGAATTGAAGACTCCACGGAAATGTTAAATAGGGAGAATCGAGGATTCAATGATAATGCAAAATGAGAATGATGGGGGGAAATTATGCACAAAATATGTGGAGAGCCAACCTAGTTTGATATTACCCTAGGTAACCCACACCAGTGATTATAGGATCCAGGAAGCCATGAGAAACCCAAGGCATGGACTGACTCACAGACAAGAGATAATTCCTTACACATAGATATGCAAGTGTTGAAGAACATTGATACAAAGTTGTGGATACGTGCAAGGAAACCCTCAAGCACACATATATCCCTTGTACATGACAAGGTAAGTGTTGATAAATACTTGTACCAATTAGCTAGTTCATACAAGAGAGATACCAAACATGCCAAACATGAAACATGCCCGAGTATACACCCATCATAAACATACCTAGATATGGAGGATCCAGGTAGTCATAGATAGGAGTATTCGTAGGTCAAAAGATGCAAGTCAAAAATGAAAATAAAAAAAAATAAAAAAAGTCAACCATACATGACCAACTGTCGTCTCTTGCCAAGAGTAGGACTAGGATAAAAGATTAAATTATGAGGCGATGGAAGGATTCATCCCAAGTGCAAAGGATAAGGTGGATAAGATTAACTAGGCAATTGACCAGATGACCATGAGGACCAACTTGTGGATGTAGGACTGACACTGAGACTTGATGAAGCTCACAAGGAGTCACAAGCTCAAGATACGGGGGGAAGCTTAGTTTGATGGGATAGAGCTTAGTTTGGTGGGATAAAGCTCATTTTAACAAGGTGATCCTTATTCATGATTCAGACAAAGACTCATCACCATGCAAGTGATCATTATGTCAAGATGTGGGTGAGTAGGTAGACGATGAATGTTATGGTAGGGGGATTAGGTGGTAGCGAACATGGATATCTGATGGGTAGGTGATGGGGAGCGAGTCTAACTTGATAGATGATGGATCCAGATTATTTACCTTGACATCTGCATGTAATTTTTCACCAAGGTACTGCCCATAGCGCCATAGAGTGGTTTTCATTGATGAACGAATTGATCTTTCTTTACTTTTTTGCTTTTTTCATTTTTTTTTGTATTTTTTTGAATTATTTCTTGATTTTTTTATTTTTTAAGACAATTGGTGACCTTCTGAGGACTAGGAATAGAATCTCTTCAAGTGAAAGATGTTCATCATCTCATCCAAGGGATCTCCTCCAATAGTAGCCAATTGATACACCCTTGTTCCATACTTTGTTGTGATTACATAGGGTCCAAGACAATTAGGCTCAAACTTGCCTTTCTTCTCTCATTCTTGAAGGTTTCTCTGATTTTCCGTAAGGAAAAGATCACCAACTTCAAATTCTTGGGTTATGAATTTCTTGTTGTAACTCAAGCGTAGAAAATTTTGATATACCCGAAGATGGTTTAAGGCCTAGAGGCACCTTTCGTCCAACAATTCCAGCTCTTACAGCCTGGCAAATCTGAATTCCTCATTTGGGAGGATGTTTTGCAGCAACACCCTTAGGGAGGGGATCTTGATCTCAAGACGGAGGACAACTTCAGAGCCAAAGACAAGGGAATATGGAGTGGCACCTGTGGGTGTGCAGATCAAGGTGCGGTAAACCCACAGAGCAGGATGGAGTTGGAGGTGCCAATCATGGCTAGCTTCATTGACTATCTTCTTAAGAATTTTGATTAAGGTCTTATTAGAAGTCTCAGCTTGAATGTTACCTTGCAGGTAATAGGGGTGGAGAAGCAGTGTTAGATATCAAACTTCTGACATAGCTCTTTAACATCTTGATTTTTGAAAGGTCTGCCATTATCTTTGATGATAACTTTTGGAATTTCATATCGGCAGATCAAGTAGTTCAGAATGAATTTAGAGATCTGTTTACCAATGGTGAAGGTAAGAGGAATAGCCTCCACCCACTTGGTGAAGTATTCAGTGGCGGCGATGATGAATTTATGGCCATTGGAGGATGCAGGGTGGATTTTCCCAATGAGATCGAGCCCCCACTCTGAGAAGGGCCAGTGTGTGATAAAAGGTTGTAGATCTTGTGATGGAGAGTGGATCTTGTTGCTATGCTTCTGGAAAGGGATACATTTATTTACATAATTATATGCATCTACTTCCATTTTAGGCCAATGGTATCCCATTCGTGAGAGCTTCTTAGTCAAAGTGAGACCACTTGAGTGTGCCCCGCAGATACCTTCGTGCACTTCACGTAGTGCCCATTCAACCTCTTGTTTGTCTAAACACCTTAGGAGGGAACCATTGAAATGCCTTCTGAATAGGGTGTCTCCAAGGATAGTATATCAGGCACATCTACGGAGAAAGGTTTGTTGTTAGGTTTTGGTGAGATGTGGGGGAATGGTGTTATCTCTTAGGTAAGTGAAAGTCTCTTGATACCAAGGGGAGTCGGGACCAATGAGTACACACACCATTTCAAACTCTGGTAGGCCTTCAACTATATTGCGATAAGGAAGAATCTTGTTATCTTTTGTTTGATACTCATCATTGACTTGTTTAATGACAAGTTGGGAATCATCATAGACATGTAATTCCAATATCTTCCATTGGATAGCTAGATGGAGTCTAGTGAATAGTGCTTCATACTTTGTGGTTAGTGATCAAGAGAAATTGACAAGACAAGTGTGAAGTCCAAGAAATATTCCATAAAGATATTTCTTGTCTCCACACTCCTCAGGGTTCATTGGGAAAGCTTCCCAATGCACCTAGGGAAGACAAAAGGAATAAAAATATTCCTTGGATGATGAGGAGGAAGAATTAAAGATTCCCTAATAAGATAAGAATGGGGATTGGAGGAATAGAAAGGAATTAAAAATTCCTTGGGTGAAGAGATATCTAGAGGAATGTGAGATTTTGGAAAATCTCACACACCTAGGAAAAAACCATTTAAGGAAGGTGGTTGAGTGAGGGGACAAGGAGTTGACTTTGTGGCTAATCATGAGGATTAGCCACTAGAAACTCATTAGAAGAGATATTAAAAGAGGGATTAGGTGAGATTAGGGCAAGTGGGATTTGCAGGAGGATTTGACTAGGAGAGAGAATGAGTGGAGGCAATTAAAAATTAGAGGAATAACGGTAAGTGGGATTAGGAGAGCTTCTAGAAGAATTAATTAGGCTAATGATAGATTAGGAAAAGGTGATTCATAAGAATCACAAGGGTTAGTTAATTAATTGAGATTAATTAATTAAAAGGGAGATTTACGAAGAATTAATTTTGGATACCTTAGAAGAATGAGGAAGAATTGATTTATTAGATAAATCAATCATTGGACCATAGTGACAATATTAATTTAATTTAATTTAATTAATATTGAGGAGAACAAGGATTGCCATAATTAAATAGATTAACTATGTGAGAGAATTAAATTAATATAAGTGTCTAAAGAAACAATTTCAATATCTTAAGAGCAGTAAAAGCCATTATTAGAGGATCTTGTATGTGGTTGTGTATGTGAGAAAATGCGGTGACCAAAACGAATTACTCCAGATCAAAAGACCCACACACCAATGAGACTCTTGGTGCAAGTATATGAACTCATTCAATTAGTTCAACTTCTTAAGGGGTGTCCCATTGTTCTCTATCTCACAGGATCCCTGTAGTCAATGTTTTTCTCTCAGATCATTGAGAAAATGACTTAGGAATGACAACTCCAAGAATGAGTAATATTTAATCTATATGCATGAATGCATTCTAAGACATGTATGTTGTGTTAAAACTATGATGATTAAGCTATTATGAAGATAGTGATATGATAAAGATATTGCTAAATTATCCTAATCATGATATACTAGCGTGTATATACTATTGATATGAAAATGAAATGCTTTTAAATGTTTATGATGATGTTTTAACAAATAGAGGCTAAAATTCTTAGTAAATTAGACTATAATGTAGATGCATGAAACTTGGATCTTTTTTTTTTAAATGAGGAATGAGAGCTCTATTTATAGGGAAAATAGGGCAATGGATGGTTAAGATTGAATAATCTTAACAAGGACTAGGATTGAAAGTTAATCAATCCATGTTTACAATTCTCACCAATGAAATGGTGACAATTGTCAACTACAGGTTGCTTGAGAGGAGATGCAAGAAGCATTAAATGCCTGAGAAGACATGAAGGTTACCCTAGGAGGTAAGGGTTAAGGTTAGGTTAGGGTTATCCAATGGGTAAAGTTTTTATCCAAGGGGTAAACTCTTGTGCAAGGGTTAATAGGATAACTATGGTCAAAGCCATAAGTGTTTGATGAGACTCTTGAGTCAAAAGGATAGTTAAGTTAGAGGAAAATATCAAACCAAAGGTCAAAGATGAATTAACCATAAAAGGTTACGTAAGAGCCTTTAATGGTTTGGAATAATTTTGAGGTTAACCATTTGAAGACATAAAGACTTTAATGGTTATTGAAGACTTTGGGGGCTTCAAGAAGTGACTTCTCTTTGCTTAGGAATCTGACAATAATTAGGAGATGAATTAGGATAAATTGGAAGTGATTAGAAGAATCTAGAAGGGGTTTAGAGGCAAGTGGGATATGTAGGAAAATGCAAGTGGATGAGAGAAAAGGATTTTAATTAAAATAAAATTACTTTATTTCAACTAAAATAGATGCAACTTGCATAAATACAAGTGGGGGGATTTAATAAATAAATTAGATTTATTTATTTGCAAGGATCAATTTAATTAAATGTAAATTTAATTAAAAAGGGAGAAAGGGGTATTAAGTAAATAAAGTGATTTATTTAATTAAAGGCTAGAAAAGGTTTAGGTGAATTTAAATAAATAAATAGAGTAATTCATTTAATCAAATAGATGAAAAACGAAGAAATTAATTAAATAGAATTTAATTAATAGGGGGAATGGGGTTAAAATAAATATTAAATATTTATTTAGGAAAGTGGTCAGATTTATATGTCTACATGTTGCATACGATATGATTAAAGAGAACATAGGCATGAACACCACTACAAGTATCCCATGCATGCTATTCTCTAGGGAGGTAGGTTTGTTTAATCTGAGATCCCTCTTATTACAATCTGAGAAAAGATTCAGTCTCGCATGCATGAAAAGGGGGGTTTATGTTCTTCTTTTCTATAATAAATGATGATCGTGAAAAGGATAATGTTATGAGTGAATGAATGTTCTGTTCAAAGTTTTCACAGTTTTGTTTTGAAAAAGATCCTTTCATTGCCATATTTTTATGAGTCTTCCTTCCAAATGTTGTAGGGTTAGATTGATCCTGATGTATTACAATGAAAGATCAAAGTATTTATTCACTATTATAAACCCTACCAAAGAACCACCCAAATTAAAGTGATTTTACTCATTGTTAGGAGGGTCTTCATAGATAAGGAAAGACAACTTCAAATCTCCTCTTCATAGAGGAAGAATGTGATATGGTAATCTTTTTTATTCATATGGGATCATGATAGCAACAATATGTGTGAATTTTCTTCAACTATCATGTTGCAGTAGTCTTCCAGACCAGAGTGGTAAAGATCTTAAGTCAAGGATAGAGCTAGAAATAAATGCTTAGATTTTTTTGGTAACAAAGGACCATATGATTGTATTAGGAAGCATCAAGAGTCAAAATAGATAGTAGCATCAAACAAGAAACAACACCTTTGAGACAAAATTTTGGGACAATGTATGAAGGAAAGTGTTGGACATTGTTGTTGCTAGGATATGTTGTTATCATTGATGTCAACATATTCCTTTGATTTATTTCTCTAGTGGTTGCAGATTGGTTTATTGGGATCATGGTTCAGTATATGGAGTATTTCTAGTATCACTACATATTTTTGTATTGATTTCAGTGATCTAGGAGCTTAATTGATCATATCATATGATCCGGTTTACAATTTGGTTCTTTTGATCAGTGCTTGCAAAGTTCAGTATTTCCTCTGATATACATTCCGATGTGATCAGATATTGTGTTGCACTTTTGGGAGATTGTTCTAGATATTCATGTGTATCTTCATTTCAGATAAATTGTGATTTGGTGCTCCACAAGTTATCTTTCCTTGTGGCAGTTGTTGCTGTTTGAATGTTCTTGAGTTTCAGATGTTGATCAATGAAATTTTGATAAGGGGTGTTGGTACAACCGTTATAGATGATTCTAACATTCTTGTTGATGTTTCCTAATTATGTCCTATTTGTTTTGATGATCTACATTGATCGATGTGCATGGTTTTGGTGTTTTGTTTATCCGGTGGTGTTCTTCATGATATGAGACCTATTTGGTGGTGTAGCGTGTCGTGGTTGATCTTGGAGTTGATTCTGGCAGTGTTGCGTGTTTAAGCATTTGATTTAGGTCCATGTTATGTCATGTGTATCATTATATTGGTCCGGTGGTCGATCTTTGTATCATGTGATGTAATTTTATAATTAATAATTGAGATTTTGGCCGACCTTGTTGTCAAGGTTGATGAATTGTTTATATAGATGGTATAGTCATGTAAATTAAGTGTCAATGGTGTGTTTTCATTATCAGAAAATGGTAAAGGTGCGAACAAGAGAATACATCCTTCAACATTGTGATTGAGCAGAGATTGAAGTGTTGTAGAGTAGACAAATGTGCTTGACCATAACTATCATCAGGCATTTGCAGATACTATTCTTTCTGTTCATTTGATTTCGGATTGCTGTCCAGATATTTTGTAAGTTAGTGAGGCTTCCTTGTAAGGTAGTGAACCTTCCCTGAGGGTTGTAGCCTTCCAGGTTATTGTATTTTGAGCAGTGAGCTCTAGGCAATGAGCCTGAATGTATGTGCATTTCCCATTGTAATTATTTTCACATACTACTGTAGAGTATCATCTTATTGTGAGTAGGTTCCCACCGTGGTTTTTCCCTCAATCGGGTTTTGCACATCAAAATCTTGGTGTTGTATGTTGTTCTATCAATTTTCTTATCTTTGTTGTTATTGTAGTTGATCAAATTTGCATTTGAGGTTAAGTTTGCTAATCCAATGAAAACTAATTCACCCCCCCTCCTCTCACTTTTCCCTCATTATTGTTGCCAACAGAAAGAGCCATGATAGTTATGGTTGAACAATGATAAAAGAGGCAATCAATAGTAGCTACAACATGGTGACAACCTTAAGATAGCTAAGGATTATATAAAACAAATCAAAGAAATTACAACCATAAGGTATAGTGGAAAATTCCTAAAAGAGAGGCATAACCATGATATATACCAATGCATCCATAAAAGGAAGAGAAGGATTTAAAGACAGTCAAAAACATCAAGCACAATCCTCTACATTCAAATGGATAGATTTTAGCACTCAAGACACTAAAGAACAATCATTGAATGTAGAAGATAAAGACTCAAGAAATAGTTTTTAACCCAACAGTAATATCCTCTCAAAACTCTTGTGGTTCACTTTCCATGGTGCCATGATGACTTCCTACATTGTTCTTAACCATTAAGGGACTCTACTTTATGCCTGTGATATCACACTGTCTCAGACGTCTAGAAAAATCCCATTGGATTGTCCCATCTTTATCACTACTTCTTGATATGAATTCATCTCTTCTATCTTCTACAGAAGATTTTGGCTTTTTGATCTTTGTCTATGTTATGTGGATTTGTAGATGTTGTCCTTATCTCTTTGGATCTATCCTAGTAGCTGTAGAATGCCTTTCTACTTGATGACAATGGTTATTATACTTTGTCCCTTGTGAACTTTGTATTTAGCCATACATGCATTGTCATTTGACAGTATGGCTATCTCATCTTCACTGACATTCACTTTGACTCGACAAAGAAGATTTTATGGGATGTCAATCTTTGGTATTGTTCTTCAAATCTTCTTTATTCTCATGCCAATTATTAGAACCTCTTTGAGAGTAGTCCTCTTACCATCCCTTTCATTGGGTTGAGTCTTTGTTTTGTAAACATTGAAAAACATCACTCCTCTTCTTTTTTGAATTTTAACACTTATTATGAAGGCAAAAGAAAAAAAACCTAGCAACATGATCTTTCATTGGTCATTAAAAGACTGTATTTTCTGACTTTGGTGAAGGTTGCTAATATTCTCATTGCATAGGGTTGTTACTCTATGTTAAGGACCATGGGGTTTGTAGTTTCCACTATCTCATTCATTGGAGATGTTGCTGATATGAATTTTAGTGGATGGCTGAACCATTTGGAGGTTATCTATCTTACCTAGTATGAGTCTTTTTGGCTAAAATGCCTAGCTTTGGTGAGCCCATTTCATTCTTTTAATGGAACCTAACCTTTACGTATCGTTTGCCACCACTCTAGGGTTGGACAAAGGCGTGCTAGGAGCATTTGGTATTTTTTAGTGTGAATTGCCCATGTACCGACAGTTCACTATTGCTAGGCATAATAGAGAAGTCATTGCAGATCTGTTGATATGTTTTGAAAGGTGTTTGAAGAGTATTCGAGTGAAATGTTTTAATGTTAATCCATCACTAAGCTGCATACTAGTTTGGAGGATTTTTTACGTTGCTTTAAGCCGATTGCCTTATGTAAGCACCATTTGCCTCTTACTATACAGATCTGAAACCGAGAATCAGTCCTCTCCATGCAAACTTTGTTAATAGTTGGGTTTTTGAGGGGTGTCTGGCATGAAAGGAATTATTATTACATGAGTTTACCTTGCTCTTATGACCTCTAGACCTACTACAGATGACCTGCAACATTAATTTGGACAAATTAAACCTATAACTACTTGTTTTGAACTTTTGTTGGTGTTTTGATTACGCTGGGTACATTCTTATCCTAATACCACAAGTGGGACGTGGTTTACGACTAGGTGAATAGTAAAAATTATTGTTTACATGGCTACCTTAGAGCACAAAAGATGATCACTAGACTTGCACAGTTTTTCCACTCTATATCAGACTTCTAGTTCTCTGAATCTTCATCTATTTCAAGGTAATCTATGTTGGTCTTCATATGTCTATTCATTTTTTGAATTGAAATGCCAGTTTAAATGTTCATCCTACGGGAAACTTGTAACAACAGATGTACTAACATTGAAAATAATCAAATTTATTTGACATCAAAGTATCTTGTTTTCATTTATTTTACATGCTTCTTGCAATTCCATTGGCAAAACGTCAAAACATTTTCAGGATTATTATTACATTTGTGAACAATTATTTTCAACCAATAAACCATGTTCTTTCCATTTAGCGAATAAGGTCCTTACCTAGCATGCGGATAAATAACCTTCAACTTGGCAAAGATGCCATAAAAAATGTTATGGTAAAACAATGTACTTACCCAATATATCAATGAATCACCTCAAATCTAAATTAATTGGTAAGCAGGTTGCACCTTAATAGAATGTGATCCACAAAACATAGATCTCAAATGATAAAGTAGTCTTTGTATGCTTTATTTCAATTAATATGAAAAAATATTGATTTTCTTAAAATGTGGCATCTATTCAAAACTAGTTTCCACAAAATTGTGTTGTAAATGTCACTAAAAGACTTTTGTCACTATCTAATCCATTGTCACAAGAACTTAGAATCATGTTTTGCATTTTATTTGTTCTCATGTCGAAGAACTAACATGTTGAGCACCAACTGATAACAACTTTCAAAGATGAACTCATGTTTTTCGAGAAGACCACCCTGAAATGCTACCAAAACTAGTTGTAACAAGGGGTTTCTCTTTAATGAATTCTTTCTAGCTATAAAAAGAACCACCTAGAGGAAGGGTACACCAACTAGAGATTATGAGAGTATTGTACGTTGCAAGTAATAAGTTTAAAATATCAACTCCATATTTTTTCAATTGTGAATTCTTTCTTACCAGAATCAGCTGGGACATGGATGCACCAACTAGAACTGTTGGCTACAACAAATAATGAGTTCAAATTATCTACTCCATTTTCTTAAAAAACTAATCAAAATATACTCCCTATATTAGAGATTGAAGTGGAAATAGCTTGTGACCTGATTGAGACAATTGAATGATGTGTAACATATCCTATAATACTAATTCCTCTAGTAAAGCAGAGACAATCCTAATTGCCATCAACTATGAGTTGATTGTCTATATTAGAAGAGATATATATTTGTAGGAGACCTTAGAGGAGACATAAGATGGAACAAATGTATTCTTTATCATACAAACAAATAAGGTCTAGTGGTCAGAAGAACAAAGACCCATGATGCATTGTTTGAAGTGGGAATAGTATTATATTAGCAAAAGGATAGTGATAAGATGGATGACAAAGTAAGAAATGTTATACTTTCCCATAAAATACCCTCAGTAATCTTCATTTTGTTATGTTTAGACTTACTATCACCTAAAATGTCGTAATACTAATTTATGAACTCAAACTTCACCATTTTGCCTCTAATACTAATCCTTAAACTCATACATCTTTATATCTCCTCCCTTTTATACACAAAACTACCCTTCTCATCTGTTTGCATTGATGCCCTTGGCCTATGAGCATTGATCTTTGATCTCTAAATTTATTCTCTTATGACTTCCTCTTACCATGCCTATGACTAAAATAAAAACCTTTATGGCATGGTGCTACTTCTATTTTTTTTCACAGTGATCTAGTGTTGTCTTCTCATATGATCTCACTCTTATATCTCTAATGGAAGGCTCTAAGAGTCTTATCTAGGTTGTCAATAACAAACAAGACTACTCTTTGCTTTTGATAATATTGTCTCTCCATGTTGTTCTTGTAGCTTCACACTTTCTTCTTGTTTGACCTTGTCTTCTTCATCGTAGCTATCTTTTACCCATTCACTGTCTAGACACCCCTTTGTTATTGAAGATACTACTATTATTTTGATATATCATTGATTCTTTCTTCATTTTCATCCATACCTTTATTACGCTTTAACTGCAAAATCCTGGTATTGTCTAACTTTCATTAAACCACTACATCTTCTATCATTTTAGTCATTGATAGACTGCTCTAAAATATATCTAACCCCTCTATGATTAAATCAGTTCTCTCTTCATGTATTGTTTTGGACCTTTGACAATAGACACTTCTTTTAAGAAAACCTTTGGCTTTTATGACTATTTTCTAGGACTATAAAATCTGATTACATAAACCATTGATACCTTTATGACTTTTCTTTGTTTGTGATAGTCCTTGTGTTGGCTTTGTCTCATAAGTGTTTTGAATGTTATCATACTTTTTCTCTATTTGTTTCTCTATACTAATTTGTGACCATTAAATGGATTTTTAGCTATGTTCCTCTATTGGATTGTGTCATGTTCTTTGATTTATCATTTGTAGGATTCTTGTTACTATCCTTTATTGAACCTTGAATGAATGCAACAAAGAAACTCTTTTTCAATGCCTCTATTAAAAAACATTCTTGTTAACTGTGTTGGTGCCCAAAACCACAGATTGGAAAACCAAAGACTTGCCTAATCCTTAGTTTATCCAATCAGCCTTGGCCAACGAACAGGGATGGTTGAAAACCAAATCCCTCTGCACTTTAGGCTCCACTAAACCTAGGTGGGTATACCTTACACTCTCAAGCACAAAACAGGTTTATTTTAAGTGAATTTAAAATGTGGTTAACAATTGCAGGGATGGCAAAAGGTTTTCCTACAACTATGCCAACAAAAGTGCTTTTTATTGAATACCCTTAAAATTGATAAAATAAGTGTGAATATAGTTGTGTTATGTAAAAGATTATTGTTAGGACTTTAAGCCATTATGAAAAAGATCGGTACTAACAGAAATTAGAAGATTTGTTTCTTTGATAAGGACCTAATGCATATAAACTTATTCAACAAATATTAATAATAGACCAGTGCCTTATCTGACCATTAATGAATAACTTTGTGGACAAGAATCACTATCAACTCAAGAGACAATTATAAGACCATCACTGTGAAAGTTTCATTATGTGTTGCATGAACAATAAAAACCCAATCTTATATTCAATACAACATCATGTGATGGCACATCACAGCAAATCTTAAAGATTTATCAAGAGGACATATGATTCCATCAAACACAAAATTACACATAACAGTCTGAAGATAAAAGCATGAAATCTTGTATATTAACTCTTAGAATAAGAATGTACACAAAAAATACACTTACAAATACTCCAATATATTCAATTTGCACAAAATAAACTCCTCATTCCCATTAGACTTTTCTAAAACATGATACTTGTAGCCCAACCAGTGGCAGAATATTGTCTATCTATTCTCTTTTGATACAAAAATGACTCACTACATATATGTGAGCCAAAGGATTCAAGTGAAAGGACACACCCTTTCATCTTGTTAAACTAAACCTAAATAAAACCTAATACCTAACTGCCTAACTGCCAAACATAAAACAAAATTACAAACTAAGAAGTCAATTTTGGTCGTGCCATAATGTGTTACATTTCTGAATATGTTCCAAGTACTTGCTATCCTGGTGAGTTCTGGTGTTGAATACAGTGTCCCTGACAGTGATCTCCATGGTAACCATTCTCTCCATCTGCTCACCTGTCTCTTTCATATCTAAAACATCTACCCGGGCAACATTAAGGGATGTGTTGAGTACATTTTGGCATTCTACAATACAAATCCCTTTGTCCTTCAACTGCTCTGCCTCATCCACAATATCTGGTATACCATATCTGACAATATCCTTACAATCGGTAAATTTCTGCTTGATGTTTGCACCAAATGCCTTATTCTTGTTCAACCTTCTCTAGATCTTCTCAACAATTTTCTCCTCGGCACTCTTCTCTTTCAATAATGCCTACCTTCTCAAAAATTCTTTCATGAGAAGACATATTATCCTGAGTCTTCTGACAATTAGTCCATAATTCCTTCAGAACTTCCAACAAATGCTCAAACCTGTTGGTCAATAAAACACAAGCAACATCCACCTTGGCAGTCCTGATTTTCCTTCTGAGCTTTATATTTTCTTTCATTTGGTCCTCATATTTCTTTTTCCATTGCATACCAATATCAATTATCTGTGGTACTTCATGACCATGACTTCTTAACAAATCTTCATATAAATTTTTATATTTTTTACCCTCCTTTAACACCCACTGCATTTGGGCCTTATTCAGTTTTGCAATGTCAATCCCCAAATCTACAGTGACAATTGGGTTAACCTCTCCCACTTTCAGCCTCATCATATGCCCAAATTCCTTATCTACATTTATAATCTTGGGTCTTTTATTTGGGGGGTATAGAGCCCAAAGCAACATTTCCTCTTCATTTGGATCATATCTTGATCCAATAAAAATGTCATCAACTCCCTGTATGTCTAATTTTACATCTTTTCTATCCAAATGCAACAAACTATCAAAAATAAAAGAGGCACTTAAATCCCATCTTGGGAACAAAATGATGCCTGCCTCACTGAGAATTTGCCTCCCTCTCTGTGGTGTCATTGTAGCCACCTCTGCATTGATGTCTTTCTTCAATCTTTTTAGCATCTTTGCTTCATTCTTAGGGGTGACATTTGGGATGCTCTCCCTCAATCTTTTCCCTTCATAATGGTACAAGCTCCTTGGATTGTACAAAAACTTCATCTGCAACAAAATTTGCATGCTCTTCCATCCTCACATCTGTGTTGGTGTTGAGTCTCACCATAGCTTTCTCCTGGCTCTCTGCTATTTCTTCTGGTTCAGGTGCATCGAGGGTAGACACTGCTACATTCTCATCAGACTCACTCTCAGAGTCTCCTTCTTCTTTTAGCTCTTGAAGCCTCTTCTTCTTCTCTTCCAATTTTTGGCTAAACTCCTCTAAGACTGCATTAGCCTCATCCCACTCCTTGTTCCTAAATAAATCCTCAGCCTCAATGGATATGTGCAAATATTCTCCCAAGTTCTGGCTCTTCCTGCAGTGGTGAATATATCCTTCTAGATCATAATTCTTCCGAGCCTGGTGTCCATATAGATTGTACTCCTCTATCATCTTCTTTTCAATCATTTCATATGCCTTGGTAGACACAATGGTGAAATCTCTTAAATGTAAAGTGCCAGGAATAAATACCTACTTGTGCGCACCACTTAAATGATTTGCATTTGACATACTAAGCTACCTAACAATCTTTAGATATTCAATTCTATCAGGCACTAATGTAGGCAGCATAAATGGAACACCTTCAAAACCATAAACCCTGAAAAAAGTGAAATTCTGGCATACAAACCAGTCACCCCAATTGTGGTTGACCCTAGTATCTCCAAAAGCATGGGGTCTCAAGAACCTTTTAATCTCCTATGAGATAGACCCCTCACATTCTACCCCAAAAAATTTGTACAAGGGTTTGACGAAGTACTTTTCAAAAAACACATAGTGTGATTTGTCGAACCTTGAGTCCCACAGGGGTACCCATAATTGGATTGGCTGGTCTTGTCCCTCTTTGTTCCTGGAAGTCACTTTTAATTCTCCTAGCCACAAACCCTTCATATGACCATAAAATAAAACCGTGTGCATTAGCAATGAGTAAAACCTGAAAGTAGGGTTAGGCTTTGTTTGCAAACTCAAAAATCATTCATGCAGCTTCTCTACCAAGTAGGTTGCATAATCAAATGGCCTCGGCTCATGCATTTGAATGTCTACAGCTAACACCAATGGGCCTATTCTCGTAACATCAGGAACTTCTTCCCCGCAAACAAGGCCGCATGCCCAATATGTGTACTGCAAGTATTGCCTAAACAGGGTAAGCTCAAAAGGGGCACCATCCTGCTCCATGAGTTGTCCCTTCTCCCTTTTGTGGATTGCCAACTTCCACACTATGTGACCGGTGTCTATTTGGGTATATTCTCCTTCTAAGTTTGTAAAAGATAAGGGCATATAAGGCTCATATGTCATGCCGAAAACCTCCTGAATAGACCCGACAGATATCCAGATGAATGGGTCCCCATTTGGCAATTGGATGTATCTTTTTTCCTTGTTGTATTTCCTTGTGAGCAGTTTCAACAATCTAAGATTCTGAAAAACATTTGTTACCACCAATTTGCCCAAATTTTTCATCCAAGGGTTTGACAATGGAATCTCCTTGTTTCTCCTGAGGTAGTGATATAAAAACAATTCATGGCCCCTTATGGTTGTCCATATATCCCCAACCCCTTTGTACTTATCTTCCAATTGATCCTTGGGAGGCAAATTTGTTTAGACCTCCTCGATTTAGCACCAGATGACTCCAGTTGGTGAATCATATCCTAGTTCAACTTTTGCTTCTGCATACCCTCCATAGACTTCGCCTTTTTTGATCTAGTTGACTGTGTATCCAAAATCTCTATGACCTTTCTCTTTCCTTGTGAACCAGACACCTCCATGATTAAGTACTTGAATTCTTAATTACCCGCACTTCTTATTTGCAACTTCAATGTCAATGGCTAAAGAAATTGTAAAAAATTCCTAGCACAAGCACTCTTTCTTTATGCTGGATATGCAACGGCTAGGATCTATAATGATAAAAAAACTCATCAATTTTGCTTCATGTGAGTTAAATCCTCCTTCTCGTGAGCATTAAATAATGGTTTTTGTATCAAACATTCTAACGGCTAATCGGCGTAACCCCACCCGATAATTCAATTATTTGGCACCATGCGTTCCTTCAATTTCCTTTTTATCTTTTTGATTGGTATAGGTCATTCTGATCAATGCATCTGAGCTTGCTCCGGCCATTTCACTTTTTTCCTCAAGACTTGACTTATCCCGATGGATCCGCCTTTCCTTTTTATTAGTCATCTTTTCTTTATATCACATTGGGGTGTGTCTCTATGATGAAACCTCCTTCTGTATCAGCCTTCGGAACAAGATTACTTTACACTTCATCTGATGGGCCCATGACATCTAATTTTCTCTTTGATCGGCGTAACTTTCACTGATTACTTCATCGAGCATTGGAGTAGCGTATTTCCCTTACTTTCGATAGTTATAGTCTCCCCAATATATCCTCCCTCTGTGGCATTCTGTCCATCGGGCATCGACACAACTCTAAAGATGTTTCTCTGGTAGCATAAGCTATCCCGATGAGTATTTTGCACCTTACTCTCCTTATTGGGTTCCTTCAATCTATCATCGTAGGCTTTCCCGATGAAGTCACTTTGTTTGTGCTGAGCTCATCTTCCTCATCGAGTATCAGGATGACCCAAAACGCATCTCCCAGACAATGTATGCTATCCTGACGAGTCTCGTTTCCTTTCTTTCTTGGTACTGCTTTATCGGAGAAAGTCTCTTCGATAAGGTCGCCTTCTCCACTTGGTCCATCGGGTATTGGGGTAACATAAATTAGGAGCTCCCAATAACTCGATGTCACCGCTACGAATAGATCGCCTCATTGGTTATCAGCAAGAGTTCCACCGACAACCCCATCAGGTATCAAGATAACATTTTCTCCTCCTTGCCGACAGTGTGTGTTACTCTGATGACTCCGACTTTATCATCGTAACATGCCCCGATGGATCTCCACTTAGTCGCATTTTTTTTCTTCTACTCTTGCTTTAGGAAACACCATCAGCATGAGTTACTCCGATCAACCTACTCCTTTCTCCTTGGGTGATCTCATCAGGATGACATGTCGATAAGCAAAATTTTGCAGTTTTTTGCAAAACAAGGCCCTCTTTATGGATGTAGCTTTTAACAATCATACTAAAGGGTATCTCCCATACCATCTACCTCTCTGAACATGCTCACAAACCCACTCTATGTTTATTTTCCAAATATGCTTTTGTAATGAGACTAAATGTGAAGATGTGGATTACCAGAATGCCATTTCACTCAACACTTCCCTTGAATATGACCAAGTGATGCCCTTTTATGAAGACACTGCAATCATGTCACTTGCACATACAATCTAGCAATAAATGCTCCTATGATGGAATTATAAAAAAAAACATCCATATATAGCACAAAAATATTTTGTAAAAATACGTGCTAACAAACTGCTTTTGACCTTCTTAACTGTCACAAAACTTGCTCTTTTTCCTTGAAGTTTCTCACAAAGCCTATGCTTCTCACTGTCATAAATTTTGTTTCAGACTTCAAACTTACCTTTTGTTATTTGGAAACTTTGTATCTTTCTCTTTGATTGTTGTAGGGCTCATGGACTACTACTTGGAACTGCAACATTTCACCAAACTATCAAACTTTAGTTTCAACACATCACATACATGACCTCTACTCTTTGTAGCAGTGAAGCACCTTTTCAATGTATCATAGTTGATCAACATGACTACTCTAATCATGTTCTTTCAATGGCCTGCTCACTGTACTTTTTGGACTATATTTCTCCTTTGATACCTGGACTTTCACCATTGTACTTTGGTATTGTTCTGAGTCTTATGAATGTCATTTTATTGTTATTTGAATACTGATATCAACATTTTTGATGAATTCCTTTCATGACTGTCTCATTGCCCTAGAGTGCACTAAGTTTGTAAGGGTTTCTTAATAGAACCATCATTATATTGCAAGACTCTAATGACATATGAATCTATATTTCACCATTTATAAGGTTGCCTCTTCTTCCTGTTGTAGCTTCTTTACCTCTTACATGTGGTATGACTGTCAAAATTTAGATTGTGATCTCTTGCCTTTAAATGTACCTCATATGTTTCTTTTGATCATTGTTCTTTCCTCTATATGATCATGCTCCTCATTGATGCATTCATTTCATTTGTGTTTGGAGGTGCTTATCTTTGCGTTGTTATAATAATATTTCAGTGATCATGAACAAACCATGATACACACAAAAGAACAAAAACCCTATATGGTATGCCTTTCTTGTGTTTGACAACTCATACTTCATTCACTATCCTCGATTCTTTGGTAATGAATTTCTTCATTTTTTTGTATTGAAACCTTTGTCTTTTGTCATTAAGGGCTGAGAATCCTTTGTCCTTCTTGGTCTCATATTTTGCAGAGATGACTATGTTTTCACTATGATATAACCTCTTACCTCTATCTTTGGTACCAAAACCCTATCACTATGATAATGGTAGGGTTTACAACAATGTTTGTAATATGACTGTTTACAACAATTTAATGTATTATAGTCTCCATTTAAATTCTCAATCAACAAGGTGGTTAAGGAAGTCCATCTTGCATGTAGTCAGTGTTAGGATTAATGACAGTCCCAAAGATACTGAGAGGGGGGGGGGGGTGAATCAGTATCTAATCGATTAGCAGAATATTTAAACTTATTAAGAACTTTGCATCCCAAAATAGTGTACCGGTAAGTAAGAATTAATGTAGTAAATAGGAACAATAAAGACAACATATAAAACACACCATAACACAAGATGTGTTTAATGAGGAAACCCGGTGTGGGAAAAACCTTGGTGGGATTTGTGACCCACAATATTCACTCACTGGCCAGTGAATAAATATTACTTGCAATGAGGGGCCTGCACATGCAGGAAGGCCAACTTCCTAGAGCTCACTGCTCAATAAGAGTCACACTGACTACAAAAGTGGATTATGAAATCCAATAAAATGTATTACTTCAAAATAGCATCAACTATGCCAGGTTCAGTACTGGTTTAAGCTCATTCCATTACCAAAACCTTCATTGTCAACTATATCACAATATCATCCTTTATCTCTTTCTTACTTCACTATTTAATGACCTATAAGATCTCATACATATATATGAGGCTTTTACAATATGCCATGTCGGATTTACAAAAGATAATTACATTTAAATACAATAAACAAAAGTTTTTTCACTGTCGGCTGGGGTGTCGGTATGCATTGTTGCCACTGTTGGTGAAGTGTCTGTCGGTGTATGTAGATGTCTATGCCGGTGCTAGTAACTACTGGTGGCTTACCAGATGAGTGCCAGAAGGTTGCAGATGGTTGCCATCAATGACAACACCAACTATTCTCATAAGAGTGTAGAATGCCAACAATCTCCCCCTTTGGCATTGGTGGAAACACTCATGAGAAAAATCCAAAATCTTTTCCAAAAACCAAAGTCCAAAAAGTTACTAAAAAGATGTGCTCCCCTTGAGCAAGTAATCTCCTCTGATTAATCAGTTTTCTCTGTCCACTACTCCCCCTTTGACATCAATGACAAAGGTTGTAAAAAATTGTCAAACGAGTGCAAAAATGTCACCTCAAAGTTTGTAACCGATTGGTTACAATCTGAAATATGTCTGTCAAAACCAAATTAAGACTTTGCATGAATATATTGTTGTCATTCAGGGTTGCCTCAGTCTGTTGGATCGTGTCGGTGAGATGATGCATGTGCTCTTCCGATGATCTTTTTCCTTGAAGTAATGCCTTAGAGATTTCATTTCTCAGAGACATTAGATTGTCCAACTTAGGACCAAGTTTGTACTTAAGTTCTTTGGCATTAGCCTCAATCCTTGCCTTCTCTTTCTCAAATTTCTCCAATTTCTCCTCAAAACCTACTATTTCCTGCTCAATAACTAATATAGGTTCGGATGAACCAATTATGTTATTAGCTATATCATCTATTTCTTTCTTTAATCTGCTGATTTCCTTTTCTATGTCCTTTGTCAAAAGATGTGGTTTGCATGTTTCTCTGTACAGCTCTTTGTATTCCAAAATTGTAGTGTTCAGTGCCCGTAATAGTGTATTCAAGTGTTCTGTACACTTCTTTATTGTGTCCTCAAAGAATTTATCCTTCTCCTTTTCAATTTTCTCTTTGAAGGTGTCCTCATTCACCTTATCAATTGTTATTACATTGTCAGTAATGAATTTGGACAATGTATCCAATTTACCTAAAGAATCCTTTACATGATCTATGTTACATTTCGGTGCTATTAATTTAAGAATTGGTATGGTGTCATCAATTGCCTTGTAGGCCAATGCATTACAGTATGTTATCTTCTTGATTGAATCCAAGAATACCTCTGTTACATTAGTAGGTCTGAATTCACTTGATGAAGTGCCGCATGTTTGACCTATTACCTTAATTACCTCTATGCTTCCAACATTTGTAACCATTTTTCTTGTGTTATCCTTTGGTAGATCAGTCCGAGTTTGCATTTCAACTAGTAAAGGTTGTCTGATTGTTTAGGTGTCTCAGTGATTACCAGTTTCTCTGCTTCAATATGTACCTCTGCCTCTGTGGGTTTCTCTATATGCTCAACTATCGGTATCTTAGTCTCAGTAGGTTTCTCTTTGCTTGCATCTATACCTTCAGTATTCTTCCCAGTATCCAATGGTTGCTCTATTTGTAATGATTGCTTAGTTGGGATCTCAACCTCAATAGTCTCTATCGATTTTTCAGCAATGTTGCCACTGTCAACATTATCATCTTTAACCTCTGTAGTGTCCTTATCCACAATAATATTCACTTCCTGAGTATCCACATTCATGGTGAATAGTATTTTAGATTTAGGATTAGTGTTATCATGTGTGATACCTTCACTTTCAGTAACTAGTGGATCAATAGTATGTATCGGTGTAGTATCCAAAGGTGGCGGTAAGTTATTTCCACCAACTTTACCTTTCCCTTTGTCCTTATCCTTCTAATATACCTTGAATGTTTTCTTTGGCCTGTTCATTTCCTCTTGTTTTTCTTTTTCCACAAAAGAGATATCCCATTTATCAGCAGTCTCCTCTATAATCTCATTTACTCTACCTGCCATCAGACTTACTTGTCGGTGACCACTAGCAAAAATGGATTTGTTAGCCTCATAAATCAGGTCATCAATTTCCTCTTTTGAGTTAACCGGATGTATAGCTAGAAGTTTTTCAACCTTTAGTTTCTTGTCCAATTCCATCACTGCAATCCTCTTTGCATCTAACCTTCTATATAGTTCATTGGGCAAATCATCCACAACTTCAATTAAAACTTTCTTGTATATATCCAAATGTAAAATTATACTATTTTCAATGGTTTCTTTGTCTAAATCTTTGAATGTGTTATACAATTTACTTACATTAGCCAAATTGCCATCATTAGCTATTTCATTTCGCAAATTTTCTAATGAGGGTATGACCGATTTCTATTTTTTCTTGGGAGTTAGTTTCTTAGTCGGTTACCTTACTGCATGTTGTTTGTTCCTTAAGGTCCTTGTTCTTTTGGGTGAAGGAGAGGGTACCGGTGAAGGTTTTCTCTTCCTCTCAACTCTTTTGAATTCAACTGGTATCTCACTGTCAGAAGATGTGCCTCCGGTTGCAGTTCTTCCAACTCACTAGCTGTTATACCAATAATGTTCATAACATTTTCTTTGATTTCCTTTACCTTCTTTGATGCATCTCTAATATATTTTTCTGTTTTCTTCCTTTTCTTCATTGTTTTCACACCACTCTCAATAGTTTTTGCAGTTGGTTCTCTTGGTGCATCTAACAAGGCTTTTGCATAAGTCTCAATAATGTTGAGATCTACCTCATAACCCATTTTAGTTACCCATACGGTCCTAGGAAGTACAACTTCCATCCATGTCTCATCCTTTTTTATTACAAAACAGATTTATTTATCATATTTGTCCACTACACTCTGCGGTAGTCTTTCTCTAGTTTTCATTTTGGATTGAAAAGATTTAAAGTATTCAGTTATGTTGTTGTCCATTGTAGTTCCCATGTCGGTGAAAGCTTCCTATAATTGTTTTCCTACCAGTATGTCATATCCAACGTCTTTCTATCCTATATTGGGAATTTCCTTAGTGAAATACAACATTAAGCATACTAAAATATTACCAAAGCGAAATGTCCCTTTCTTATCTCCTTTAATCTTTTTCAAATTATCTATGAGTTCATCTTTCAGCCACTCACACACATCAATCATTGTATTGTTGTTGACCATTTCCTAAGCACTATTAATGCAAATACTAGAAACTGAATTAAGTCTGTTTGCATGTGTAGTCTTGTAACCAAGTATCATACTTATGAATCTCACATTGATGTCTTTGATGTCATTCACTCTTAGTGATCTACTGTCTGATGTTGCTCTAGTTAGGGTCATTACTTTGTTGTTTGGAACTTTCTTTGTTTTGTCTGGTCTGCTGCTGGTTGAGGGTAAACTTGTTACTACCCTAATTGCTTACTAGGTCAATTTGCAGATAGAATCCAACCATAGGGATTATCCATGTGCTCTACTTAGGACAATTCTCACTACTTCCTCCAGAAATTCAAGGATATTCAATATCACAACAAAACCTAAAGTCTTTACAATCTTGTGTTCAAGTTTGACATTGCCATTTTCATCACAAATTGTGGTTCTAAACATTTTCAACAATTCCTCAGAACCTAATTCTTCAATGTTGCAATGAATATAAATTATAGGGTCTTCAGCATAAGCTACACCTTTAGGAATTAGTACCTATGGAATCATCTTGCTTAGCTACTTCAGGAATTATCTTAAACATGGGCCTAGGGCGTTTTTACATTTTCCACGATAGTAGGGTTTGCAATAAATTCGGGAGCAGAAGATGAAGCCATTTGAAAAAT
Source organism: Cryptomeria japonica (assembly GCF_030272615.1). Taxonomy (NCBI): domain Eukaryota; kingdom Viridiplantae; phylum Streptophyta; class Pinopsida; order Cupressales; family Cupressaceae; genus Cryptomeria; species Cryptomeria japonica. The sequence continues at coordinate 359,021,024 of NC_081406.1, read as the reverse complement.
ACCTTTAGCTTCCTTAGAGTATTTGAATGCTTGAAACAAATCGCTCCACACCTTTGCCTTGAATGCCTTAGCTCTTTTTTGCACTCTTTGTTGATTTTGAATGCTCGGTGAATCAAAAATGAGGGAAATCCAATGATTTTCAACAACCGTATTAAATGCTCGTCGGTTTAGTGAAAACTTAACACATTTGTCGGTAAAGAAGAAATCTATCTTCTCACCATCAACCGAGGGTAATCTGCATGATATTCAATTTGCTGCAATACCCCCAAAGGGTTACTTCTCAGTTGGATGAAGAATCTCCTATTGGTGGAGTAATACTCTGTTCTACCGATGAAGAAATAGTCTCATCAACATTTTGATCTGTCTTCCTAATCCATTGCTTTGAAAATTATTGCTTTACCTCATCTACTTTTTCTTTTCCTTTCAAATTGGATCCTTTATTATTTGTCAGTAAAGTCTTACTTCTATAGAATTTTACAATATGTCCAATCTTGTTACAAGCATAACAAGTCACTTTATTCCTTTGAATAGATTTTCCATATCCTATGTCAGTTTGTATTCTGCATTGATTAGATAAGTGCCCATATCTTGCACAAACAAAACATTTCACATTCATTCTGCAGTTTTCTGAATTATGACCAACTTTGTTTCATTTGAAACATTGACTGGTGGGTGCATTAATGTTCTGATTGTTTCTAAATCTACATTGATTTGCTTTATGACTATATTTGTTGCAATTGAAACATTTCCCATTAAACTTGTAAGCATTAGGTTGTCTTATCAATTTACTGTGATCATGATTGTTTGCAGTACCAGAACTTTCTCCAACTTCAAATCCAATTCCATTAGTATCTCCATTTGGTTTCTAACTTTTCAGCATATCATCAAGTTCCTCTGAACTTTTCTTGAATTTCTCTTTAGCCAACTCATTTTCCAGAATTCCCTTTTCTCTCATAAGTTCAGTTTTATCATGTTGCATGTGAATCAGATCTGTCTTCAACATATCATTTTCATGACTGAGTCTTAGATTTTCATTTCCAGCATCATTGAGTCTCCTAGTCAATTCATCTTCATTCTTCTTCCTATCTTCAATGTCTTTACAAAACCTCATAGTCATATCTTGCATTTCATTCTTAATAGTACCATTTTCTTGTCTCAACTTGTTCACAAGTTCATTAAGAGTTTCATTTTCATCATTATCATTCTGCATCTTCTCATGAAGTTCTTTTATTTTATTTTGAGCTATAGTAATATTCTCCTGAAGTCCTTGAATGAATTCTTGTGTAGTCCTCAGATCATCTTCAAGTTTGATATTCTTCAACTTCTCTGCATCATAGTCTATAAGATCTTCTTCCAATTGTTTTCTTAAATTCTCCATTTGTACCAGTGTTAGAATCTTCCTCAAGTTGTTAGGATTTTAAAAATAGAGGGCCAGGCTCTGATACCAATTGTTAGGATTAATGACAGTCCCAAAGATACTGAGAGGGGGGGTGAATCAGTATCTAACTGGTTAGCAGAATATTTAAACTTATTAAGAACTTTGCATCCCAAAATAGTGTACCGGTAGATAATAATTAATGCAGTAAACAGGAACAATAAAGACAGCATAGAAAACACACCATAACACAAGATGTTTAACGAGGAAACCTGGTGTGGGAAAAACCTCGGTGGGATTTGTGACCCACAATATTCACTCACTGGCCAATGAATAAATATTACTTACAATGAGGGGCCTGCATATGCAGGAAGGCCAACTGCCTAGAGCTCACTGCTTAATAAGAGTCACACTGACTACAAAAGTGGATTATGAAATCCAATACAATGTACTACTTCAAAATAGCATCAACTATGCCAGGTTCAGTACCAGTTTAAGCTCATTCTGTTACCAAAACCTTCATTGTCAACTATATCACAATATCATCCTCTATCTCTTTCTTACTTCACTATTTAATGACCTATAAGATCTCATACATATATATGAGTCTTTTACAATATGCCATGTTGGCTTTACAAAAGATAATTACATTTAAATACAATAAACAAAAGTTTATTCCCTGTCGGCTAGGGTGCTGGTATGCATTGTTGCCGTTGTCGGTGAAGTGTTTGTCGATGTATGTAGATGTCTATGTCGGTGTCGGTAACTATCGGTGGCTTACCAGATGAGTGCCAGAAGGTTGCCAGATGGTTGCCATCAATGAAAACACCAACTATTCTCATAAGAGTTTAGAATGCCAACAATCAGTGTTTTTATTAATCAATATATCCATGTAATTGATTGAAATTTTGTATTTGGATGGTTTTAGAAAATGATTCTGATGACTGGTTATTCTCCTTTTTTCATGATGCAATGGTTTCAAGGATTCACACGGAAGCTGTTGATATGTATGACAAGTATGAGCATTATGTTCTCAATCATTTTTAGAACAATAGTCTATTTCAAAAGGTATTTGATATATTTAGTTTAGATTTGATGGAATTAACATATTACATTGGTTATTTATTTATATAAAGAAATTTAATAACATGTGTTGATATTTTGGGTATACAAGATAAAATAAATAAACCAAATAGATAAAATATGAGCATTTCTAACATAAGTTATGGTTTGATTTAGATTCATACATACTTAACTTATTATTAATCATTTCATTTGTTTTGTGAGATTGTAGAATTGTCTCTGCTCTATTAATGGCTTATTTAGTTCTTTATCATGACTGATCTTCTTCGTGGTGTTTTGTGAATAGTAACCTTTGTTATTACTTGTTACCCTTGCATTAATGTTTCACCAATATAGCTTGCAAGGCTTTATCTCTCATCATTTGAGACAAAGGCTTTGCCATGATTTGGTATCCACCTTCTCAATAACTGCTTTATATCTCTATTGTGCTAAGTATACTATTTATGTTGATCTTCAATCATTACTACTCTAAGAAAAATTTTCTTTCTCTCAATTTTTTTGTGAGTGTTTAGACAATGATCCTCAATGAACTGTTATCACTGGTCTGATCCTTACTTTGGCTCACTATGACTTCCCTTTTTTCGTGTTTATGAAAGGACTATTTTTTAAAGATTTTGTGGCTTCTATTTTGCTTATTTTGTGATGCATTGCCTCCTTGTTTTGGCTAATCTAGATCATTCTTTGTGAGTACGAATCTCTTTCCAAACATATTGTGACAAAATGTTCATCGTGGCTGCTATGACCCATATGTGATAACAAGGTCTTATCACATACATAGTTCTTTCTAAGCTCTATTTTATCATGTCTTATTTATGTTGCACATGCTTACATTTATTCTCTATGATCTATGCTTTGGACTAAGAATGACAAATGACTTCTCTACCTTTTTACTATTGATTGTCATATAGAGGATTGAATCTTTAATGGGATACATTCTTTCTTATACTAAGAATATTTGTGTCATATGAGTTTGTGAACCCTTGCATTGATGGCTATGTCTTCATCTTTGTCTTATAGTCTTCGAATTGTGATGGTCTAGATTATTGTGTCTTGGATGCACTTTATTGTCTTTCATTGTGTATTCTCCCATATTTTCCTTTGTCTACTAAGTAGCCCTTATGACATAACAACATAAACTATTGGAAACAAGGCAACAAAATGAGAGGGGGAGGGAATCAGTTTTCTCACAAACTTTACACAACTTAAACACAATTTCAGATCTGAATATGAACAATGAAAGAACAAATCAACACCACATCAATAACACACATAACACCAAGAATTTTACGTGGAAACCCAGTTAAGAGAAAAACCATGGTGGGATTGAGACCCACAATATTAATCTACTCTATTAGAAGTATAGAAATATGACATAAGTGGAATGCACATGCATTCAGGTACACTTCCTAGAGCTCATTGCTCAAATTACAATAAGGGCTACAACCCCGAAAGGCTCACTACAAATGCCAAAATATAGTTTCAGTTAAGCACACAGTCTGATCTTCTCTACCACACTTCTTCACACTTTTGTAAGATCAAAATACGTGTTCACACACTTATCTGATCACACACATTCGGGTACACTCACAAATACCATGCAGATACATCACATATGTTTATTACATATATTTATACAAATCATCAGCCTATATTTCAAGGTCGGCTCAACACACATCATAAATTACAAGAACACGCTACAGTACAATATGCAGACCAAAACAATGTCATCTAATACATAGTATGGACCTAAATCAATGCCTCGAAGATGAAGCACCTCCAAGAATTATGCCTCGAACATCCACAACACACTACAATCGTCATGAATGTTGCATAACATGAAGAACACCAACGGATCAAGAAAATGATCAATAACACGAACAATGATCAATGCAGACTATCAACACGGATAGAACGCGATCTAGAAACATCGACAAGCATCATCAACTACCACAACAAAAACCGCAACATCACCACTTACTATAATCTTCATCATTATTGTACCAAACCTCAAGAACACACACTGAATTGACTGTAAAATTGAAGGATTCACTTGTAGACCTCCAAATCACGAACCATCTAAGTTGATGACACATATGAATGTCCCAAACACTCTACCCAATCTGCAAACCAAGATATTGCAATTCTGGAGCAGAATCTAGAACACTGAACATCACAAACAACTGAATAACCAACCACAATACTAGATCTCATAACTCGATCAAATCATCATGCGGACCTGATGGGAATGGGTTTGGGATAGACTAGCCTAGTCTACGCTCTTTGATCCTCTCCCTGGATTACCAGGTGTTCCAACCTCACCCTAGGGTCTCTAGGACTTCCCTTGCTTGTGGAATCCCCTGACCTTGCCCAATCCACCTACCAACAACATGTGATACTCCTCCTAAGCTCTCACCTGCTCACAAGCTTCAAAAACCCTTACATAGGCTAATAAGGGTTTAACTCTTCCTACACCTTCTCAGGTCCTAGCAAGGATAGGATAGGTCTTTGACATATTTCTCCATACATTCATGTGCCCCCAAGAGTTTTTGACCTTCCTACTTGTTACCGATCTCACTATTTTGCTTCTTTCCTACAGAATAGGGCTACAAGGAATGTGCCCCTATTAGGCCTCCATTCCGGACCTTTAGGGATCCCTCTTGCAAAAAATGCCCAAACTTGTAAAAATTCCCAAAGTGACTACTATTCATTTGGAAAAGGCTCAAATATTTTCCTGGTTTTGGGCCTCCAAGTGTCCGTACACTGCCCTAGGTGAATTTAAGGGTTTTTGAGGGTTTTTATGAGGGTTTTTAGGCCTGCCAGGGTCATAGTGATGGTTTGCTATCTTCACCACCTTGTCTAGATTGGTGGAACATCCTCCTTATCACCAATGATTCTCCACACACCCCTCTACAACTCCTCTAAAGGGTTCCTCCTTCCTTGTCCTTCCTTGCTCTCACGGACCTCTACAACCTTAACCCTTCCTAGTCGGGCACAGTCCAGTCTCGCCTAGGAGTGGGTCTTTAAAAGACTTTCTTGCATCTTCAAGGGCCCTTCTTCCTCTAAGATACTATGTAGGTTCTGCACTCCTATTCCCCATAGTTTCATGGTGTTTCCATAATGGGGATAGGAGTTGTCAACCCATTTACACAAAACAGTCCAAAACTGGACAGTAAGGAAGAAATTTACAAAATATTTACAAACACACCAAAACTCATAAAATAAACTTAATCTAAGTGCTCAAAATGAATGTGTCAACACTCAACAAGACTCCCAATATAATTTAGGTTCCAGAACAATCCATTAACAATCCTTCATTACTCCATTTGTGCCGACTGGCAACCAAAACACAGTCACAGTCAAGGTCTTTTTCCTTTGGCCATACAATCTGACATCCAACCCCTCATTTTAGGGTTTACACCAATTTGTAATGTCTTTGCCTTAGTTTGTGTGCCAGGTTTAGGGTTCCCAATACCAAGCTAAGGTTATGACCTATTAGGTGGAAAAGTTGCATGACAACTTTGAAAAGTTGTCATGCAACTTTTTGCAACTTTTTGCAACTTTTGAGCAACTTTTGCAATGTTGCTTTTCTTGACTTTTAGGCCTACATTGGGCTATCCTATGGACACAACCATGCTAAAAGGACCCCAAACTCATCAATGGGCACACATACCCTCTACTCCAAAAGAAAACTCAACCTAGACTTGTGAACCTAAGACCTAAACTAGGACCTAAACAAAACCAATGAGCTCTTGGCTCTTATTACATTTACATGGCTTCTTAAAGAAGCAAAATCCAAACAAAATCAAATGGTGGAAGACCTTAGAAGGGTTCTCTTGCACCAAGACCACTAAAACTTTAGCTGAATCAACTAGAGATACTTATCTCAAAACCCATTAAACCACAGAAACTCATCTGCAACACACTGGCCAAACCAACTCATTTAATCTAACTGCAACACTAGAATACACAAGAATATGTTGACATCAATGACAACACATCATTCCAGCAAACTTCTCAACAATATCCAACAATAAACACCTTTAACTATCACTGCACTTTTATGAAGACATTATTCTTCAACCTTTTTTATGGGAGCTTACACAATCTCTGTATTGCCCTCAAGATCTCAAGACTTGTGATTTGCCATTGATGTTCTTGATATTTTCCCTATGTTTGTGTTATTATTGTTGTATTTTTGCATTTTATTATCTCAAACCCCAAACTTACTCTTTCCTAGCTGGTACCAAATGATGAGATCATGTCACTATTATTGTTTTCTTTTGAGTGTGATCCTTGCAAGCTCTTTTGTTTTCTTTTATGGTTGCTATTCGGTTATCTTTCTTCATACATAGTCCTCCATTTTTGTCATTTACTATCAAACTCCCTTGGACTGTTTAGATGCTTTTATTGCTTTCACCATTGTATTTTCCTGACTTCTGTAGCCTATATCATTATTCTTCCATGATGGTGTCCCATTCTCATTGTCCTATATGTTTTCATATGATGAGTTGATCCCTTTTTTAATGTAAAAATAGTTTCTACAATGCAAAGATTTGCATCTTGTGATTATTGTAGTTTATGCTTTGAGATACTCCCATGGTTTTGGAATTGCAACAATGGTTGTATCTCACTGTTCATTTAGATTTCTTGACCTAACCCACATTGATAGAGAAAAATAACTATGTCTCTATGTTAGCATTTTCCTCTATGTCATTTATTTTCTACTCATGATTTCTCCTTTGAACAAAATAAACATCAATATACTGTTTTTCTATCATTTGTGCACCTTACTAGGTGCTTATGCTTTGTCACATGTTTGCAACCCTATGCATGGAATCTTAATTTAATTTGTTGTTCTAACATGGCTATTGATATAAATCACTCTCCTGATCTAGATCATTGTCCTAGATAGTCTCATGACTATCTATTCCTGTGCTCCTTTGATTTTTAGGTATCATTCAAACTTTTATGACTACACATTACTCTTATTTCTTTGATCCTTAAAAAGCTATGATGGTTGTTTTTTCTTGAATGAACCTCATTGTTCCTTCATGGACTCTGGTCTTTAATACACTATATCTTATACTATTTTTCTTACCTATATGCTTCAATAATTCCTATTGTGAAGAGAATGATTGTTGGGATATTCATAATAATATAGATCTACTATTTTTGTGTTTTAGATTTGCAACATTGCCACAAAGTCCCCTTCAATGCATCTACACTTTATGACAGTCCCTTATTCTATGATGTTCTTTGTCTTTGATAATATTCATATTGAAAGCAACACTGATCATTGTTGTAGAATCTAATGTCTTTGTCTTCAACAAACAGGGTTTATGACAAGGTTTGTAGTTATCCTTTGATGTTATTTCTGAATATTTAGTGATGGGTTGTTAAGCTAGATGAGGTCATAATATTAATCAAGATGAATTTGTCATTTAGTTTTGTTTCAATCTATATTTTTTTATTTGAATTGCTTAGAATAAGTTTCATAGTTTGGCATGTTTGACATCTTTTTGTATAAGGATAATACAATTTGACATGACACGAGTCTTTTGTAATCATTTGAACTATAATGATATCTCTTGGTGTATTTATATAGATTTTTTTTTTAAATGTAGATATGCTAGTAATTATACACTTCTAGTGTTGTTAATAAGTGTTAATTTTACAAGGGTAGTAGCAATTTTTTGAAGGGCTCATCAATATATCGAGGAGTAACAAGGTTCAGAGTTAACTTAATTATATGAATTTTTACCCGGGTTTAAATTGCAATGTCTATGCGGTGCTTCAGATGCACCTTTGACCATTTTATTACAATTTTTTAATTAGTTAAAAAAGATATACAACAACATGCTTACATTCTTCATCTGAAATCACTCTCTCTTTTCTAATAAAATTCATCTAGTAGTGTGATTTATGATAAATTATTTAAAAAAATCAAAACTTGGAACATCTAATCTAAATCCACTTGGAACTAGTTTTATTAATATTAATAATATATTAGTGGCTTGCCACTTTCGCAAAAAAAAACATCTGAGCTAAACTTATAATCTCACCTTAAAAGTGGAATTAATTTATATTTCACTAATATATATTGATGGATAGAAATAAGATTTACTATCCTCATGATATAACTTAGTAGACTCAAAAATGGGAAGTGGTAGGTGAGGATTTCGAGAATCACAAACAACAAGGATGTATATCTTGGAACATTCAGTGAGTACACCACTCAGAGTTTATACTATAATGTTTACAACAAATGTAGTACATTGAGATATAGTGTATTAGAATTGCATGAAATCATCAAACTAGATGTGATGGTTAGTAATTTTCATGGAACCTACAGGGACTAAGGAAGAGGTTGCGAAAGCTTATGACTTGCCATTATCAAATACAAAGGATTAAGAGTAGTGATGAACATTGACACAAGCAAATATGACATGAAAAGCATCATGAGCACACAACTACCAATAGGAGGGGGCAAAGAACCTATTGTCACCATGCTTCTTTTTTAATAGAATAATCTTTGTCCCTTTTGGACTATGGATTTTAGTTCTATGACAGTATACTAAGAACATATTTTATCACTTCTTTTTAGTTTTCAAGGCTAAGGCTTTGTCCTTGGGAATAAATCCATTCTTTGATGAGCTTCCTCTTTACTTTATGTAATATGTCGAACATTCAAGTAATGCAAAGTGTTTTCAAAACTTACAATATATTGTTGTGATTTCTTCTTTACTTAGTGCCTTAGTCTTAGCAACCAAGAAACATGCTTGAGAAATTTGTTTCTGAATTACAAGCCAAAAACATAATAATAATATGTGTTCAATATTGTCTTTATAGAGGCATTTTTTTAAGACAACAATTTGACAATACACAAGTTTCTTTTTGTTGAGCAAGTTAAGACAATTTTCTCAAAATTTGTCTTAAATATCGTCTTTAAACCCCCCTCAATGTAGTAGTATATATGACCAATTGATGGAAAAAAAAATTATTAAAATGACTAAATATACTACCAATGGATGAAAATTAGTTAATACAAATGACTAAATATACTACCAATGGATGGAAATCAGTAAATAAAAATGACTATATATACTACCAATTGATGGTAATTAATGATTAAAATGACTAAATAAATGACTACCATGACTAAATAAATGACTACCATGACTAAATAAATGATCAGTTAACAACAATCAATGACTTAATTTATGACTAAATATACTACCGAATTGATCAATCAAAACAACCAATAAATGAATAAAAATGGTTTAGTCATAAATTTGGTCACATTATAAATGACTGACAATAAACTACTAATGGTCACGTTGTTATGCCATGCATACTCACCCCTTCCATTTTGTTCTTAGAAATATGGGTACCCATTTTTTCTGGTTTTGCTTTTTGGTTATTTTCCTTCCCTTTTGTGTTCTTTGTTTTGCCTCTCTGAAGTTTTGAGTTTCTAGAACCATAGAGTCCTTCTATTTTCCTTTCATCTCCACTCTCGAACCTTGAGTTCTTAGGATCCCAAAGTGCACTTTGTTCCCTTTATTTCTTTTTCTTTGTTTGGCTTTGGAGTTTCGAGATATTGGAACCTTGAAATCTTCATTATTTTCCTCTTAGGAACTTTGAGATTATAGAATCCCGAAGTGTTCCTTTGCTGGTTTCTTTTTTAATTTGGAACTCCAATACCCCAAAGCTCCGGAGTCCTCTCTATCTTGTTTTGCAGACTCTGAAACTCTGAAACCCCAAAGTCCCAAATTTTTCCATTGTTGGTTTGTCCAAGCCCCAGGATTATGGAATCTCGAAATCCCAGTTTTGCCATGTTTTGTTTGTTGCTTCTTTGGAGTTTTGAAACTCCTGAGTTTTGAGGTCTTTTGACCCCAGAACCCCGAAGCATGCCTCGGTTCCGGCATTGTCAAGGGGGTATAAATAGTTTTTCTAGGGGGTTTTCATGCTCATTTTCACGTTCAATATTTACAAACCTCCTACCCTCTAGTGATTCGTTGTTTCTTGCGATGCATTTTGTCTCCTCTCCTTCCTTTGTCTGAGTGAGTCTTCCTCTTTCTGGCCTTGTGTCCATGTTTTTATTTTTTTTCAATAAGTTAAATTTTTTAAAGTTGTGTTTTTTTTTATCTTCAAGCATTCCAGGATCTTGAGTTTCCGAGATCCTAGTCCCTTATCTTGACTCTCACTTTTAAACCTTGAGAGATTGGGATACTGAAGTCCCTTGTTGTTTCACCTTCTCTTCTCTTTGGAACCCCAGAATCCCAGGATTCTGGAGGGTGTTCCTGACCCCATGGTCACCCAAATTTAGAACCTCGAGTTCTTAGGGTCCCAAAGAGAGTTCTTGAGTGCCTTTCCATCCAATTCGGAATCCTTGGTTTCTAGGATCTTGAAGTACCTTGTGGTTTGTCTCTCCCAATCCTTCAAAACTCCAGAACCTCAGGATTTTAAAGTCATTCCATAAGCCTTTTACCCTCCACTTCGAATCTTAGGTTCCTGAAGCATTGATTTTTATTGCCAATCTCACCTTGAAGCTACAGGATTCTAGAACTCCAAGGTAAGTTCTTTTGTTGATTTTCCAAGCTTCAGGACCCCAGAATTGTGAGATCCCGAAGTCTATCTGTTATTTATTAAGGGTTATTTTGAACCCGAAACCCTGGGACTCCGCTATTCTGGAGTATACTACTATGAAAAGGGAATTTATAAAGTAGTAACTATGTAATTTTACTTGTGGTATGAAGAATTATTATGGAAACATCAACCATCACAAGAAAGAAAACTAGGAGTGAAGCCAGGCTTGAGAAGAATCTAATTACAATGAATTGCTAGTGTCAGGGAAAATATTTTATTTCCATGTTTGAAAATGAGATCATCGACATAGAAATTAGACACATTGAGTTAGATGCAATCAAGAAGGAGATGAATCGGTAGAATATTAAGGAATCCTACAAAGAATCAAAAGATCTAGGCTCATGGAGGCCACAGTCTTTCCTCAAGCGGTGCAGTCTCCAGAGTTGATCTTGACAATAGCTCAATGCTATAACAAGGACACTAGGAAGTACATACTAATACCAAAGGAAATGTAGTTGTTAATTTATCAGCTGAAATGTACTATAACCTTTGGTATTCCCAAATATGTGAAGGTCCTTCAGACAACCGAAGAAGAGATCATCCAGATTTTCAATGAGAATGTTGTAGATAACAAGTGCCATATAAATGAGGTGTGGCTTAGTGAACCAAGGAAGTCAAGGTTAAAGGCTACAGACAATAGCTTAAGAGATGATTTTAAGGATGTGCCCATGGACCTGGTCATTATTCTTAGCCAAGATTTTGGTAAGGAAGACTACAGACACTACCATTTGTGGATGTTTTACTATATTCATACCATTCTTATAGGGAAGGAGTACTTTGACCGGGAACAAATAGTGTCTGACAATATTCATGAGTAGATGTGTGATGTATTGGGAACAAATAAGTTCTTTATGACTTCATATGTAATTTGGGTGGTTGCCAAAAGCGATATCTACCCCAAACTCAACACAAGTGGCAGACTGGGGGAAGCACTTAGAGAGAAAAGGATATGGGAATATTATACTTAGTTGCCCATCGAAAAAGCCAAGTATCACTTCAAAAGGATCAATGATGCCTATATATACGTAGTTATATGTATCTTAATAGGTTATGTAGGTTATCGGCTCTCCCAGGAAGCCATGAAGTTGATACAAGAGTGGGGAGCTTCGTTCATCCAAAACCAATGGTCAACATATATTTGATTGAGTAGATTTATAGTAAAACCCCTCCTTGTTCCTGGATACTTCAGCAACTGCATCATCATTCTTTAATATGCAAGGAAGGTCGTGGGACTCCAGTCCCTTAAGACCCTAAAAAATAAGATAGGAGTCACCTTCCAAATTTCTCTTGAGTACTACAAGTGTCATAATATACAAATGGGCAAGACAACTATCCACGAGTTGTGGGATCTCAGCCTTAAGGAATTAAACTATGCCTGACAAAGGTATAACCCATTTGGAAAGCTTAAAGAAATGATGCTGGCATCATATGAAGGCAATGTACCTGCATTGGAATATCTTTGGGTAGGCATGTAGGATAGATTTGAAGCTAGAAAGAGGGGGTTCTACCTATTAATGGTCTCCCAAGTCAAGGAATTTAAGGTACAAACCAATACTCCCAATGAGCTCAGAGATGATAGAGAAATTATTGATCTCACCTATGATGAAGCAATGATAGACCAAAGACATCTCTCCTCGATTAGAGGTTAGAGTAGGAGAATGTAGATATTGATAGTGTCTCATAAAAGGTGGTTGAAAGAATGAGGCGTTAATTAAGTCTTAGGATCCTCCTAGTGTATCCAAAGAATATAAGAAGGGAAAGGCTACAGGTAACCCCTAGTCAAAGACAACCAAGGAGTATGTGAGAAGAATGAGATCATAATCAAGAAAGAATACTCCAATGGGTGAAGAGACCTCAATTCCCACCATCGGTAAGGAAGAGTTGATCAAATAACTAGATGCAAAAATGGAGTCAAAACTCCTCAAAATGGTAGGTGAACATGGTATAACAATTGGAATAATTGTGGTGCCACATGCTTCAATTACACCTATCATGCTAGCAATTGGTATTGTCCCTCAAGAAAGCACATCACAAGCACAAGATATTGAACAATCAACTCCCCCTACTCAAAATCCGACATCAAATACAATACCATCTCATTAGCAAGTAACAATTCATAATGTTGAATCAAACACAGATGATGATGATGAACCAAAATACCAAATCAAGGAAACCGCCCAAACTCAGGTATTTGATGCACAACTTGAAACCATGGACGTTGATGAACATGATGAATGAATGGTGCTCATGGGATAAGACTAGGAATTACTCTTCAAGAAATTGGAAGGGGACCAACAAAAACAACAAGATGAGGCAAATAAAGAGGCTTTTGAATAGGAGGTAGGAGAAAAGTTAGAGGAGCTTGCCAAGAAACAACAACAAAACTATGAACGCATGCTTCAAGCAAATTTGCCCCAACAAATCTCATATTCTCCATTCCATGAGACACTAGCAAGACAACGATATGAGTAGAAACAACAAGAAGAAGAAAAACAAAAAGAGGCTGAGGAAGAGAAAGAGTATTAGTTGGAAGCCCACACGGTGACTGCTCAAGTCACAACCCAAGGTGAGCAGCTAGACTCAACAATTCTACAATGGTTAAATTTCAACTTCCAAAAGAAGAAGAAGATTTTTATCCCAAGTATAACCTTGTAAGAAGCAATTATCAAGTCCCTAATGAGAATGAAAAGGCCTAAAAAACTCCACCATATTTCAATAAGTGACTTGGGGGATGTAATATCCAGTGTAGTTACCTCAGTACAAGGTGAAGAAGGTGAACAACAAACATCCCCAAGGTACTAGGTCTCTCAAGTAAACCTTGGTAGAAGACTAAATGGACGGATATGTCTTCCCTAGATGTCGTAGCCACTACAATAAAAACAAGGATAGAAAAGGAGCACAAATCCAAAAGAGAGGTCATGGCATAGTTAAAACAGTATAAAAAACTCCTCATTGAAATTCCAAAGCTATTGGATTCAAGGTCTGGTGACACACTACCTTCCACTTCAGCCCTCTCATAGGAAGAGGTAAAAGCATTGCATGAAATGAGGAAGGTGGAAAATGCAGTCAAAACATGGACAAAAGATTAGTTGAGCAAAGTATAAATGTTTCTCCAAGATACTATGGAGATATATAAAGATGTACACCTCCTCAAGAAAGGTCTCATCCTTTGTTCCGCACAGTGGGAAGCTTAGTCCGATAAGTTCTCAAAGGAGGCCAAAGTACCCAAGAAAATTAAGGGGTTAGGAGAAGATGTAATCATGAAGGAAGACTTGTTAGGGGGAGAAGACTTCAATAGTTTACAATCATGTGTTGATATCTTTAAGCTAAAATTGGATATGATAGACCAATGCAGCACAAGAGTACTCAAAGAAAATCCACCTTTCTTTGATCTCCTAGAGTAATATGAGTAATATGTAACAAAATTGTTGGGAAAATATGGAATAGACCTGATGCAGTCAGGAAAACTCAACCAGGAAGTGGTTCTCAAATAATGGACAACATATGTTGTTGAATACTTCTCTTCGACCATCCAATATGATGTCATGGTTATGGATAGATACATGCACCTAGTATCTCAATCTTACCAAGCTCAACAAATAGTTCATAGTTTGGTAGATAAAATAGAGGAGGTAGGAGAAGTCCTTAGGGTTTCAAAATTTTGAATTGAGTACATGTGCAACCCACCATCCACCTCAATAGACTACTACCTGGGAAATTACCTCAGCTACAAGGTGAACGGGCAGCAAATAGGAAATTGAATCCCAGCTCACTCCTGTTAACACAAAAGGGGAAGGGATTATCCTGACGATAACTGCAAATTTGAACAATACCTTGGATTACACATGTTGTGCACAGATATTGTTGCCCAAAAACCATACCTATATGAAGACTACACACACAACCATAGTTAAAGAGAACTGGTTGTTCACATGCATGTAGTGTCAGTTGAGTGGGATTCATAAGCAATGACTTGTATGTCGACTACAACTCCCATCATTTTGTAACTAGGTTGTAGGCATAGTTTATTCCTAGAATATAGGAGGCAAGATGCTATAAATGTAATTAATCGGGCCATTTCAAGGGTCCAAAAATTGAAGATTGGAGGCCATAGTTAGGATTTTATTTATAATATTTTTATTTCTAACATTTTAAGTTTCAAACCTTGTTAAACTCTTCTAGTATCAGTGCTCATTGGTACCTTTATTTTCATGATTAAGCAATGCAAGATGCCTCATGGAATGCATGTTTCATGATCTATTTTAAGTGAAGTTAGTATTCCTTTAATCTCATATATTCTCTCATTCTAGATAAGAATGAATGTTTTGAATATTATGGATTTCATTGTTATGGTATGTGAAGTTAATGATCAACTCTTTCTATGTGTAAGGTTTCTAATCTTGCATGTAGATAGAAGTTTCACCTACTGTTGTCTAGTTTGTTATCAATAATATCTGGTTATTTGGAATATCTATATTTAGTTTAATGATCTTACATGGTTATATGTGTTTCCTCTTCACTCTCTATCTTTTTCATTTTATTTCTAAGCGATTTATGTGAGTGTCTTCTGTAACCAGCTATACCGGCTTGATTTAACGAGTCACATAAACCTTGAGTTACCCTCGCATAGTTGTGACCCACCAAGCGGGACCTTGGAGGGCTTGGATTTCATAATCCTTTCTCTTTTTCAGGAGAGGTTGTGCTTCAAGAAGCCTACATGTTAGTGAGTATAAAAGGTCCATCTGCAGAAAGTGGTGCTAGAATGAGAGCCTTCAACAGAAGACTATGAGCCATTGTAGATCAATGCAACATGATATAACATGGTGCTTCCAAGAGATGGTCTCATCCCATTCCTACAACCAAACCTGGGCTACGAGCAAGAAGAAGTGTTTTCATAATTGTATTCCCTGGCCTAGAATAGTAAGAGGAGTTACCTTCATTGGTTGTGCATGCATGAAGTGCTTGAAAATGAATGATAAAAGGCTAGATGCATAGAAGTTGACACTCAAAGAGAACTCATTGCACAAAGAAACCAGGTATAATAATATCAAGAACCCCAGACACCTCTTCCTTAACTCCATCAAAACTAAGAAAGACTGAGCTAGAGCGGATCTCTTCTTTCTCACTTGATAGGTTTGAGGGAATTTTGCGGAGTTATGCAAGTCCTAAAAGGTTCATTGAGCTAGGACCATCCACTAGACAACAAAGAGATAAAGGGAACGAGAAGCTTCTAGGCACACCTTCCCAGCAACCACATACAATCAACTATCCTCTAGCTTATCCCAAGTCCATAGCCAGTTGTAGCCCCTTTCGTGAAACAAGCTCCACCACCACCACTATCCATGGCATTTCTCAATCTGACCCAATCACCTCTGAGGACCATTCCTAATGGAATTCATGAACTACCTAAGATTCCTAATAAATTGTGTACAAAGTTTGAGTTTGGGGGAGCTAGGATGGTTGAAAAACACATTGAAGCCTTCAAAGATGACTTAGTATGAAACAACGTCCAGCATGAGGACATAGAATGTCACCCCTTTCCTTACTCATTAGATGACAATGAATATCATTGGTACCTCACTATGAATGCAAACTCCATAACCAGCTAGAATGCACTTGAGGAGACCTTCCTTTCGCAATTCAGAGTCTACGTAGAACCTACCACTCTTTATCACTAGTTTGCCTTATTAAGGAAGTTACCCAACGAACCCTTAACCATCTTCAATACCAAATTCTAGAGAGCTTACAAGAGACTGTGAGACCCATATCAAATCACCCAAGATGTAGCCATCAAAGTATATTTCTATG
The DNA here is from genome assembly GCF_030272615.1 of Cryptomeria japonica. NCBI lineage: Eukaryota > Viridiplantae > Streptophyta > Pinopsida > Cupressales > Cupressaceae > Cryptomeria > Cryptomeria japonica. The sequence continues at coordinate 359,004,112 of NC_081406.1, read as the reverse complement.
CTATCGACCCATGGATTACCATGGTCAAACTATTGGATAGTAGATAAAGGACACCTTAGCTAAAGTTTGCGCTCTTGCTCAAACGATGAACCAAGATTTGAACCAAACCCCTAGAGGAATTGGTCACAACCTCCCTTTGGGCCTCACTTATGGAGCTCATAATCAACTTCTATTACCCAACCTATCTATGATCATGGAAGATCCTACAATGAATCCAATTCCATTGTAAGCTCCCCAATACTCTGCGGTGTAGCCTCAAACTACACCTACCTTGCCTTGGTTTAACACCTCACATGGTCAAATGAATGAACAACCTTATGGAGTGACCTACTAGCAAGGGTTCAAAAATGCTGCTATAGCCAACCATGTCCCTAGAGCATCTTTAGTTGAGCACACAAATCAGCTTTCCATTGAAGTTGAGGCACTCAAGAAGATGATTTCTTAGGTTACTACCAAGTTGGGCCATTTCAAGGTGAATCATCCAGTAGTGCAAAATCAATCTCAACCTTACAATATGTTGGACCCTTAAAAACATTTAAGGTTCCAAATTCATACTAGGAAGCAAATCACTCTCTACAATTATTGAGATCAAGTATGTATTCCACTCCAAGTTCCCTGCAACCTACTTTGATGCATGAACAAGGTGGTCAATTTCCAGGTATGTATATGGTTGCAAAGGCGAAATCATTCTAGGTACATCTTTTTTAATCATTATTTCTACCCACCTAATATTTTTATGTCAATTGCTTCCATTTTAATTTTCAAAGAGATTAGAGATCATTTGATGTATTAATTTAAAAATTATATTGCCCGCGACTAGCTTTAATAGGCCAGATTACAAAGCAAGTACCAAAATTTAGTGAGCTAATTGAAATTTGAAATAAAGCCCATGTTTTATTTAAATTATCATAACTTTTGGCCAAGTTTCATGGTAATCGGATGCCTGGTTAGTCGGCAATGAAATTACACCAGAGTGAGTCGTAGGAAAAATTAGTTTTTTGCATAGTTTGAAGCAGTTTTCAAAAGGAAATACTGAGTTTATCTCAAAAGGAATAATGTGCCAATATTAGATGGGAAGAATATATTTGTTGAGTCATTTTAATAAATGATTTAAGAATGTATATTATGAAAGCATCTTTTGAGAAACATATATTTGATCTTTGAAATAAGAGACTAAATATATTGCAAAGGAAGTAAAGAATTTTATTTCCACAAGGCACTTGTTGTATCCAACCAATTTGGTCTCAACTTTGTTGCTCATTACCAAGGATTTTGTGTTACTAAGATTGCAAGTTACAGAGGAGTTGAAAGGTAATCCACATAAATCATTGGCAGTTCAAGATGCAAACATTATGGATAATGACAAGCAACATCTCTGAATTTGCTAAAGGAAATAATGCAAATGTGTATGGAAAAAAACATTGTGCTTCTACCTCCTTGAGACACTATGAATTGTGTTTTCAAAATGGAGAATATAATGTGCAACTCCACTTTGCGAGACGGTAATAATCCAATTGAGAATGCATTTGAAGCATTGGCTGCTCAGACAATGTAAGAGGCTGAATACAAATCAATTGGAGAAGTTTAATACATATCAACTAGAGAAGTTTCAAAATTGTCAAGCTTTTACTACACATATTTCATATCTCCAATAAGATGATATGCTGACATTGTTGTGCATCGGATGTTTGTTGCATCATGTTCAAACACCATTTCCAGCCAAGGATCTATGAACAAAAAGAATATTCGATGATTCAAGTGTTTGACTATGTTGTGCATTAAATGTTTGTTTCATCATGTTCAAACACCATTTCCAGCCAGGGATCTGTGAACAAAAAGATTTTTTGATGATTCAAGTGTTTGACTATGATTATGCATCAGTCAATGATAGTTCTGGTTTCACAATAGTACCTGTAGCATCAATAGTATCTGTATATATATAAGTGGTCTTTGTGAACCCATATCATACAAGGTAGAAATGGAATTTCTAGTGGTCCAGTAGATTATGCACAACTTCCACAGATTATGCTAACTGTCCATGCTCAAGGTTTTCTTCATAAGAGAAACAAATGCCGGATAAGGAGGAATTTAGTGCGTGGTTGTCAAAGTTTCAATTCATGTGAACTCAGCTTCCTCCAATCCAGTTGTTCTAGATGAAGAGACGGTAGTGGAAGAGAAGTTACAATAGAGAAGCATGAAGAGTATTATTCAACCATTTCAATTCTCACTGTAATCATATCATTTATGGAAGTCTTATTGCAAACCACCACCAGCAGCCCTAACGCTATCGGGTATCAACAATAGTCAGAATACATCACTCTGATGGACAAGAGCTACTCTGATGGAGTTATCGGGCATCGGGGTAGGTGGAAATGATATCTCCCAACATTGCAAGTTACCCCGATGAAGATATCCAAAGACGAGGAGTTTTCATCGGGCATCGACATAACATTTTTTTCCCTCTTCTGATGCCCAATGAGTTCCGATGGAGATCATTAAGGTAATGAATTTTAATTTTTAATTTGGTTATTAGGTGAGTATGAAAATATTTCGTTTGCATCCTTCTAGGGTAATAATTTATATTTTCCCGAAATCCTTTCTAAGTAATGTTTTTTTATTTTTGATCTTTTAATGAAATATTTTCAAAGATCATTAATTAAGCATGTATATTGGAGAATTTTTAGGATCATCAAAGGTATTTTTTATTTTTATTTTCATTTATTTACATCCTATAATCATTACAATGATTTATTGAAAGCATTTTGTCCCATATTGATTACAATATTTTTCTAGGACAAAGTTTATTTTCACTAGTTATATTTTAGGGATTATTTATTAAAGATGTTATATTTAAATATCCCTAATGTATAATTTTATTTACCAATAACTGATTATGCCATCTTGGGTGCAGATTGGTTTTATTTATCTTTCCCCGAACATGGAGTATTTTTCACTAAAAGTTTAATTTAATGATTTATATTGTCATTATCTTTAAAATGGCATTTTTGTTTTGAAAATAATATTCCAATATTTATTTTTATTATCCTATGAAAATTAAAAAGGAGATATTTTGTTAAAAGGATAAAGGAATATTATGTTCTTAAATGCATATTAAAAATCATAATATGTTTTGATCATTTTCTTATTAATACTTTTACCCTTTGAATCATTAAATTTATTATATATTAGGGTAAGTATTATTAAGAGATTAAAGTATAAATATTATAATTACAAAGAAAAATTTTATTAAAAGAGAAAATGCATTTGTGTTTCTTTTATACAAATGATAATGATGGATAGTATTTTGTATTTTGGGTGTTATGAGGCCATCTTTTCATATGATATTTACCCTAAGTCAATATATTGAAAACTCTAGGGTAAGATAATTTTCCAAAAGGACTGATATATTTGCATCATATAATAATGGTTGGATTGGTTTTTTGCAAGTATATATCCCATATGGTAAAGTATTCCCGAGAGAATTGGAGTTGCCCTACAAATGTGAAAATATATTCTCATCACATGGTTGGAATATTTGTTCACAGATTTCATTTTTAAGGGAAGTATTTTCTTTTATATTTGATATAAAAATCTTTTACCTTATATAATAAAACTATTATTAGGGTAAATTATTATCTTATATCAATGGATGCTATATTTGCAAATTATTTTCTTAAAGGATTGAAATACTTTGATTTAAATGAGTTATTTTAAACAAGCTAAGTATTTATATATAGATTATTGACTTTTCAAAGGTGGAATATGTTTAATTTTCAAATCAAGGAATTTGATTGGCTTATCTTGTGTGTAGGAGATATTGAGAAGATGATGAATATGTGTCGAGGAATTTTATCAAGGCGGAGAATAAAAGACACATTATTAAAGCATCATTTAGTATTTTTTAGGGTTCTCATTTGTAATTATTTATTAAACCAGAGGGTGTGTCCTTTGGAATGCAACTGTCTGTAACTCCCTTTTGTGTATGAAAGGGTGTGTCCTTTCATATATGTCTTTTTATTGACATACTTATAGGGAGTCATTCTTATATGTAAAAGGGAGGAGGAATCAGGAGAACAACATACTTTTGTAAGGACTAAATGTCATTTTGTATTAGGGAAGTCTATAGGAAGAAGAAGTGTCATTTTGTGCAAGCCATCTGTAATGGAGTATCTGCAAGTGCAACTTATGTATGCAATTATTTCTTGAAGATTAATATACAAGGTTTGTTGTTTCTTTTTCCAAATATTGTGTACACTTTTGTGTTGATGATTATCTTTGTTCTCTTGATAAATCTATTTATAGATTTGCTATGATGTGAATCACATGTCATTGCATTAAGTGGAAGATTGAGTTCTTATTGTTTGTATAATGCATACTGAACCTTCATAGTTGATGAGAAATTGTCTCTTGAGTTGATAAGATATTTTGTCCACAAAGTGTCATATATATCCCTGGATAGAGGCACTGGTCTGTTGTTGATCTTTTAAGGTTTTGAGCTATATGCATTCAAGGTCCTTGATAGAGAAACGTTCTTCCCAAATCCTATATGAATTGATCTATGTAGATTTCATTTAAGTCCTAAAAGAAATATCATTTTCAATATACATTCACAATCATTTCTTTTCAAAGCATTCAGTTAAAGCTCATAATAAAGCATAGTTGTAGAACAATAATTTTCCAGTTGTGTAAACTTGCTAAAAGGTTTAAATCCACTATAAATAACCTCTTTTGTGCTTGAGAGTAAGAGGCACACCCACCTAGGTTCAGTGGAGCCTTAAGTGCAGAGGGATTTGGTCTTTGACCATCCCTGTTCATTGGCCAAGGCTGATTGGACTACTTGAGGATTTGGCAGGTCTTTTGGTTTTCCAATCTGTGGTTTTGGGAACCAACACAATAATAAAAGGACTTACCAAAACCAAGGTCAGAACCAAAGATACAATTAAAAAACTTATAATCTATCATGGAACACTAGCCCGAACAATGGAGGAGTACCTCATGATCATCCTGATGCACACGATAACTCTAACCTAGTTCAAAGTGTCAACTAGGCAGACATGAACTTGATGACCAACCGGTGCTAACTCCATGACACTGCATCACATTCTGAGGTGAATTTTACTCAAATGGAGAAGGTCATGTGCATATCTTAAGCTAATGCACAACTCCAAAGTCAGGGAGAAGTTAGTGAACCTGAAAACATCAATATTGCCTTGTTGGCATATACCTTTCTTTTTCGAGAAGAGGTTGAAATGGAGCATGATCCATCAGTATATGATGTACAAGCTTCTTAGAACACCAGTAATCCTTATAATCTAAGGATCCAAGCTAAGACACCTCTAACCAATCCTACTCCACCCAAAGATGGGCAGGTCCCTCCAGACCCTGATGTGAGAAACAACTCTCCACTACCTAAAGGTCCTCAAGTAGTGCATAACAAGGTTGAGGTGAAAAAAGAGCTAATTGGAAGGTGATTCTACATTGTAACCAGGGAGATAGAGAAGACCACCACCACCATGTCTCTCATTGAAGTTCTACTATACTATCCCAAGTAGAAGCAAACACTTTTAAAGAAGTTCGAGGAGTTTGAGTCTCATGCTAACAAAGTAAAGAAGGCTGATATAGAGGATGCTAATGCAACCTACCATCTTGATACCACTAACAATCCTTTTTTTATCCTCAGTATCAAGATCTTTGGTAAAAAGCTGCATAATTTCTTGGTAGATTTTGACACTTCAGGGAATGTTATGCCTGAAGAGGGGAAAACAGATTTGAAGGTCAAATGATCAAAACATAATGAAATAAACATGCAGAATGCTAAAATATCATTAAAAGACCATTTCACCTTGCTATTTTACCTTCTCCTTCGGATTGAGCTTGATGAAGTGAAGGTGCCCCTTGATAATGCTCCACTTGATATGCTCCTTTGATTGCTGGATGTGGATGGCTCTCCAATGTTGTGCACAAATGGAATGGATTTGAAAAATGATAAGGATGAGATGATCAAGTTGCCAAGATGATTTCCTGGGCTCAAAAGGGTAGCATAAACTTACTGGATTTCAAGATGTTTTGAATGAAGGGATGGAGCCCTATTAATAGGAAGAGGGAAGAAAAATGGATGGCTAGGATGGATTCAAGATGAAGGGCTAAGAATTACTTATGAGCTCACACAAGCTCCAAGAGAGGGTGTGGAGACCAAGAAATATGCCTTAAAGGCATTTCGTATCTCCACACTCCACAAGATGCATTGGAGGAATTAAAAATTCTCCAAAAAAGGATACTATGGGGATTGGAGGAATAAAAAGGAATTAAAAGTTCCTTGGGAGAGGGGATGCCTAGAGGAATGTATGATTTTGAAAATCTTACATTCACCTAGGAAAAGAGCATTTAAAGCTAGTGGCTGGATGAAAAAGTCAAAGAGTTGACTTTGTGGCTAATCATGATGATTAACCATTAACGACTCATTAGGAGAGGGATTAGAGGAAATGTTAGGTGGGATTAATATTTGTAGGAGAATTTGACTAGGAGAGAGAATGAGTGGAGGGAATAAAAAATTAGAAGAATAATGTTAAGTGAGTTTAGGGAGTTTCTAGAAGAATTAATTAAGAAGATGATTTGAAATTAATTAGCTAAGAGGAAGATTTGTGAGGATTTGATTTTTTTTAGAAGAATAAAGAAAGGGATTGATTTATTAAATAAATCAATCATATGCTATAGTGACAATATTAATTATATTTAATTAATATTGAGAGGAATTTGAATTAACATAATTAATTAATTAATTATGCGAGGAATTAAAAATAATTAAAATAATTATTTTTAAGTGTCTACATTTTGCCCCTCTTTGAAGCGAGGTGTGATGACACATTTATTCAAAGAATAATCTTGTTTTGATGTTGATATTGGTTTGATAGGATGCCTCAGCTCTTGATTGATAGATTATGGTATGGTGATGCCCCCTCGGGAGATCAATTGAGGTATTTGATCTTTGAAGTTTTTGCGAAATTAATATCCTGATAGATTTGATTTGATTCGATTGATAAGATCTAGATTCAGTCTGGTTTCAAAAAGAATTCATCCTATATAAGACAAAGATGATCAAAGTGTCTGGTTTCAGGAAGGATTCATCCTGTATAAGACATGATCGGAGTGTCTGGTTTCAGGAAGGATACATCCTGTATAAGACATGACTGATAACAGCGTCTAGTTTTAGGAAGGATTCATCCTATATAAGACATGATCGGAGTGTCTGGTTTTAGGAAGGATACATCCTGTATAAGACATGATTGATCACAACGTCTGGTTTCAGGAAGGATTCATCCTGTATAAGACATGATCGGAGTGTCTGGTTTCAGGAAGGATACATCCTGTATAAGACATGACTGATCACAACGTCTAGTTTTAGGAAGGATTCATCTTGTATAAGACATGATCAGATCACAACATCTGGTTTTAGGAAGGATTCATCCTATATAAGACATGATTGATCACAACGTCTGGTTTCAGGAAGGATTCATCCTGTATAAGACATGATCAGATCACAACGTTTGGTTTCAGGAAGGCTTCATCCTATATAAGACATGATTGATCACAACGTCTAGTTTTAGGAAGGATTCATCCTATATAAGACATGATCAGATCACAACGTCTAGTTTTAGGAAGGATTCATCTTGTATAAGACATGAATCAGAATCAGAATTGATTATGTGAGGAAAAAAAAAATAGAGGAAGAAAAATTAAGGTGGAAGGGATAGATGAGGAACAAATATGAAGTAGTCATGAGGTATTTGGAAAGAAGAAAATGAGATGCGAGACCGCGAAGGAAAATGGGGAAAATTAAGAACTCCATGGGATTGTTGAGTTTAGGATTTGATGGAATGATGGTGAGATTTTGTGCACAACAAATGTGGAGAGCCAACCTAGTTTGATGTTGCCCTGAGTGACTTGCACCATTGATTATAGAAATTAGGATGCCATGAGAAATGCAAGGCATGGACTGACTCTATAGACAAATGGGAATTTCTTGCACACAACAATGCAAGTGTTAAGAAACACTAATACAAAATTGTGGGTTCGTGCAAGGAAACCCTCAAACACACCGATACCTCTTGTACACAAGAAGGTAAGTATTGATAAACACTAGTACCAAGTCGCCGATTAATACAAGAAGGATCCAAAACATGGTATACTATGAAATATGCCCCAGTATGCACCTATCATAACGTACCTGGATATGGAAGAACCCAGGCAGTCGTAAATAGTGGCAGTCGTAGGGCAAAAGATGCAAGCCTATATGAAAAGATCTAACAAAATTTAACAAGTCTTTTCCTTGTGACCAAATGATACCTCTTGCCAAGAGTAGAACTAGGATGGACTTGGGATTGTTTCTCAAGACTTCTTGAAGCTTACACACAGAGGCATAAAATCTTAGTTTCAATGGGACATTCCTTGTTCATGACTCAGGCGAAGACCTCATCATCATACGCATGTTTTATTGGGAGGCGGAAAAGAAGGAATGTTGCACATGGGTGGGCTGGATGGCAGATGATTTGTAGTATCAACATGATAGACAGTGGATCCAGTTATTTACCTTGGCACCTGCACACAGGTTTTCACTAAAGTGACGATTTTTTCAGGATCTATTTCTAATTTTTTAATTTTTTTTCTTGATTTTTAATTTTTTTTTTTGACAATTTAAGACTTTCTGAGGACTAAGCATAAAATCTTTTGAGGTGCATGATATTCATTGGATCATCTAAAGGATCGCCTTTAGGAGTAGCCAACTAATAAGCTCCTAATCCATATTTCACTGTGATTACATATGGTCCAAGCCAATTAGGCTCGAACTTGCCTTTCTTTTCTCTTTCTTGTAGATTTTTCTGATTCTCCATGAGGACAAGATCACCAACTTGGAATTCTCGGGTTCTGACTTTTTTATGATAACTCATGCGCCGATGGTTTTGATATACCCAAAGATGATTCAAGGCCTTGAGGCTCCTTTCATCTAACAATTCTAGCTCTTGTAAGTGGGCAATTCTGTATTCTTCCTCTGGTAGGATGTTTTGCAGCGATACCCTTAGAGAGGGGATCTCGATCTCAAGGGGAAGGATGGCTTCAGAACTAAATACTAGGGAATAAGGAGTGGCACCTGTGGGGGTGTGGATGGAGGTGTGGTAGACCCATAATGCAGGATGGATTTGGAGGTGCCAATCACGGCCTGCTTCATTGACTATCTTTTTGAGGATTTTTATTAGGGTTTTATTAGAAGCCTCAGCTTGGCCATTGCCTTGGGGGTAATATGGAGTGGAGAAGCGGTGTTGGATGTTGAATTTTTGGTAGAGTTCTTTGACATCCCGGTTCTTAAATTGTTTACCATTATCTATGATGATAACTTTTGGGATGCCATATCGGCAGATTAGGTAGTTCAGGATGAATTTGGATATTTGCTTGCCATTGGTGAAAGTAAGAGGGATAGCCTCTACCCACTTGGTGAAGTATTCGGTGGCGGTGATAATGAATTTATGTCCATTGGAAGATGAAGGGTGGATTTCCCCAATGAGATCGAGCACCCATTGTGAGAAGGGCCATGGTGTAATGAATGGCTGCAATTCTTGTGATGGTACATGAATCTTGTCGCCATGCTGCTGGCAAGAGATGCATTTCTTCACATATTGTATGCATCTTTTTCCATTTTAGGACAATAGTATCATGTTCTCAAAAGTTTTTTAGCCAATGTGAGTCCACTTGAGTGTGCCCCACAGATACCCTCATGTACTTTGCGTAATGCCCATTCTGCTTCTTGTTTATCTAAACACCTTAGGAGGGAACCATCAAAATGCCTTCTAAACAAGGTGTCTGCAAGGATGGTGTAATGGGCACATTGGCAGATGAAGGTTTTCTGTTGGGTTTTGGTGAGGTGTGGGGGAATGGTGTTGTCTTTGAGGAAAGCGAAGGTTTCTTGGTACCAAGGGGACTTGGGACCAACGAGAACACACACCATTTCAAACTCTGGTAGGTCATATGCCAGTATAAACAATTGCTCGACCAAGAACTCACACTTCTGACTGTGTGCTGACATTTGAAGGAGAGAGCCAATGGTGGCCATTGCATCCGCAGCCCTGTTGTTTGTTTGTGGGATTTGGTCAAATTTGATTGCCATGAAATGTTGCTTAAGATCTTCAACCATGGTATGGTAGGGAAGGATTTTATCATCTTTTGTCTAGTATTCATCATTGACTTGTTTTATGATGAGTTGGGAATCACCATAGACTTGTAATTCCTTTATTTTCCAGTGGATAGCCAAGCATAAACCTATGATGAGGGCCTTGTATTCTGCTATGTTATTGGTACATACAAAGGCTATCTTGTATGATTTGGGGATGCCATCTCCTTGAGGTGTGACCAATAATATTCCTGCCCCCAATCCATTTTGAGTGTAGGAGCCATCAGAATACAATTTCCATGTGGAGGATGTGGTAACAGTCATAATGAACTCATCTGGTAATTCTATGAGAAGAGGATGGTCGCCTAGAAGTGGAGCTTCAACCAACTGATCTGCAATGACTTGTCCTTTGATTGCCTTTCTATCCACATATTCAATGTCAAACTCGCTTAAGAGCATGACCCATTTGGTGGTTCTGCCAGTGAGAGCAGCTTTGGACAAGAGATATTTAAGTGGATCAATTTTAGCAATTAATTTTGTCTTATTATTTAGCATATAGTGTCGCAGTTTCTCTATGTTGAACACTAATGCCAAACATGCTCTTTCAATGGGGGTGTAATTGAGTTCATATCCTACCAATGCCCGACTAATGTAGTAAATGGCGTGTTCCTTCCCTTGATCATCTATTTGCGCCAATAATGCCCCCAATGCCACTGCAGTAGCACATATATACAAAATAAGGGGTTTTCCAGAAGTAGGAGGCATCAATACGGGAGGTGATGCTAGATATTCTTTTAATTTCTAAAAGGCCTTTTGACATAGGCAATCCCATTAAATTTTGTGTCTTTACACAACAGGTGTGCAAATGGATGGCACTTGTCTGCTAGCTATGAAATGAAACGTCTGACAGACTGGAGTTTTCCCTAGAGATTGCGTAGTTGTCTAAGAGTTTCTGGTGGAGGCATTTCCATGATAGCTTTTACTTTTGCAAGATCGACCTCGATGCCTCTGCGAGAAACAATGAATCCTAATAGTTTTCCCGATGTGACTCCAAACACACACTTTTTTGGATTCAACCGTAGTTTGTATTTTTCTAATCTTTCAAAGATCTGCTTTAGAATGGGAATGTGTTCTTGTCTTCTCTTAGATTTTCCTAGCAGATCATCCACATAGTCCTCCATAATTTTGTGTAAGAGGTCATGAAAAATTGTTGTCATTGCACATTGATATGTAGCTCCAGCATTTTTGAGACCAAAAGGCATGAACCGATAATAGAAAGTACCCCATGGTGTTGTGAATGCAATTTTATGTTGATCCTCATCTGCTATCCTGATTTGGTTGTATCCAGAAAACCCATCCATTAGCGATAACATTTCATGTCCTGCTATAAGGTCCACAATCATGTCTATATTAGGGAGCGGGAAATCATCTTTAGGACAAGCTATATTTAGATCTCAAAAATCTGTGCAGATGCGGATGCCCCCAGTAGGTTTGCCGATAGGTACAATGTTGGAGATCCATTTAGCATAATCTATTGGTTTGATAAATAATGTGTCTAACAACTTTTGAAGTTCCGCCTTGACCAGGAGTGCAATATGTGGGTGCATTTTGTGCAATTTTTGTTTTACAGGTTTTGCATCTGGGCGGACGGCGAGATTCTGAACCACCAAGGCAGGGTCCAACCCTGGCATATCAGAATAGGACCATGCAAAATTGATTTTTACCTCTGTAAGGAAGTTGATGAAGTCTTGTTTCTCGATTTTTGTGAGGGATTTGGCAATGAGCACATTTTTCAGAATGACTTCGATGCCCATGTTGATGATGTATGTTTCTTCTATCAACAAAATTGATTTTTCACGTGGAAGGTAACCAATGGTAGGGAGGTCAAATCCATCATCATTTGGTTTAATGGTTTTGTGAAGATTTCACCCAACTTGAATCTACATGTCTCGTATTGTGATATTTTGAGAAGCTGACTTGTGGGAGATCAATTTTGTTAGTGCAAATATATAAGATTGACCTGGATAATTTTTTTGGGTGACGATGATGTGTGAGATGATTTTGGAAGCAATTGAGCACAGTTTCATATGTGCACCTTAAGTTTTGTTGATTTGATAATCAGTAGAAGAGTAGAATAGAGAAGTTATCAGTACAACAATAGTGGATCACTTTGCGCCTAATTGGAACTATAATTTGGAATAGTTAGATGTTTTTCTTCAGTTAATTACTCATTGTAATCATTTTGTATTAGTCTGTAAGGAAGTGATCCTTCCTTCGGGTTGTAGCCCTTTTGTAATTGAGCAGTGAGCTCTAGGCAGTGTGTCTGGATGCATGTGCATTCCCCTCGTGTAACATTGTTCCACCACTAGCCATAGTATAATAATATTATGGGTTAAAATTCTGTAAAGCGGAAAATCATGATCGAACCCTAGTTGTTCTCCCCTCTTCCAACTCCGAGGAGAGAGAAGGGAGGTTCGCTAGGATTCGATGGTTTTCACTTAGGGGAGAGACTTTACATTCAAAAGAGGGGTTGAAACCCACTAGATCCAATCCCACGCAATGCAAGATTGGATGCTAAATGTGTTTCAAGGGTTAAGACAGCTAGGCTACCCTCTTTTGTAAAGAATGTTGATAGAAGAATTAAACTAAGCATGCATAGAAAGTGACAAAGATTTGCTTATAAACTGAGTTCGGATTATAGGATGAAGCTGCGGACCTGGAATTAGCAGTAAAATGTCGATACGGCGCTGTCCTGCAAATTTGAGCAAAAGTTGTCAGGACGATGGCGCCCGGCGCCATGGTCCTCCGAAAAATCCACGAAACGAAGGGAGATCTGTTCGTCTCTGCACAAGGATTCCAGATCTTCAATTTCAGCCGCGTACCTGCAACCTACACACAGAAAAGCGAAGATGATTGGGGGGTTAGGGATTAGGGGTTTGCCTTTAGGTCAAACCCCGGTTTTGGAATTAACCAAGAAATGAGCAAGAGCTGTAAATGTAAATGTATGTAAAACAAGTACTAATACCTTGTTCTAAGGATGTTTGTATCCTTATGTGCGAAGGTTTAGATGTTGTATGTTGTATGTTGTAGTAGTATGTGATCTCCTCTTCAATGGTTGAATCCTTGTCTTGAATGCAACACTTAGCCTTGAATGGAGACTTAGAAGGAATGCTTGAATGCTTGAATGCTTGAGTATAGTTTCCACGCCTTTTTCCATCTATCTATATGAGAGAGGAAAATGTAGTTTATATACTTGTCATTTAGGGTTGATAGACTGATTTTCCCGACCTTAGGCCGACTAGGAAAGTTAATTTCCAAATTGCAAACAAAAAGACCCGAGCCCCTTAGGAGATCAGGCCCAAAATAGGACCCAGGGACCAGGGTGCTGGGCGCTCTGGTCCTACCTCCCGGGATAGCAGGGTGCAAGGAGGTTCAGGCCAGGGTGCTTGAAAAATGCAGTTTTCAGTGTTGTGAGCAAGTTTCAGGGTCTCCATTCAGGTTGCGTGTTGCGTCGCCATCATGAAGACCAAAATGCAGTCGAAATTGCAAGTGTCACAATTTTAGGACGCTACATTTAGCCCCCACTTTAGTGGGAGTATGTATGCTCATACTTCCGGTAAAGTACAAGGAAACAACATTGAAAGACTTTCACCACGTCAAGGAGGCAAGATACACCAAACCCCCAGTGGACTAAGGATCTTACGACTTTGATTGACAAAGTAAAAGGGAAGATCACGAGGGAGAACCATGACTGTCAGTAGTAAGGTTCCCTCACTATGAGTCATGCAAGAAAAGATATCAAAAATTTTCAAGGCAAGGCTAAATTTACCAAGAAATTTTTAAGTATCTTGAAAAGATATGAACGGGATGTATGCCCCCCTATGTTAAAGCGATCGCACACGCCTCACCGGGGGTGATTGTTTTAACGTAGTGATACACATAAGAAATGAGAAAGGAAAAGGAGCACGTTATCGCAAGGATTTAGCCCCCAAGTGTGAGATAAACCCAACGATAATAGACACAAAACACAAAGCATGAGGTGACTTCGCTTTCCTCGGGGTCAGTATGCTGTATGATAATTCATGTATATCATATGTATGTATGCATAATTGTTCTTCATTCCCCAATCAAGGAAGGTCACCTAGAAGAAGGGAACACATGTGTCTTTTGAGTCAACATGAGAGAGATCGAGAGATCTCAATGCTTTGCATCGTCCTCAAGTAGACAACACTAAGGACAACAAATAGAAGAATGAGAGTACACATAGAAGAAGTGACAAAAGAGAGGGGGAGAGAATCTGCTATGCTAATGAAACTAGTCAAGTCATCTACCCCCCGATCTTGTTGATCAATGTTTCGGGAAGGCAGGGAACACGCTAGAGGAGGAACATCCAACACAGCAGATGGAGCTATCACAAGATCCAAACAAGGGCTATGTTCATGTCCCGAGCCACATTGTTCTTGTCTAGGAGCTAGGATAAGTGCTTTAGAAAATTCATTAGATAAATGGTTATCAACATCAACAAGTTCATATTCACTATCAGAAGCAAGAGGAGTAACATTTTCATCATGAATAACATGTTCATCTATATCATCATCAAGATTTATAAAAATAGGATCTTTAACTCGCACAGGATCAAGACCATCATGCATCTTATGTTTAGGAGATTTAGGCTCAATGTCCGGCTGAGGAGAAAATGGAATAATGCTTGTTGAAGGTGTTTTTGGAGATTGCAAAGTTTGAGAGGCAACTGCTTGAGCTCTAAGACGATGCTTTTGCCAGCGTTCACGTGCAGAATGATTTCGTCTAGTCTTAGTAGAAAGTGAAGAAGATTGAGGAGGAGGAATGTTCTCATCCCTATCACTTGGGTGTTTAGGTTGTGGTCTCTTAGGCTGGATAATAGGAGAAGGAGAAGGTCTCTTCTCTCTATAAAAAGGAGGAGGAGGAATTGCTCCATATAAAGGAGGAATTTTTGGTTTAGGGAGAAGACCAAGTCCATCATGATGAGGAGGTATAGGTCTACTCTTAGGAAGTTTATTAGGCATAGACATAGTCACATCCATAGGGATGGGTTGGGAATCTTCTTGAGGAAAGACATTAGTTTTATCTTTCAAAGGAAGAACTTCCTTCTCAAGAATGATAGGAATGTCAAGTTTAGGTGTTCTAGGTTCACTTAGAGATAAGATCATATCTGTTTTCCACTTTTGATAAGATTTGAAAAGATGATCACTTGGCGGAGGAAGAGATTGGAATTGTTTAGGCCAAAAGTAATCAAGAGGAACACTAGAAGTTCTTTCAGCAGGTTTAAAGAGACTATGATTGACAGTAACAATTTCACCATTATGGGGAAATTTCAAACACTTATGAATAGGAGAAGCAATAGCTTTCATGGAAGATAGCCCAGGATAGCCAAGCTTCACACGAAATTGTTCGGAAGATGGAATAATAGCAAAGTTCACATCAAGAGATTTGTTATGGACCTCAATAGGCAATGTAATAGAACCAATTGCAGGAGAAGAAAATGTATCAAATAATTTCACAATCACATCTGTTTTGTCATAGATCACTTGATTCAATTGCAAAGTAAAAAGGAATTCTTCAGTAATAACATTAATCATGCACGAAGGATCAATAAGCACTCCACGGCAAGGTGTATTCTTGACTTTTGAACTATGTATAAAGGACCATCAGGTGCCCTAATGGTTTCATTAGAATCAAATGTGATGGAAGGTTCTTTAGGGATTTCTTGCTGCTCTACAAAGTTAATCACATTCGGAGTCATAGACACAAGACCATCAGATGAGAGAGAGGAATCATTAGCCTCAATTGCGTTAGAGGTATGAGAAGGCAGTGGATCAGTGAAAATCTGAAGATTTTGGTTAGGAGGAGCTACAGATGTGTTGCCTTTATCATTCACTCCAGAAACAGAAATAGTATTATTATCAATCAAATCTTGAATTTTACCCTTTAAAGAAAAACATTTTTCAGTATCATGCCCAGGCTGACGGTGAAATTGACAAAAAGATTTGTTATCAAAATAAGGTGAAGTAATCTTTACAGGATCAATTTGTCTTATAGGAGGAAGAGTAAGCACATTTTGTTCCAATAACTTATTCATAATACTATGCAATGATTCATTCAAAGGAGTATACTTTCTTTCTTTCTTGAAAAATTTAGAAATAGGAGGCACACCTGATGCTGCATTCACATTGTTGTTGATGATGTTTTCATTGAATTTGATGGAATCTCTGTTCAGTTTAAACTTCCCAAATGGTTGTTGACTGCTATCACCCTTATCACTCGGAGCCATAGGATGTGATTGTTCCATTTGACTCACGGTCAGTTGATAATTGTGAAGAGTGGCACACAACTGTTGGAAAGAAGTAAACTCAGAAAATAGAAGTTTGTCTCGACTATCTTTTTGTAAATTAGAAATAAAGATTCTTTGAATATCATTGTCAGGCACTGGAAAAGAAATTTGAGCATACACATGCTTATATCTACCAATGAAATCAGTCACTTTTTCTTTAACACCTTGTTTACAATGCATTAAATCAATCAAAGTAACCTTAGGACTTATATTGTTTTGAAATTGTTGAATGAAAGCATTTGCAAGTTGTTCGAAAGAAGTAATAGAATAGGAAGGCAACGAGCAATACCATTGTAGGGCTTTGTCTCTTAATGTTCTAGTAAACAGTTTTGCAAGCAACCTTTGGTCATAAGCAAAATCAGTACAAATTGTTTGAAAAGTCTTAACATGTGTTAGAGGATCTCCTTTACCATTATAAAGCTCCAAATGCGGGATTTCAACATGTTTAGGGGGAATAGCTCGAACAATATCAAGAGAAAGTGGGCTCGCAATATCAAATGTGGGCACACTAAACTTAGATTGATTCATAGAGGCAATTTGTTGCTGTAAAGAAGAGACAGTTTGTGCAAGATTGTTAATGGTCGCTTCAGTCGAAGAATTCATATTGGATGTGTTAGATTGAGATGGAGGTGTTATGTTATTGAAAGAAGGTAAAGAGTAAGGTGGTGGGACTCTATGATAATTAGTCATAGGAGATGATTGGGCAGGAGGAACACTACAAGGAGGAATGGATTGGTTAAACGAATTTCCCCCTTGCGTCATGTCCATTTGTGGAGATGTAATAGGCACACTCATTGAAGGAATGAATGAAGAAGTCAGATTTAATGAAGGAAGAGGGTTAATTGAAGAAGAAGGGTTGCCCCCATGACTGGTGATCATAGGAGGAATGTCTTGTGTAGAAGTAGCCATTATGTTTGATGTAAAGGTAGGTATACTAGCAATAGGAGTCATCAAAGGGATAGAATGATTGACTTGAGTAGGAGGTTGTGTATAACCCAAATTTTCAGCACAACTCTTCATAGGCATCACATTCGAATCCACGATGTGTGCAATACCATGCAAAATATCAATTCCATTCTTATCACTTTGAAGCATATGTTTTAGACCCTCAATTAAAGGAAGAGCTTGACTATCAGGGTATTCTTGAGACATCCATTGTCGAAAATCGTCAAATTGGTTATCCAATTTCGAAAGTTGTTCTTCAGAAACCTCATGGAGAGCTTCTTCATCATTAGGAGGATTAGAGGAATTACCCATGTCCTCGTTAAAAAGGCTATTCAAATTAGGTTCCATCTGCTCAGTAGTTAAACTTCGGAAAGACTTAATTCTACGGCTTCGTCTAACGGGAATAGTGTAAGTAGGACTTATTGTTGTAAAACTCATGCACTAGAGAAGGAGAGAAAATTTTGAATTTAGAGGTAGCAATTTTCAGTAAAATCAGCCAATCTTCTGGATTTAAGCTATTAAATGCAATCACAACAGTCTCCCGAAATTTCAGAAAAAATGTCCGGGACCGTGGCGCTCGGAGTGCAACACGGTCCTTGCAACTTTTTTTGAAATTTGCAGGGATGAAAGCTATGATGATTTTAGAGCTAATCTGAAAAAATTGAGTGATTTTACGATCTGTAGATAGGCCAAATTAAAGTTGCAATCTCAAAATTGAACCCTACCTAGATTGTCGAAAAATGCAAAATTTGAATTTTGAAAAAGAGAGGGAAACTGAAATTTTGAATTTTATGATTTTTAGAGGGAATGTCAAGAGCAATGCAAATTTTGAAATTCAAAAATTGACTCAATTTCACGCAAAATTCAATTTTGAAAGCAGAAATTAAAGTTGTTGTAATTAAGCAATTAATTTCAAAAGTCACAAATTGTAAGAATTTGAATAAAGCACTGAAATTTCGAATGAATGCAAACACACTTTTCAGATTTAGGACAGTAAGGACATAATTTTGACACAAAATTTCAATTTCAATGATTTTTGAATGTTTAAAAGCCTTAATCCAAGCAATCACAAGACCAACTTTGACTGTAATTTTGAAGGTGTTAAAATTGATAAAATCAGCCAAAATTTTGGATTTTAGCAGGAAAATATAGTAAGATCTCGCTCCCGAAATTTCGGAAGAAATGTCGGGGACGATGGTGCTCGGCGCCACGGTCCTCGCAACTTTTTTCCAAATTTTCAGGGATGGAAGATGTTGTGATTTTATTGCAGAATCCAAAGTTACAGCTGATTTGGAGATGTTTTGATCAGTGAAATTGTCGAACAAAGGTTGAATCAAGAGGGTTTCAAAAATTAGGGTTTTGACACTTAACCACTTAATTTTCAAAATTAAAGCACAAATATGAATTGATAATTTGTAATAGAAGGGCAGATCTGAAACAAGCATTAACATTTAGACATTTCGCAAGTTCAATTACTAAAAAGAAATTTTAGGGTTTTTATGCAATCACCTCTAAAATTTTGCAAAAGATCAAACATGGAAATGTAATCAATTTTTTCAGATCTAAGCATGAAAAAATCAAAAAAGATGCTCACGTCGGGTTCACCAAAATGTAAAGCGGAAAATCACGATCGAACCCTAGTTGTTCTCCCCTCTTCCAACTCTGAGGAGAGAGAAGGGAGGTTCGCTAGGATTCGATGGTTTTCACTTAGGGGAGAGACTTTACATTCAAAAGAGGGGTTGAAACCCACTAGATCCAATCCCACGCAATGCAAGATTGGATGCTAAATGTGTTTCAAGGGTTAAGACAGCTAGGCTACCCTCTTTTGTAAAGAATGTTGATAGAAGAATTAAACTAAGCATGCATAGAAAGTGACAAAGATTTGCTTATAAACTGAGTTCGGATTATAGGATGAAGCTGTGGACTTGGAATTAGCAGTAAAATGTCGATACGGCGTTGTCCTGCAAATTTGAGCAAAAGTTGTCGAGACGATGGCGCCTGGCGCCACGGTCCTCCGAAAAATCCGCGAAACGAAGGGGGATCTGTTCGTCTCTGCACAAGGATTCCAGATCTTCAATTTCAGCCGCGTACCTGCAACCTACACACAGAAAAGCGAAGACGATTGGGGGGTTAGGGATTAGGGGTTTGCCTTTAGGTCAAACCCCGGTTTTGGAATTAACCAAGAAATGAGCAAGAGCTGTAAATGTAAATGTATGTAAAACAAGTACTAATACCTTGTTCTAAGGATGTTTGTATCCTTATGTGCGAAGGTTTAGATGTTGTATGTTGTATGTTGTAGTAGTATGTGATCTCCTCTTCAATGGTTGAATCCTTGTCTTGAATGCAACACTTAGCCTTGAATGGAGACTTAGAAGGAATGCTTGAATGCTTGAGTATAGTTTCCACGCCTTTTTCCATCTATCTATATGAGAGAGGAAAATGTAGTTTATATACTTGTCATTTAGGGCTGATAGACTGATTTTCCCGACCTTAGGCCGACTAGGAAAGTTAATTTCCAAATTGCAAACAAAAAGACCCGAGCCCCTTAGGAGACCGGGCCCAAAATAGGACCCAGGGACCAGGGCGCTAGGCGCTCTGGTCCCACCTCCCGGGACAGCAGGGTGCAAGGAGGTTCAGGCCAGGGTGCTTGAAAAATGCAGTTTTCAGTGTCGTGAGCAAGTTTCAGGGTCTCCATTCAGGTTGCGTGTTGCGTCGCCATCGTGAAGACCAAAATGCAGTCGAAATTGCAAGTGTCACAATTTTAGGACGCTACAAATTCCACTATGGTTTTTCCCTTTCTAGGTTTCCATGTTAAAATATTGATGTTATGGCTATGTGCTTATTTGCTTTGTGTTTATGCATTTTAGTTTCTTAGTTGTTCATCTATTGGATAAAGAATCAGGTTAACAAATTTGATAACAATCATAACACTAATTCAATCCCCCCTCTCAATGTTCATTGATTCCAACAATTGGTATTAGGGCCTAGTTCCTCCGAGGAAGCCTAACATCTTGAAGAAGATCTAGAAGATTGAATCAATGGACTCTGGTTTGTAGAGACAGCTTGGTGTGGCACTTGAAGATCTTGATGCAGTGATGAAGGAAAAGAGTGGTTTGGAAACAAATCTGAATGCAGCTGAAGACTTCATTAAAACCCTAAAAGGTCAATGGACAAGCTTAAGGAAAAAGAAGAACAAAGTATTGACAATCAAATTCTACAAGATAAGACAAATGAATGTGAAAAGCTTGCTAAAGAGAATGCAATATTGAAGAATGAGATGCAATCCATTGTGATGAACCTGACAAAGGAGATTGAAGACCAGAAGAAGAATGAAGAAAATTTGACTCAAACATTAAAGGAAAGATCAGATTAAAGTAGTAGACTAACCTATGAGAATGGCCAATTGAAGCTTGAGTTGATGCAATCAAAGAATGATGGACAATAACTTGAAAGATAGATTGTTTCTTTGAGACATGAACTTGCTACTGCTAATGAGTACAAACACAAATTTAATGCTAGCTCGGAAAGGCTTGATGAGATGCTAAATAGTTAGAGACATGGAAAAGACACAAGAGGACTTGGATATGAGAAAGGAGAATCCTCTGGTTCTGGACAGAGCAATGCAAAATCTAATCATGAGTACAACACGAAACCTTCAGTAAATAGCCTAATGCCTATAAATTCAATGGTATGTGTTTTACTTGCAATAGATTCAATCATATGGCAAATCAATGCAGAAGTAGGAAGAATAATAGGTGTATGCTGGAAATGTGGTCTTCCACCTGCAAGAGGGAAAACACTTCAAACACACCAATGCAACATTGTATTAGATGTTAGAAATCAAAACATATGAATAGATAAGAAAAATCTAAAATCACCTCATTGTCCTCTATCTCTAAAGATCTCTAAGATTTAAGGTGGCCCTCACATGGAAGAGCACTTGATTCTCAAAATGACAACCTAGAGAATGAGTTATATGAAAAATACTACTAGAATCAAAATAGATGCAACTAGGATTCTACTGAGTGCTAAGAGATGAAGATGAAGATGAAGATGAAGCATGCAAGCTAGGTGATCAGGAGGCAAAGTATATTCCAAATTGAAAGCTAAGTATGATATGTAAGCTAATTAAACTAAGATGAGAATGCAAAACTTATAAAATAAATGAAATTAAGCTAGGATGGAAGATTAAAATGCAACTAAATGAAGCTATACTATGTGCTATGGATGCTTGAGGATGATGTTGATGCTTGGTGATGACAAAGAGAGATCCTTAACTTAGAATGTGACTATAATTTTGATGCACAAAAGAATTGATGAATTGAAAAAGGAATGGGCTCTATTTATAGGAAAAATAGAGAAATGGATGGTTAAGATTGAGTAATATCAACAAGGGCTAGGATTGAAAGTTATCAATCCATGGGATAGATTCAATCCAATCCCAAGTTGACAAATGTCACCTTGAGATGGCCTGAGAGGATGTTAAACAAGAATTAGATGCTAAACAATTAATTAGGGATAAATTCAAGGAGTGACATCATGGATAATGTCATTAACCATGGAGGCATGCTATTACCCAGGAGGTAAAATCTTGTGCAACATGGGTAAATGATTAAGGGACAACCATCATGACTCAGGGGCATGGGTTTGTAAGAGGCATTAAATACCTTAGAACACTTTTGGGGCTAATTTTTAAGGCTCTTACAAATTTGGGGAACTTAGCAAGTTAGCTTGTTGAATAAGGTAAAGTCTTCAACACATTTTGAAGACTTTCCCCAATTTTGGAGAAGTGACTCCCCTAATTTTAGGGATGGAACATGATTAGGAGAATAGGACATGATTATGATAGGATTATAAGGATTCTAGAAGAATGATTAGGGGAATGTAGGATTTTCAAGTGGGTGAGGGAAAATATGTAATTTTGGTAAATTAAAATGATTGAATTTAGCCAAAAAGGGGATGCAACTTGCATTTGTAGGATTTTAAAAGTGGGGGGATTTTTAAATAAATTTTGATTTATTTAAATGCAAAAGGGATTTTAATTAAATGTGAATTTAATCAATAAGGGGAAAAGAGGAGTTTAATTAGATAAATAAGATTTACTCAATTAAATGGCTAAGGGTACTTAATCAAACCTTAGTTTAATTAATAGGTTAGGCTAGATGAAATGGATTTAATCAAATCTTTAATTTGATTAATAGGCTAATTAGAAGAATAGGGATATTAATTAAATCTTAATTTAATTAATTGGAAGAATTAAGAATAATTAAATAAATAAAATGAACTTCATTCATTGTGCAACTTTTAGGTGTCTACATTTTGCCCCTCTTTGAGTTAATGTGTGACCACATGTTGGTTCAAAGAAAACACTCAATTTGTTGCCAAAATTTTTCAATATGATGTTTGTTGCCAAAGTTGTCGATATGATTCCCTAGATATGAAAAGTTGATTTTGATATGAAGCGTTGATGTGATTCTGTTGATATGAAGGTGATATGAGATTGATATGGAGATTTCATATGATAATGTTCTCGTCAAAATTGTTGATATGATGCCCCAGATATGAAGAATCAGTTCAATATGAAAATTCAATATGATTTTGTTGATATGAAGCTGATATGAAATTCATATGGAGATTTGATATGATAATATCCCCTCAGGAGATCATTCGTGCACCAAAGGCATGAATGATCTCTCGAAAGAAGAAGAATGTTATTTGAAAGATAGAAGAGTGGATAGTTGATGACATGCATGGGTTTGATAAGATTGATCAGATTGATTGGATTGATAAGAATGAGATCAAGTCTAGTTTTAGGAATGACACCTCCTATTTGAGACAAAGATGATCAAAACGTCTGGTTTCAGGAAAGATATATCCTGTATAAGACCTACTTAAAACATCTACTTTCAGGAAAGATACATCCTCTTTAAGACATGATAGAATGGATCAGATGAAATGGATTGATGGAATTGATAAGATTGGGATCAAGTCTAGTTTCAGAGATGACAACTCTTGTATAAGACAAAGATGATCAAAACATTTGGTTTCAAGAATGATATATCATGTTACCATGTATAAGACTTGATGAAAATGTCTAGTTTCAGGAAAGATACATCATGTATAAGACATGATAGAATGGATCAGATGAAAGAGATTTATAGAATTTATAAGATTGAGATCAAGTCTTGTTTCAAGAATGACACCTCCTGTATAAGACAAAGATGATCAAAACATCTAATTTCAGAAACGATATATCCTATATAAGACTTGATCAAAACATCTAGCTTTAGGAAAGATACATAGTGTATAAGACATGTTGATGTTGATAGATTTTGAGTGATGAATTGATTAACAAGACTTGATGATTAGTTTGTTTGCAGACTTTGAGATTTTTCCTGTTGTTGACTTGATGGATGGGCCATTGTTATTGATACAATATCCAGGGACTTTGGACATTTTATTTTTTCACTGATGATTGGCCCTAACTTGTATGATTGATTTTCCTTTGGATCAACATGTGGTCACACATATGCATGTTGATATGATAGTAGATATGCTTATACATATTATGGATGTGACTACTCTGATTTTGATGAGCTATATGAAATGTCATTGATCTATATGACTTTTGCAGATGAGGATGCAGATGATGTGATGTGTGTGTTTTTTATTTTTATGATCTACATGATTTTATGAGGATTGCAATGATGGTGGGATGAGATAATTACAAATTCTTATGATTGTGCAAATGTTTCTAACATGTTTTTGTGCTTTTATGTGTTTTGGATAATGCGATCTAGAATGCCAAATGTTCTTTATATGAAATGCACTATGATAGTGATGTAAAATGTGATAATGATTTGAAACATGAAATGTATCTTGAAAATGAGATGTATGATGTATGATATGAGATGTATCTTGAAAATGAGATGTATGATGATAATGATATGTGTGATATGATAATGATATGAAATGTAATGCACTTACAATGACATGGAAATGATTATGATATGGTATGAAAATGCGACTATAATGTGATATGAAAATGATAATGCAATCGAATGCAATTTTAAAATGATAATGTGAATGCACCTAAATGCAATTTTAACATGATAATGATGTACAACC
Organism: Cryptomeria japonica; assembly: GCF_030272615.1. Lineage (NCBI taxonomy): Eukaryota > Viridiplantae > Streptophyta > Pinopsida > Cupressales > Cupressaceae > Cryptomeria > Cryptomeria japonica. The sequence goes on along the minus strand of NC_081406.1, from coordinate 358,979,510 downwards.
TAATGCAAGATTAAAATAATGTGCAACCTAATGAAATGATACTAATGCAAGATTAAAATTAAATTATGCTAATGCATTCTCATTCCCAAATGTTTCCATCTGTTTTGATCAAAGTGTCAGTATTTCCCTTGTTTTCATCATCGAGCATTGATTTGTTGAAAGTTGATACAAGCATCATGGTATAATTAGACCATAATTACCTAAGTATAACCTACATGGATTTTGATATTGCAAGATGACACAAGTGTCGAGGTATAATTGAACCAAGACAACCTAAGTGTTGCTTGCATAAAATAGACAAGAGTTAATGTTTGTCCTATACAAATCTGAAATGTCTTCAGTGATATGTTACCCGATCACGTCGTAAGACAAATTTGCATAGTAGAAGACTTCACTCCCAAATAGCAGACAAAGAAAACATCACATTCCCTCATTTCTTCTCTAGTTGTTGAGACATCCTTGAGTTTCTTAGGAGATATGATAAGCAAAAACTTAACAACTATAAGTGAGCATGTATGCTATCAAAAATGTATTCTTGTCAAATAAAACATCTTGCAAATAGATATTTTGTTCAGTTCAAGTCAGTTCAATTCCTTGATGTCTAGCCTTCTCTCTTTGTTGTTGTTACTGTCAGTTGTTCTGATCTTTGTTGTCTTGCTACATGTTTGGTCTGATGTCTAAAACCCTAAAGGATAAATGCCTCCAGTGAGGTCAATATTTTTCTCCTTAATGTTGATACTACTTCGATATGGATATTTACACTGATCACCAAGCCATGGTGGGATATGATTCAAATAATCAGGGATAGTAACTACGCTAAGTATGTCCAAGATAACACTACATGTATAAGTGTTTTGTGGTGGCTATGGGCTCAAATCAGATGGTTAGGATACAATTATTGATAGATAGAGGAGCTGCTCTCTCACAAGTGGCACTTGTTGCCAAGATTTTAGCACTTGTTTTTATTGTACTTTTTGATTTATTTTTATTTTTTGCTGATTTTTCAAATTTTTTGTGTGCCCTAGTGCACCTGTTTGCTAGGTTTTTACCCTAGTGATGATTTTTGATACTTTTTTTTTCTTTTTCATTTTTTACTTGATTCATGCATTGGACAACTCAAGTGTAGAATTTCTTCAGATGGATGTTGTTGGTTCGCTCATCAAGCATGTCCCCTTATGAAGTTGATAACTGATATGCTCCTGATTCATAAGTTGATATGATAAGAAAGGGCCCTAACCAGTTAGGTTCAAATTTCCCTTTCTTTTCTCGATCTTGTTAATTCTGGGGATTTTCCTTTAGGAATAGGTCACCAACTTTGAAAGCCCTTGGGATGACTTTGTTATTGTAGCTTCTGCACATTCTTTTTTGGTATGCCTTAAGATGATCAAAGGCATGTTGGCGATGTTCATCTAGAAACTCTAGCTCTTGTAACCTGTTGACTTGATATTCCTCATCTGGAATGAGGCCTTTTAATGATACCCAGAGTGATGAAATGTCTACCTCAATAGGTAGGATAGCCTATGATCCATACACCAATTAGTATGGTGTAGCTCATGTAGGTGTGCAGATACTTGTTTTGTAGGCCCAAAGTGTAGGATTGAGCTAGACATGCCAGTCTTTACCAACATCATTCATTGTCTTTTTGAGGATTTTGAAGATTGTCTTGTTTTAAGCCTCTTCTTGGCCATTTCCTTGTGGATAATAAGGTGTCGAAAAGCGATGTTGGATATGGAATCACTCACAAAGCTCTTGAACATCTTGATTTTTGAAAGGTCTTCTATTATCTATGAAAATGCAGCTATGGATGTCATACCGATAGATGAGGTATTTCAGAATGAAGGAAGCTATTTTTTTGTTGGTCACTATAGTCAATGGAACTACCTCAATCCATTTTGTGAAGTATTCGGTGGCTGTGATGATGAACTTGTGTCCATTCAACGAGGAAGGATGAATATTTCCCACTATGTCAAGTCCCCATTGACAGAAAGGCCAAGATGTAATGAATGGTTGCAACTCTTGCACCAGTGCATGTATGAGGTTACCATGAATTTGGCACTTAGGACATTTCCTAGAAAATTGATAAGACTCTTTCTCTATTGTCGGCCAGTAATATCTCATCCTCAAAAGTTTCTTGGCAAGAGTGGGACCACTTGAATAAATACCACAAATACCTTTGTGAAGCTCATGTAAGGCAGATTTAGATTCGTTACGATCAAGGTATCAAAGAAGAGTACCATTAAGACCTTGACAATAAAGCGTATCACTAGTTAAGGTATAGCGGGTTGCTTGTCGGATAAAGTTTCATTTTTTGTTACAAGATAGGTCTGGTGGGAGGGTATCATCTTTGAGGTAGGCATAAATCTTCCCATATAGGGGTGAATTAGAACTATGATGCTAAAAATGTGGTATATAAGAAAGGAATACACATATAATGAGACAATAAAACATAATTGAAAGCTTAATTGAAAACTAAATTTAAGATGCAAACCATAAGCCTTTCTTGGAATATCCAATTTTCCTCTATTCTTGAGGACCTTGAAGGTGTTGGATTGATTGGCTCTCAGTGGAGCATTGACCTCCAAAGTGGCAACTCAAGAGTTGAGTAGCTACTTGATCATGATTTATTATGCAAATGATATGAAATGCATGATCTAAGAAAATAGATTAGCATGCTATGATTAATCCAAAATGCTAATTACTAGCTGATTAAAATGAAAATGCCTATAGTAATGATGCTAAAACTATGAATGCAAGGGATCCTTATTGCTCCAAAATGGAGGATATTTATAGGAATTCCAAGGCCAAAGCTTAGGTGGTAGGAATCAATGGTCCAAATCTGATCTGAAGATATCAAGGGCCAAGATTGAGGAAATTGGAGAAGAGGTTGGAGGAAGGGACACTTGTCATCTCTGTGATGACAAGTGTCAAGGAGCCTTGCCCATGAGAGGGAAAGTTTCCAAGGGAGGAGACATGTGGAAAAACCTCCATGTGTCTCAAGGGGAGAATATCCACACCATAGGAGGTTAGGATAAGGAGGTTAGAATGTGCAAGATAGGATAGGGTTAGTTAAACCTAGGGTTAGGTGGAATGGGTTAGGTTAGGTGGTTAAAAGTTAGGAGCCATGTGCTCATTTGAATTTAGAAATTCAAATAATTTGGAAAATGATAATTAATCTCAACAAACTTGAGTTTGTTAATTTTAATTAGGGATTAGAAGAATTGATTTATATGGGTGGAAATTAATTAATTTAGAATTAATTAATCAAAGGGGGATATGAAATGAAATATGTAAATACATCATGTAGATTTATTTACTAGTAGATGAATAGATAAATTAATCAAATTGCTTGTGAATTCAATTAATTGGGAAGGGGGATTAATCAAATAACTATGTATTTAATTAACTATCTTTAGACCATTTTTAAGTGTATACAAGAACTATTAAGGGCACAGATGACTTGGGATTCTGCATTGTCATAGGTGGGGGAAAACAATTTCTCCACCAGGAATTCATAATGATTCTGTGTATTTGGAATTTGTAGGAGCGAGGCGATAGTGGCCATTGTATCAACAACTCTATTGTTTAGCCTTGCAATCTGCTCAAATGTGATGTTTACAAAGTATTTCTTAAAATCATCCACCATGCATTTTTACAACATCAACTTATCATCTTTTATCTGATTGATAACTAATTGAGAGTCCCCAGAGACTCTTAATTCTCTAATTTTCCATTCTACGACTACTTTCATACCTGTCACTAGAGCTTCATACTCAGCGATATTATTGGTGCATGGGAATGTCAATCTGTAGGATCTCAGAATTGTATGTCCTTCTGAAGTGACGAACAAGATGTTGAAACCTAATCCATGGTGTGTATAGAATCCATCAAAGTATAGGGTCCATTGCTTTGGTGTAATAGTGAGCACATCGGTATCTGGAAATTCCACCTTTGGTAGGTGTTTGTCTGGTAGAGGTGCTTCTGCCAGTTGATCTACTATTGCTTATCCTTTGATAGCCCATCATTCTGTGTACTGAATATCAAACTTGCTTAGGATCATGACCCATTTTGCTAACCTTTGTGTGAGAGCGGCTTTGCTAAGTAGATATTTTAGTGGGTCGATCTTTACCACTAGCTTGATAGTATGATCTATCATATAGTGTTGCAACTTTTGGGAAGCGAACACTATAGCTAAGAAAGTCTTTTTGATGAAAGTTTAACTAATTTCATAGCCATTGAGCATCTTGCTAATGTAATAGATGTCTCTTTCCTTTCCTATTGAGTCCTCTTGTGCCAGTAATGCCCCTAGTGACACTTTTTTTGCTGATATGTAGAGAATGAGTGGCTTTCCCGCTATTCGTGGTACTAAAATAGGTGGATTAATGAGATATTGCTTCACCTGATGGAATCATTTTGTACACTTGTCCTCCCATTTGAAAGGTACATTTTTATGAAGTAGATGGTTGAATGGGAGACATTTGTCCGCTAATTGAGCGATGAACCTTCTGATAGATTGTAGTATGCCTTGAAGAGATCGTAGATGACTAATGTTCCTGGGAGGTGGTATTTCTATGATAGCCTGAACCTTTCCTGGATCCACCTTGATGCCCTTTTATGATACGATGTAGCACAAGAGTTTTTCGGATGTGACTTTGAAAATGCACTTTTTTAGGATTCAATCTGACATTGAATTCTCTAGTCTTTGAAAGATTTTATCTAGGATGTCCAAGTGTTATTCTACTGTGAATGATTTGGCTAGCAAATCATCCATATAATCCTCCATAAAAGTATGCATCATGTCATGAAAGATAGTTGTCATTGCTCTTTGATAGGTTGCACTAGCATTTTTTAAGCCAATAGGCATTAAGTTCTAGTAGTATGTACCCCACAGACATGTGAATGCAGTTTTATCCTGATCTTCTAGAGCTATCTTGATTTGGTTGTAGCCATAAAAACCATCCATGAGGGATAACATTGTGTGCCCTGTCGTTAGATCAACAATGGTGTCGATGCTTGATAAAGGAAATTCATCCTTCAAGCAAGCCTTGTTGAGATCCCTGAAGTTTGTACAAATCTTGATTCTTTTATCTAGTTTGGATACCCGCACAATGTTAGAGATCCATTATGCATAATCAATGGGTCAGATTAATCCTACATCAAGTAACTTCTTCAGCTCTGCTTTGACCAATATGACAACATGTGGGTTCATCTTCCTTAATTTATGTTTGACATGTTTAGCTCTAGGAGTGATTGACAAGTGATGCATGATGAGATTTGGATCTATCTCTAGCATGTTTGCATAAGACCAAGCAAAGTTGATTTTCTTCTCCTTGAATAATTTGACAAAGTCAGGTTTTTCATTTTCTGTTAGTGATTTTGCTAGATGTATGGATATTGTTGTTGTTGTAGTGTTGATATTTATTCATTGAGTTGGTTCAATCAAGATGGGTGATCTCTCTTGGTAATGTTCATGAATAGTGTCAAGTCTCCCATATTTAGGTCCCTCAAAGAGGTTTTAACCATTAGATGTGTCATTTGTTTTTACTTTGTTTGTGATCTAATACTGCCATTAGATGGTTTTCACCATTAGATCGATTGTTCATTTTGTTCATTTTGTGACTGAGAGACTTGACACTCCCCTGATTGCAGATATTGTTATGTGGTTTGCTAGTGGAGCATGTTGTAGGGTTGACTAAGCAAAGGTATTGAACAATGGGCTCTTCGTTTTGGAATATTGGTATATTGTGCTTAGGTTCTTCCCATTCTATAAGGTCAGGATATATGAGAGGTAGGGAATCATGTGGTGGGTCAAGATCAGCCATTGTGAGGGTCATGATAAAGATATTGTCATAGTTGTCTGTAGCATGGGTGAGGTCTATAATAGTCTCAAGGTTTTCGATGGTACTCTCGTTGATATTGCCTCTTTCATATTGAAGTTCTTCATTCTCACTAGCCTCATAGATATATTGTGGGTCAAATTCAAATAATCTAGAGCTTGAGCCTTGTCCCTCATAAGGTATCGATGTGTATGCATGGATTGTATCCACCTCAATATCCTCAGTAATATCATAACAAGTGTCCCATTCATACTCATTGGAATCTATTTCAGAATCGATGTCCTAGGTTACTCCACTAAATCTAACAGGTATCTTATAGGGCAAGAAAAGGTCACTGATAATCGATACAAGTTTGGTAGCTTGTTCTGATTTGGGGTTTATGCTTGTTTGTACTCTTTGGATTTGCTCATACACAGTCTCCCTTCTTTGAGTATAAATCTCCTCAGGTTGTGGCTCGCATTTGGTTTGATTAGGTGCTTGTGCATGATGTACTTTTTTATAAGAAGCCTCCTCTCTTTGGATAGCGAGTTCTTCTCATGGCTTCTCATTTTCTTCATGCTCTTATTTTTTTCTTGTCTTTTCTGCTACTTGGTGTAGCACCTCTTGCCATGAGTCATTGTTATGTGTTATCTTTTTTCTCTATTGGGGTTTTTTAATGGTGATCTCTCTTTTGCACAGGTTCAACAAGTTGGCCATACCCAAGTCCTATTTTATCTTTTGCAAGTTGTGAATGGGGTTGTATGGGTTCAAGGATGCCCTCTTGACACTTGCCAATAGGTCCTTTTCCTTTGTATCCCATTCTTTGCATGATTTTGAACCCATTTCCATATTGTGTTGTGGGAAGGATGACTTCTAGGGAAACAACTCTTATTTCTTCTTCATCCTTGTATAGCCAGCTGAGGATGTCCTTGTCATTGGATTCTTCAGCCAGTTTGCCCATTTGGATAAATTTACCATAAAACTTATTAATGGGTTGTTCTTCCCGATGTCTTGATGTGGAAGGTTGTGCATGAGATTTTGGCGAAGCTGGCAACTTAGATAGACACAGGGGTTTAAAAGAATACTCCCCCATGCCTCGATCCTTTATCTTCATCTTTTGTTCAAAGTTCATGGATAAGGACTTGATTTTTTCTTGATGGTTGGATGATGAGGAAGCTTGGGCCTCCCTGGTGTACAAAACTAGGACATTTTGAGTTGCCCCCATAGCATTGCAATACTAAAAGGGGTTAGTATCTAGTGATATTGAAATTTCTTGTCCGTTGTAGGGGAACTTGAGACATTGATGGTACGTGGAAGGTACCACTTGCATTTCATGGATCCAAGGATGACCCAATAGTATGTTGTATGTCAATTCTATGTCAAAGACTTGGCACAATGTGTCTCTTTGTACAGTTCCTACCTGAATCGATAGTACCATTGTTCCTCCGGATGACCTTTCTTCATCATCATAGGCTTTGATGGTGATCTTCTTTTTAGGGTCAATAGCTTGTTCGGAGAAGCCCAATGCACAAATAAGCTTTAAGGTACATATATTGAGACCAACTCCTCCATCTATTAGCACTCTTCTCACCCAATGTTTGTAGACTAGGACTTCGATATGGAGTGGGGTGTTGTGCGGATGACTCAAGGAGACGTCGTCATGTTTTGAAAAGGATATGCTATGTGGCACTGTCATATGGGCCACCATGCCTTGGAACTAATTGATATCCAGATTGTTTGGAACTATTGTTTCTACAAGAGCTTTCTCCAAGATATCTTTATGCTTTGGTGAGAGTTCAAGCAACTCAAGTATTGATATCTAAGCAGGTGTCCTTTATAGTTGATCGATCAAGTTATATTGAGTCTTAGGGATAGTTGTTGCTTTAGATGTGTTCCCCTTCGAGACATATTTCTAAGCCCTCATTATCATGTTTATCAGTGCATGTTCTTGTTTATCTTTGATCTTTATGATATTTACTTGATTGTTGCATGTCGATATGTGACTGGTGTGGGATCCTTTGTTATTGTTTGGCATTGATGCTCCTCCCTTGTCATAATTAGGAAGAGGATTTTTGAAACCCTCATGATCACCATTGGTTTTATGTACATCGACCATTATGTCTCCCTTATCTATCATATCTTGAACTAGGGTTTTCAACCTTATGCAATCGTTTGTTCTATGCCCCTTGTTTCGATGATAATCACAAAAATGTGAGTCATTCTACCAGGGTGGTTTGAAATGGGGTTCAAAGTTGCTTATGACTAGAAATATGATAATCTTATTTTCCAATAGTTCTCGAAATTCTGATTCCAAGGTTTGTCCCAATGGTGTATATGCTCTTCGATACGGTGGAGGTGGAATGTTAGTGTTGCCTCCTTGAATATTGTTGTTCCCTTGATTGATGTTTTTATTCTCTCAATAGTTATTGTTTCCTTGGTTGTTGTGATTGTTGTTGTTGTTTCCTTGGTTGTTGGTGTGTTGATAATTGTTATTCCCTTGATTGGCACTTTATTTATCATTGTTGGATTGTGTGTTACTCGATAAAGTTAGCACTAGTTTCTTAGACTTTATATTGTTGGCATCAATGATACCATCATTAACAATATTTTTGTTTCTAGTCCAAAACTTGGACTTGTCTGAGTTGTTGTTATTATATTGATTTCTATAGGTGCTATTGCTTGACGAACTAACACCTTCCTTAGAGAATTTCAAGGTCCCTTTCTTGATGGAGTCTTCCTCTACTTGGATGCCATTCTTGATCAACTTTGCAAAAGTAGGTAGACATTATAGTTTGAGTTGATAACTCATTTCATTGTTCAAATTGTCTATGAAGATTTCCATCTTTTCCTTTCCAAGTACATCTCGTGGGTACCTTGAGACCATACGTCTCCATCATTGTAAGAATACCATGAATGTTTCATTGATCTTTTGCTTCCTATTGCATATATCAAGCATGGTGATCTCATGTTGGTTATTGTAGGAGTATTGTGTAATAAATTTATTCACCAACTCATCAAATGATCTGATGGGAGGTGTGAGTTTTGACAACCACTCCATTGTTTTCCCTCCCAAAATTATTGCGAATAGACTCATCATGTATGTATCATTATGAGACAACTCCAGGCTCATAGTACAAAATTTCCTAACATTATCATAGGGATCACTCTTACCATTGTATTTATCATACTTTGGTATATTCAAATTTGGCGGGAAAGGTATCATTTTTAGCCTCCTATCAAAAGGGTAAGGACAAATTTCCTCAAAATAATTTCTCATTGTAGACCCTTGTTGCAGATCTTGCATTTGTTGTTGGAGTGCTTGTATTTGTTGTGTAATGTTAGCTAAGGTAACATTTTCTTCATTGGACCTTCAATGACGGGCATCTCCTCGTTCACTAACATTGTCATAATTACGGGTATCATCTTGGTTGTGGGTGTTGTATTGATCATGTGTGTCCTCTCCTCTCAAATTCTCTTGATTCTGATTGAATGTGTAGGCCCTTAGCCTTGTTCTTGGGAATCTTTCATCAGTATTTCTTCAATTTCCTATGTCAAAATCTTCAGGAATCCTGACTCCTTTACTAGTTAACATGAGGAGATATTTTTGTTTATCTACGTCTATAAGCCTTTCCATGATTTTTTGGAAAGAGGTATTCTCTTGACATTGTTGGACAAGCTCCTTGGTGATCTCTTCTTCTTCCATGTTTGTATTAAAAGGATTGGACTCCATTTGACTCGTACTTGATTTTGGTTGTGGATCCTTTCCTTTGTCTTTCTAATATCGAGTGACAACTGGCATCAATAGAGTTTTATAGCAGTGAATTCCTCCTCTTCTAACAGGGTTCCTGGTGGAGCCGGTGGCTTGGGACGAGCTTCATGGTAGGTGATGCAATTTCTTAGAAAAAAAGTGGGATTGATCCTTCCCCCACTGTTAAGGCGTTGATTGAATGTTGCTTTCTGAATGTAAGCTCTACTTCTCAAAGGTTCCTTATCAAACTCGTTAGATTTTCCTTGGAGATATAATTATATATGACGCAAGAAAACACAATGTGATTTAAAGAGTTGATGGTTGATGTAGAGAAATTTACTCCTCTTGATAAGTGCTTTAGGACTAGGTTGTCTCTTCTTCAAATTATTCTTTTGACGAAGACTTCTTCACAAAATATGGGGAGTGGTCATACAAATTATCAAAGAATGTTGATGTTGGTGGTTGATATGAATACTTTGTTTTGAATACTCAAGCTTATTAAGTTGAATAGAGGGTTTGTTCAAGTGGCCTCTATGACAAAGTGCGTCAAATGATATGGATAAAGTATCCCGATATGGAAACTTGATTTGACTAACTTGAATACCTAGCCAAGTATTGTTGTTTGAGATAGTTGGATGATAAACTCTTGATTACTTGGTTTTGATACTCCTCTATGTTGATTGGATGAAAATCTTACTTGAAGATAGTTGAAATATTGATAACCACCTCAAAGGTGCTTTGTTGGATTCAAAAAGTTCTCTCACCTATGACTTGTCCTTGTTTTTGAACTGATTTTTGAGTTTGATTTTGGATGTTTTTGCAAGATATTTTAGCATTTATGAAAAGAATGCATAGCACACACAAAAATAATGGCCATCCTAATGCTAAACATTGAGTGTATGTTATTTTGAGGATGTGTTTGAATTCTCAATGTTTTCACTAGTTTGGATCACAATAAATACACATCAGATAGACTCTTTATTCAAAGGTCATTAACAATATCATAGCCCACTAGTCTCGACACTCTGTCAGGTCAAACAACCTTGTACCCCCTAGAGGGCGCCCTTTTTTTGTTTTTTTCCAAAAATTAACCAAAAGTGAATTGCTTCACAATTGGGTAGTTATCTTCGAAGATATATGGTGAGTAATCTTGGGGCGGATTCTTCCCCACCCTTGCACAATGATATTGCCAATGTTTGGCAAGTGGCTCAGCTCAAAGTCTCTATCGCTATGGCTTTTAGTAAAGGCTTTTGTTCGAAGATACCCTTTGAATTTGCACAAGCACAATTGAGGCCTATAGCCCAATAAAGTACCAAACAAGATGTAGTCACGCAACCATGATTGAGACCTCAAGGCCCTACAAAGTACTCAATATGAGATAACTCAAAAAAGATAACTCAAATATGCTCTGTCCTCGAAGATTTTCATCTCAAAAGGCGATTTGATTATATTGAGTTAGAATACTTGGCTTTAGCCATACTTACTTGGGTTGCTCTCTTCTCACTAGCCCCCTCAAGGCATTCGGGAAGACAGGCCCTCTAAAGGTTGTAAAATGCTTGAACTAAAATAAAACAATGAAAAAAAAAGTGGGTTTGGCTTTTTTACCACCCAATTAAGGGGAGACCATATACCTACCACTTAAGACAAAGCACTCAAAATTTCATTTTATCCTCCAAGTCAATTGTTTTCTAGCCTCTAATTGGAGATGTTTCCCCAACTAAACATGGTGTTCTTTTTAATCCTTTATAAAAATGATTCTCTAGACTAGGAATGGAAATCCTTGTCAATGAAATGAAAGCACGTTGCTTGAAAGTAAATCACTTTGCAAAATTAGAAATTGTGGCTTGTTCCTTTTAACTTGCAAGAAAATGTGGATTGTTCTTTTTACCTTTTGCAAGTAATTGTTGATTGTGAATTTTAACCTTTGCAAGAAAGTAGAAAGTTTGTCTTGTTCTTTTTAGAACCCAAATTGAAATGTGAACTTTAACTTGCAAAAGAAATGTTTGAAGTTTGTTGTAAATTTAATTTTTTCAAGTGTGGTTCTTTTGAAAGAGTCAATTGAAAATTGGGAGGTTACTTTTACCTTGAAAAGAAAATGAGTTCAATTTTAACCAACGTTAGGAAAAAAGTTAGAAATCTAAAATCAAATCCTAATTTAACTCCTTCAAACCTCCATCAAATTGTGCAACAAAAAAACGTTAGTGAAATATCAAATCTCTTGGTGGGCTTGCACAAGCCTAATTTCAAATCTTAGTTATAATTTTTTTTTTCACTCCTGATCCTAAAATGCCCTGTGACTAAGTTTGAAATTGGGAAGATCCTCTAAAAACTAGATTTTGCATTATAACTCTTGGGGGTTCGAAACCCCTCTCAAACATCCTGACAATATATATGGAATATAACTTAAAGTATAAGAAATAGAAAAGAGAAGAGGAAATGTCACTTATACTAACCATATGTCAATTCTAACTTGCCCATAGGATAAAGGAAACAGAAACGCATGATAACTAGCAGAATCCCGTATGATAATTCTTAGCTTCCCATACAATAAAATAAACAGAATCGTACTATAACTAATAAAATCTCATATGAGCTTTCATGTTGAAGCGGAACCTGCAATTTATCACAACACAAAAACTTGCAAAAATATTAAATTCAGGGGTGTGAGCCCCACAATGGGCACCAATTGATGTATGTTGGAAATGTGGTCTTCCACCTACAAGAGGGAAAATACTTCAAACACACCAATGAAGGATTGAATTAGATGTTACAAATCAAAACACATGAATAGATTAAAAACTCTAAAATCGCCTCATTGTCCTCTATCTCTAAAGATCTCTAAGATTCAAGGTGGCCCTCACTTGGAAGAGCACTTGATTCTCAAGATGACAAACTAGAGAATGAGTTATATGAAAAATGCTACTAGAATCTAAATGGATACAACTAGGATTCTAGTGAGTGCTAAGAGATGAAGATGAAGATGAAGGATGCAATCTAGGTTATTAGGAGGAAAAGTATATTCCAAATTGAAATCTAAGTATGCTATGTGAGCTAATTAAACTAAGATGAGAATGCAAAACTTATAAAATAAATGAAATTAAGCTAGGATGGAAGATTAAAATGCAACTAAATGAAGCTAAACTGTGTGCTATGGATGATTGAAGATGATGTTGATGCTTTGTGATGACAAAGAGAGATCCTTAACATGTAATGTGACTATAATTTTGATGCACAAAAGACTTGATGAATTTAAAAAGGAATGGGCTCTATTTATAGGAAAAATAGAGAAATAGATGGTTAAGATTGAGTAATCTCAACAAGGGCTAGGATTGAAAGTTATCAATCCATGGGATAGATTCAATTGAATCCCAAGTTGACAAATGTCACCTTGAGATGGCTTGAGAGGATGCTAAACAAGCATTAGATGTTAAGCAAGAAACCAGGGAGGCATGATATTACCCAAGAGGTAATCTCTTGTGCAACACAAGTAAATGTTAAGGGACAACCATCATGGCTAAGGGGTGTGGGTTTGTAAGAGGCATTAAATGCCTTAGAAGACTTTCGGGGAAAATTTGGGGAACTCAACAAATTAGCTTGTTGACTAAGGTAGAGTCTTGAACACATTTTGAAGACTTTCCCCAATTTTGGAGAAGTGACTCCCCCAATTTTAGGGATGGAACATGATTAGGAGAATATGAAATGATTAGGATAGGATTAGAAGGCTTCTAGAAGAATGATTAGGAGAATGTAGGATTTTTCAAGTGGGTGAGGGAAAATAGGTACTTTTGGTAAATTAAAATGATTTAATTTAGCCAAAAAGGGGATGCAACTTGCATTTGTAGGATTTGCAAGTGGGGGGATTTTTAAATAAATTTTGATTTATTTAAATGAAAAAGGGATTTTAATTAAATGTGAATTTAATAAAAAGGGGGGAAAGGGGATTTTAATTAAATAAATAAGATTTATTCAATTAAATGGCTAAGGGTACTTAATCAAACCTTAATTTAATTAATAGGTTAGGTTAGAGGAAATGGAATAAATCAAATCTTTAATTTGATTAATAGACTAATTAGAAGAATAGGCATATTAATTAAATCTTAATTTACTTAATTGGAAGAATTTAGAATAATTAAATGAATTAAATTCACTTCATTCATCGTGCAACTTTTAGGTGTCTACAATGTGATGATGAATAATGTGATGAATAATGGTTCTACCTTTACCGGTCAATGTTTCAAATGAAATAGCTTTGTACATAAGTAAAATATGTGTAGAATGATGAATTTCAAGAATAAGAGATGCTATGCTTGTGGTATGTTTAGGAATATAACTAACCAATGCAAGATGAGATAAAATCAAATGAATTTTAGGCCTATGCAAAGAAATGTTGTTTGTCATGCATTCAACAAACTAGGTCATATTGCATGACATTGCAGAAGTAAGAATGCACCGGTGAACAAGAATAAATCAAATGAGAAAGTCAAAGCGAAGGTAGATGAAATCAATGATCAACATAAGAAGATGTGGGTGAAAAAGGAAGATTCAAATGTGCAAAATGGCTCCACACTTGAATCCAGTGATGGAACCTCATCCGGTAACTAGGTCTTTTTCACCTTAGGGGAAGTTTTTCATACAGATTAATAGAAACCCCTCTTCAGAGATCTATAACCATTTCCAGAAGGTTGCAAAATATCTAGATCAAGCATGCAGATAATATCTAGAAGATTTCATGGAAATTTGAGACTTCGATAGGTGATTTCATGAAAAGTAAGATAACCAGAAGCTTTAAGGATGAGCATTTATTACAACTCAAAATTAGTTTTTCAAAGGTTAAAAAGGCATTTCAAAAGTTTATTCTTCACAATGCGAATGAGAGAAAAGAGTAGAGCAGGAGAGTAAAAGATATTTGATAACAAAAATCAACCTTGAAGCGATCATTCAGTGGTTTCTCTCACCCAATTGTGAATCAAAAGGTATTTATCCATTGACAAGCTATCTTTTTAAACCCTAAATTTATCAATGGAATCTGCATTTGGTATTGCTACACCTCTAATAGTTGAAATTTCTGATAGAGCAAGGCTTGTTTTCAAAAAACATCCTTTCAAATCTATTGAAGATGATCCAGAAGGAGAATTTTCTTAAGTCCCTTATGGTCTTCTTCACAATGAAGATATCAGGGCATAAATTCACTGCAATATTGAATAACTTGGGAATGCAAACATGCTTACACTCTATAACAAGCATATAGCAGATAGTGTAGGAAATATGAAGCCAGAATACAAGATGCTTCATGACAAGGGTTTTGCACAGTTTAACCATTTTTTGGTATTTGATGAAGCGGAATGGGTTCAGTACATTTTGAGTAGGGTTCATAATGAGTTCATATGGATGGACAGATTTCATAAGATTACAAAGCACGCCATTCAAGTAGTCACATGCTTGAGTCCAACCGGTGAGATCCCTAGTCTGAGGAAAGTATAGAACACCACCGTGGTAGTTGTTACTGGTTCCCAATATGACAACCGGTCGATGACAATCAATGACATAATTGAGAATGATGTGAGATTTTCCTCAATGGTGGTGGGCTACAAGGTATATCAATCTCACAGGAAGAACTCAGTATCTGGTACTACGATATTCTCTGCATATCAGATGCTCAAGGAGGATAAAAGGTATGATCTTTGTTCAGTATTCCTAAGTGAATTGATGAGCAACTTGAAGAAAATAAAGCAAGATAAGAAATATACCTTCAATTTTGGATCCCTTATTGTTTGTTTAGCATTATACTTCATGAATGAGATCCCTAGTATAGGAAAATTTCAATGGGCTTATGAAAAACTAGTGGCTATGCAAATTAAGGAAGGATTGTTGGGTATAGGTGACAATGTAATGCAAATATCTTCCTTATGGGGTCATTTCAAGAAATTCCAAGCCACTATGAAAGACAGAGAGAATTCCTAAGACCATAGTAGAGAAATATGAGAAAATTATTTTTTTATGGTGGACAAGGATCAATGTCTGATGGAGGCAGTTGAGCCAAGAACTGTGTGGATCATGCCCATGGGGTATGAGGTTGATGATGACACACTTGATGCATATTCTCAACACATGTTGAGCCAACTACTGGACCAGAAAGAGAAGAGATTTGGCACATTTAAGGAGAAGGATATAGACTTGGACAAGAAATTCACTGAATCAGAAAGGAAAATAAGGAAATAATTTGAAGCGGTTGCATAGCAGATGGGGTTACAAGAGAAGTTGTACAAAGGGCCAAAGCACATAACATATTAAAAGAAGAGGATATGGCGAAGCCATAGACCAAACCGATATCTTCACCTTCAAAGGAGCCCAAGGCCAAACCTAAAAAATTTGCACATACCGCTGGTGTGCAAAAGTCGGTACCTCCACCCAAGCCTAAACCAACAGCATCTACTAATGCAGCTAATAAGAGGAAGAAGGAGAAATCTTCAAGGCAATATGTTATAGCAGAATAGGAAACAAAGTCGGATGAAGAGGTGAGGGAAGTAAAGAAGACTACCACCTATGCAAGGGTAGCCCAAAAACCAACATTCGGTGATGCTCCTCCTACCAAGAAACCTAAGTCACAAGGAGAGAAATACAGCAAGACAAGGGCAGGCAAGAAGAAATCATAGATAGATGAATCCCTCAAGTCTGGTAAGATTGAAGGTTCCTTCACTATTGTACCCCCATTACAAAAGATTGTTGATACAATAGTTAATGAAGGTAATTTGACAAACCTTTCTATATATTATGAGCATTCTTCTGAGAAAGTTCAGAAAGCTATTGAAGAGGCAGTTGTACACTATATGAATTATTTAAGTAAAGCATTGATTAAATTATCATCTCTTATTCCAAAAGAGTTGTATGATATCTTGGATGCTCGGAGACACACAACTAGTATAGAAGATGAAAGGCTAAAATAAGTAATCTTATTAAAGTTGTGTTCGAAAATAACAAGAGAGGATATACCAAGAATTTTGGGACTTGCAAAGGAAAACTTCAGGAGCAAGCATAGAGAAAAAAATAATGTTCAGGAGGGTAGATGAAGTGGTGAAAGATACTGAAGGTATTTTGAGGAAAATTTTGAAAGAAAATAACTATCAGGTTATTTTGGAGAAGGATGACTCCCAACCAGAAGGACACTCAAGCAAAGACACTTCTCCTCTGATGATTCATGTATAGACAAAAGTTTCTCAGGATCAGCCCACTGTACAAATTCATCTGGTTGAACATGAAGTTGCAGATGATCCCACTGCAAATAAGGAAATCAACAACTCTAGTGAAGCTATGCAGCATCCTCCTAAGATAGAAACAATTGTTGAGATGATAGTTGAGGAGTTAGGTAAAGCTAGAAAGAATAAAGATGATGGTAAAGAGGGTGAAAAGGATAAGAATGAAGAAGTTGGGAAGGAGAAGGGTGAAGACAAAATTGAAAAGGCTCTGACAACCATGATAGAAGTAATTGTTCTTGACAAAGGTAAGAATATTGCAGATGTTGAGGATGATTTCTCTCATGGTCTAGTATATGTGAGCCCCCTTCCCCCTCTTCAAGCACTTAAACTTTCTCCTCTCACACAAATCAAGACAAGTGAGGACATGTCAAAATCACAATCTGAGGAAAGAGAAGTTATCTCTTTAGCCACAAAAGTTTTGGAGAAGATTTTGCCAGATTTCGGATAGGATTATGGTGCTTCACCATCTGAAAAGATAAAGAATATGCTAAGTGTTGTTAGACTCATTTTGAATCATTAGAAAAGGCTGCATATGGATTAGTTTAGAAAAGGTTTAATGAGATGAGGTTGCAGCAAACTTTGAAGATGGTTGAGGGAGATAGAATAAGTCTAAGAATTGTCATGCAGAGTGTAGAAGATGCATTAGATGAAGGTGGCAAAATATTCAAATCACGTCTCTTTTTGCCCAAGTTTACTATAGATATTGATAAGAAAATAAGAGATCTTGAAGGGAAACTAGCTGGTATTGGTCATTCATTTGCCCCTCATTCAGTTTTTCCAAGTTCCCTTGAAGCTCAAATAATGGATCTCACTGAAAAAATAAAGGGCTTGTATAAGGAAAAAGAGAAAGTGTTAAGAAGAGTGAGTGAACTAATAATTTTGATCACTCCCTACATGGACACCTTACTTGCAACTCAGCGGGATGCAGTCAGTACTTTAGGTAAACTAGTGCCATCATATCTCAAAGGTGTTGAAATTCATGCATATATGTCAAGTGCCTTAATAAATGTTTTAGATTGTTTCCTGAGAGGATGGAATGAGTACTTGAAATTATTGAAGGTCACTTATGCAAATAGTTTTAAATTCATGTAAATTATTGCATTCATTTGTACAAAAGTTTTGGCGGATTCCTACCATTTGCCATTGATGTCAAAGGGGGGGAGATTTTGCAGAGAGCAGTAAAAAATGATGCTCATTCTTGGGGGGGTCATTTAAGTTTAAAGATTTCAGATTGTCAGATTGCTTACAGTTTTTCGAGTTTTGGAACACTTATCATTTTTCACAATGTTGTCATCAATGCCAAAGGGGGAGATTGTTGGCATAAGACACTATCCCGTTGATGCTCCGGTTAAGATTGATGATGTTTGGTGCATGAGATTTCTTAGGAGTTCTCATTGATGACAACTCGGCCTATTGATCTTATTCGATATTGAGTTTGGGATATCTAGATGTCTTGAGTAAGTTTTGGTATAAGTTTGTCGGTGATACTCAGTGTATAGTTTTGGTGAGCATTTCACATTTTTGGTGATGTGTTATTTGGTCTTGATGATCAGAGTTAAGTTAATTAGGTATGAGAAGTATATCATCACACAATCCCATCCTCTGGTGTTGTTTCTTGAGCATGTTAGAAGGTTTGGTATCTGGTAGAGTAGTTAAATAGAGTTATCTTCATAATTGGTAGTGTAACGTGTGGACCGGATTCTTTGATGTGATTCTGATGGTTGTTGGTAAGTTCGAGGTAATTGAACTAACTTATGGGAAGCATGTGATCATATGGTTTAGATCCAGAATATGGTTTTGTGAATATTTGACCCAACTTGAAGCTACATGTCTCATACTTTGATATTTTAAGAAGCCGACTTGTGGGAGATCAATTTTGTTAGTGCAGATATATAAGATCAACTTGGATAATGTTTTTGAGTGATGATATGATGTGTGAGATGATTTTGGGAGAAATTGAGCGCAGTTTCATGTGTGCACCTTAAGTTTTGTTGATCTAGTAATCAGTAGCAAAGCATAATAGAGCAATTATTAGAATAGCAACATCATATCACTTTGTGCCTAGCCGGAACTGTCATTTGGCATAGTTAGATGCTTATATTCAATTCATTACTCATTATAATCATTTTGTATTAGCATGTAAGATAGTGATCCTTCCTCCAGGTTGTAGCCCTTTTCTAATTGAGCAGCAAGCTCTAGGCAGTGTGCATGAATGCATGTGCATTCCCTTCATATAATATTGTTCTACTACTGGCCATAGTATAATAATATTATGGATTCAAATCCCACCATGGTTTTTCCCTTTTCAGGTTTCCATGTAAAAACATTGGTGTTATGGTTATGTGCTTATTTTCTTTGTGTTTCTGCATTTTACTTTCTTAGTTGTAAATTTGGTGGATAAAGAATCAGGTTAACAAATTTGATAACTACAGAACAATGATTCACCCCCCCTCTCAATGCTCATTGATTCCAACATATAGATGTTATATCTTGGGGATATGAGGACTCGAAGACCTTCAACACTTCCATCATCACACACACAATCCCTCTAAAGCTCGATGTAAAGTTGTTTAGGCAAAAATAGTGTATGTTCAACCCTCTCATCAAACCCCTCATTTTCAAAGAAGTGTAGAAGCTCTTCATTGCTAAGATTATCTTTCCCACCAGACACTCGACATGGGTCACAAAATTGGTGTCTATCCAGAAGAAGAATGGTAAAATCTGATTGTGTGTAGATTTCTATAATTTTAATAAAGCATCTAAAAAGGATAATTACTTGTTTCCCTCCCTCAATGAAGTACTTCAAATTATCAATGAATCGTAGATGATGTCATTTCTTGATGGCTACTCAAGCTACAACCAGGTTCTATTAAACTATGAGGATCACCTAAAGATGATGTTCACCACCAAGTGGGGGACCTTTGCATACCAGCGCATTCCATTCGGTTTTAAAAATGTCAGGGGCACCTTTCAAAGAGTAATGGACACAACATTCAAGGAGTTGATTGGGATGTGCATTATCATACACATGGATGACCTTACTGTGTTTTCCAAAAGGCGGGAAGACCATCCCAATCACTTGGGAAAGATATTTGAAAGGTGCCAAAAGTATGAGATATCTCTTAATCCCAAGAAGTGCATATATGGAGTCTTAGAAGGAAAATTGTTGGCTCATGTCATATCAGAAAGAGGGATATCAATCAATCCTGACATGATAGAGGCATTATTGAAACTCCAGATGCCAGACAGTAAAAGGGAAATGTGATCTTTCTTCAAGAAGATCAATTTTTTTCAAAAGTTTATCATTGGGTTCGCAAAAATCATCAACCCCCTCAACGAAATGATGAAAAAGGATGCCAAAATTGAATAGACCCTACAAGATAAAGATACGTTCAACCAAATCAAAGAGTCAATTGTCAAAGAACCTATACTAACTAGTCCAAATTACACCCTGTCATTCTACATTAACTCTTTTGCTTTGTTGCATTTGTGTGTTGTCGTACTCACCCAAAGGAAAGATGGAGATGAAAGACCGATTTCTTTCATGAGCTCACCTTTTAAGAATGCTAAAGAGAGGTGCGTGATATTGGAGAAACAAGCATTTCCCCTAGTGTACACAATCAAGAAGTTCCAGCACTACATTTGATCAGAATTAAATTGGGAAAATATTGAAATCTAATTTTTCCAAAATTTTATATGTTTTAGTAAATTGCAATTTTGAGGGTCTTCGGTGCATTTCTGGACAAATATGGTGCCCGGAAACATGAGGTAGCTTCTTGATGGCATCAATAAGGTTCTTATTGGTGGATATTAATTTAGTTCTAGATTATTTGAATACCTTACCAACGCATCAAACGGTTTGTAATTCGGAGCTAGGATGAGAAAGTTATGCCTTCTCAAAGTGGACTGAAATTTAATATTTAGTTTTTTGATAATTTTGATAGTTTTAATAGTTTAATTGTAATAAACATTATGATGACTCTTCATTTCAATTCCAAGGGATTTGTGTGACCCTTGGGATACATTCGACTTGTATAAACTCCAATTTTGAATAGAATGGAGACAGTTTTTGGTTTGCAATCTTCTTATTGTCAATTTTTGTGTTGAAATCTACAATACCGCAGGTATCACACTAGGTATTGTAATCTGGTTTTCATAAATTAGATCAACATTCTTCAGAGTAAAGTGTATGTTATAGTCCCAAATCAGGTAGTCAAATCCCTATTAATGCAAAGTGAGCTTGACAAGCCCTGAGGAAAATGGTGGCTATCCTCTAAGAGTTTGATATAGAAATACAACCCATGAAGCTAGTCCAGGGACAAGGATTGTCTCAATCACTCGCGTTGAATGATCCCCATATTCAGTGTCAATAGCATACCGTGAACTCTTTTACTCAGGATCCTTGGTACACCGACTTGATCTACATCTTTCTCAATAATAGGTGTCCTAAAGGAATAACTGTTGCCTAGAGGAGAGTGCTAAGACTCAAGCATACTAGCTACATAATTAAAGACTTTATGCTTTACCATAGAAATTATGAGGGCATCTATCTTAGATGTCTCGATCGGTAGTAAGCTCAAAAATAATTAAGGAGTTTAATGGAAAGTATGTTATGTGTCATGGATCTGTAGATGCAACTGCTCATCAGATTCTTAAAGTTGGTTACTACTACCCTACTATATTCAGGGATGTACATCATCATGTCTAGCATTGCCATACCTGTCAGACAACTGCTTATAGAGAGAAATCATCTCATGCCCTTGCAACCTGTATACAAGGTATGACCATTCACACAATGGGCGTTAGACTTCATGGGAGTTATCAATCCTAATTCATTCATGGGACACAAATTCATCCTGGTTGTCATAGATTACTATACTAGGTGGGTGGAAGCACATGCTTGCAAGAATTGTACTGCAAAGACACTCATCAAGTTCCTCGAAGATAAGATTGTCATCAGGTTTGGAATACCATTTTCTCTGGTATGTGATAATGGCCTTGCTTTTACATCAACACAATTAATGCAATGGTCTTATGAGTATAAGGTGATTCTTAATTTTTCTTCGAATTACTATCCACAATGGAATGAGGTAGCTTAATCCACCAATAAGAACCTTATCGATGCCATCAAGAAACTACTGGAAAAGAACCCTAATGACTAGCACAATCAACTAAAATATACCATATGGGTGGATAGGACCCATGTCAAAGCTTCCCTAAGGACATCCCCTTATTACCTAATGTATGGTCAAGAACCAATTTTCCCTATCAACCTTTGGATTCCTATACTTGAAATCATGAAAGACTTGAAGATTAGGGACCAGATCGAGGTTCATCTCCTCAATCTTTTCAAACTAGATGAACAAAGGATCAACACTTTACCAAACATCAAGTTGTAGTCAAACAATGGTTTGATAAGAGGACCAAAATAAAAGCCTTTAGAATCTCTAACTTAGTCTTATTATGGGACAAGGCTAGGGCGAAGAAGGGTGAGCACCATAAATGAGAGAGATTATGGCTAGGACCTTATCAAATCATTGAGATCTTGGGTTAGAATACGTTTAGGCTGAGTACCTTAACTAGAGAACCTGTACTGTTACCTATGAATGGTTAGTTTCTCAAACATTATCAAATGATCCTTGTTGAGCCTAGCTCTTTGTACCATAGTAGTTGGTTTCTTTTCTTTTTGTTTTGTTTTTGTTTTTGTTTGTTTCTTTTCATGTCACTATTTTCTCCTATTGTGTGTTGTTTGTCTTTCTCTCTTGTTGGGGAATCATTCATATTCTTTGCATCACAATGAAACCTTTGGGAGACTTTGTCTTAGCCTTTTATAACTTCATTATCTACATAGTTTTGAAATTATTGGCTACATTCATCTAAGGCGACATATGACTGCTCAATTACAATTAAAGATTTAGGTGTCCTTGGAGTATGGATCTTCTTGAGAAGCTTATGTCACTCACATATTTAACATACACATCAAAAATTTAAAGGTATCTAGGGAATCCATATTCAAGTGAAAAATACAAAATTTGGAAATCTCTCTTTATCCACCATGGTCCCCAGCCCATTCCAAAGCTTAATTACTAAAAGGTTGAGAAACTATCAAGGAAAGATTCCCATTAAAGAATAAAGAAAGATCAAAAGATAAACATAAAACAGGGACCTTGAATCAAGATTATCATCGGATGAAAAAGGATTTAAAAATGCATATCTCAACTTACTCAGGTGTTTCAAGTATCTCCACTGAGGCTATAGACGCTTGGATGGAAGTGGAGAAATATTTGACAAAGGCTAGAGGTAACTCTATTAGGGCTATAGAGGCCCAGCTGGTAGCAGAGCTATGCCTAGGATAACCTTACATGAGGTTCTAAGGAAATTTTACTTCACATGGCTTGCATATGAACTCCTCGGTTTATCTTTAAGGTTGATAAGGTGGGGTAATTAATCACTACACATACTTATGAGCTACTTGGGTATGATCTTGCCCCATCTTCATCTCTTGGTTGACTATGATCGGTCTTTTTATGCATCATCCTAGATGATAGTAGCCTTGAGAGTCAAAGCTAGACATAAATTTTGAAGTTCTAAAATGCCTTGTCATTTTTTCCAAAAAGTTGTCATTTGTTATGCCCCACATACTCTCCTCTTCCGTTTTGTTCCTAGAAATGTGGGTCCCCCATTTTTTTACTTTTTCTTTCTAGTTGTTTTCCTTCTCTTTTTGTGTTCTTTGTTTTGCCTCTCTGGAGCTCCGAGTTTCCAGAACCCCGAAGTTGTTTTGTTTTCCTTTCATCCACACTCTAGAGCCCTAGGTTCCCAGGATCCTGAAGTGCATTTTGTTCCCTTTGTTTCTTTTTTTGTTTGGCTTTAGAGTTTTGGGATCCCAAAACCCCGAATTCTTCGTTGTTTTCCTCTTGGGAACTTTTAGATTCTATAATACTAAAATCCCAAATTGTCCTTTTGTTGGTTTCTTTTTTACTTCGGAACTCCAGTACCCCAGAGCCTCAAAGTCCTCTCTATCTTGTTTTCTAGACTCTGAAACCCTAGAGTCCTAAAGTTTGCCATTGTTGGTTTGTCCAGGCCCTAAGATTATGAAATCGTGAGATCACAGCTTCACCTTGTTTTGTTTGTTGCTTCTTTGGAGTTTCAAGGACTTTTGACCCCAGAACCTCGGTATCTCGGAACCCTGAAGCGCAGCTCGGTTCCTGCATTGTCAATGAAGTATAAATAGTCTTTCTAGGTGGTTTTCATGCTCTGGATTTCTAAACCTCCTATCCTCTAGTAATTCAGTGTCTCTTGCAGTGTGCTTTGTCTCCTCTCCTTCCTTTGTCCAAGTGAGTCTTCATCTCTTCGACCTTGTTTTCTTGTTTTATTTCTTTGGTTTGTTTTGGCTTTCATTTTTGCATATTTTATTTTCGTATATTAATGTTTTTTTTTTTTTCCATAAGTTGATTTTTCCACAATTGGGTTTTTTCCAATCTTCAAGCATTCCAGGATCCTGGGTTTCTAAGATCCTAGTCCCTTAGACTGACTCTCACTCTAGAACCCCAAGATTCTAGATTCCCTTGTTGTTTTTCCTTCTCTTCTCTCTGGAACCCTATAATCCTAGGATTCCAAAGGGTATGCCTAAACTCATGTTTACCCAAATTTGGAACCCTGGGTTCTCAGAGTCCCAAAGTGAGTTCTCCAGTGCCTTTCCATCCACTTCTGAATCTTAGGTTTTCGAGATCTTGAAGTACATTGTGGCCTCTCTCTCCCAAGCCTTTGAAACCCTATAATCTTGGGATTAAGAAGTCATTCCATAAGCCTTTTACCCTCCGCTTTGGATCTCAGTATCCCAAAGCATTGAGTTTTATTGCCAATCTCACCCCAGAACTCCAGAATTTGGGAACTTCGAGGTGAGTTCATTTGTTGAGTTTACAAGCTTCAGGATCCCAAAGTCTAGCTATTATTTATTAAGTGTCTAATTTGAACCTGAAACCCAGGGAATCCGAGATTCTGGAGTTTACTCCTTTGAAAAGGGAATTTCTAAAGTATTAACTATGTACCTTTTATTGCAATGGGAAGAATTCTTATGGAAACATCAACCACCCCAGGAAAGAAAACAAGGAGTGAAGTCAGGCTTGAGAAGAATCCCATTATAATGAAGTACCAGTATCAAGGCCAAATGCTGGTTTCCAAGCTTGAAAATGAGATACAGTGGATCACCTACTTAAAAAATTAAACATATTAAGTTATATGTAATCAAGAAGGAGATGACTAATTGGAATCTTAAGGCATCCTACAAAAGAATCAAAAGATTTGGGCTCGTGGAGGACACAGTCTTTCCTTAACCAGTGAAGTCTTTGGAGTTAATCCTGACAATAGCTCAATGCTATAACAAGGACACTAGGAAGTGTAGTGATACCAAAGGAAATGTAGTTGATTTATTAGCTTAAATGCTTGCTATGACCTTCGGTATTCTCAAATACAAGAAGGTCCTCTAGACAACCAAAGAAGAGGCCATCCAGATTTTCAATGAGAATGTTGTAGATAACAGATGCCATATAAATGAGTTGTGGCTTAGTGAGCCAAAGAAATCTAGGTTAAAGGCTACCAACAATATATTAAGAGATTATTTTAATGATTCTCCCATGGACATGATCATCATGCTTAGCCGAGGTTTTGGCAAGGAAGATTGTAGACATTACCATTTATGGATGTTCTACTATACTCATACCATCCTTATAGGGAAGGAGTACTTTGACTGGGCATCAATCGTATCTCACAATATTAATGAGAAGATGTGTGATGTATTGGAAATACAGAAGTTCTTTATGACTTCCTATGTAATTTGGGTGGTGGCTAGAAGCGATATCTACCCCGGATTGAACACTAGTGGCAAACTAGGGGAGGCAACTAGAGAGAAAAGGATATGGGAATATTATACTCAGCTACCCATCCAACAAGCCAAGTATCACTTCAAAAGGATTAATGATGCCTTTATATATGTAGTTATATGTAGGTTAATAGGTGATGTAAGGCATCGGCTCTCCCGGGAAGCCATGAATTTGAAACAAGAGTGGGGAACTTTGTTCATCCAAAACCAACAGTCAACATATATCCAATTGATCCAATTTATAGGTAAACCCCTCCTTCTTCCTCAATACTGTAGCAACTACATCATCATTCCTGAATATGCAAGGCAGGCCATGGGACCAGTCCCTTATGACTCTAAAACATAAGACACGAGTCACCTTCCCAATTTGTCTTGAGTATTACAAGTGTCATAATATACAAATAACCAAGATAGCTATTCACAAGTTGTAGGATCTCAAACTTAAGAAATTCAACTATTCTTAGCAAAGGTATGACCCATTTGGAAAGCTTAAAGAAATGATGTCGGTATCATATGAACGCCACGTACCTGCAATGGAATATTTTTGGGCAGACATGTAGGATAGCTTTGAAGCCAAAAAGAGGGGGTTCTGGTGGTTAACGGTCCCCAAGTCAAAGAATTTAAGGTAGAAACCAATATTCCCAATGAGCTCAAAGATGATGAAGAAATCCTTGATCCCATCTATGATTAAGAAATGATAGACCAAAGACCTCTCTCCCTGATCATATGTTCAGAATAGGAAAATGTGGATATTGATAGTATCTCTAGGAAAAAGGTGGTCGAAAGAACGAGGCAGTGGTTAAGTCTTAGGATCTGCCCCAATGTTTCCAAAGAAAAGAAGAAGGCTAAGGCTACAAGTGACCCCTAACCTAACACAACCAAGGAGTATGTCAGAAGAACAAGACCAGAATCAAAAAAGAATACTCCAATGGGTGAAGACACCTTAGGCCCCACAATCATTTAGGAAAAGTTGATGAAACAACTAAATGCAAAAATGAAGGAGTGAAAACTCCTCAAAATGGTAGTCAAACATTGTATAACAACTAGACTACTTGCAGTGCCATAGGCTTCAATCACACCTATCGTGTCAACAATTGGTATTGTACCTAGATAAAGGATGTCACAAGCATAGGATACCGAATAATTAACTCTCCCTACTCAAACTCCGACATCAACTACAATACCCTCTCATGAGCAAGTAATTGTATACACCTAAAAATGGTCTGAAGATAACTAATTAAATAAAAAATTATTTAATTAATCCCCCATACTAATTTAATTGAATTCATTAGCAATTTCATTAAATCCTTTTCATCTACTTATTAATAAATCTAAGGATTTATTTAATAGGTTCATTTCAATAGTCCCCTTTGATTAATTAATCCAAATTAATTAATTCTCCCACTATTTAATTCATTCCTTCTAATCCCCTAATTAATTAAAACAAATCAATTTATGAGTTGTTGAAAGTTAATTAGCCTTTTCCTCTTATTTGAATTTTTAAATTTAAATTGCCCGCATGCTTCCTAACTTCTAACCACCTAACCTAACCATCCCTTAACCTAAACCATTCTACCTAACCTTGGGTTTAACTAACCCTATCCTATCTTGCACATTCTAACCTCCTTATCCTAACCTCCTAAGGGTTGGATATCCTCTCTTTGAGACACATGGCACTTTCACCACATGTCTCCCTCTTGGACACTTGCCCTCTTATGAGAAAAGCTCCTTGACACTTGTCACCATAGAGATGACAAGTGTCCCTCCCTCCAACCTCCTCCAATTTCACCCTTGATATCTTCATACTCAATCTTGACCATTGATTCCTACCACCTCACCCCTGGCCTTGGAAATCCTATAAATATCCCCCATTTTGGAGCACAAAGGATCCCATCTCATATCAATCTTATGCATTGTTACTATAGGCATATCCAGTTTTGCATATCATTTAAGCATTGTTATTATAGGAAAATGCATCTTAGATCTAGCTTAATTTGATCATTTTCTAGCATAATTGTTGAATCATGTAGCTTAATCAATCTCCACTCTAGCTTAATTGCATCATCATCATATCTTAATCATGCATATCATTATCTTAATTAGACTCTTTGATCAATCTATCATAATCAATCTCATCTAGCTTACATATCATATCATTTTAAATCCTCCTTCTAGGTGTAGTCAAGTCATTGGGATTGCTTATCTAGATGTGAGAGCAAATCCATAGTCACGTCTCTTAGGAGGTGATAAGTCGTTTTGTCATGGTTTATCTTTCATTTACTTTTAATTTGCTAACCATGATCTATTGAGTGTTTGTGTTGCAGTTGCAAGTACCCTACTTCACACACACAACATTTTGGCACCCACCGTGGGGTCAGAAATCTAATTTCTTAGCCTCTCTCATCATCAAATCTTCAATCTCATGAGTTTCTGGTTGGGCCTATTTCAGAATCTTGTACGAGTACCTTTACAATACCGTACGAGTTTCTTTGTGCACTCATATGAGTATATGAGAATACTCATACAATCAAGTGAGGATATTCATATGAATTTCTACTTCTGTGTTTTCAAAACAAATTGCATTTTAGGGGTTTTATGCTTCAATTTGGCTATTACTAATACTAACCCTGGTCTGTTTGTGAGTTTTCTAGCAGCCTAACTAGTTTTTGCAGGATGATTGTCAAAGATTACGCTTGTCAAAGCTTCATTTCATCAAAATAACATGACTACTAACCCATCTATTTTGCAAGCTACCTAAGAAAAATCAACAAGAATTTGTGTATTCATAATTTTTCTAGGCACACTTATTTTGCTAATGGTAAATGAACATCTTGTTTTCTATGCTTGAGAAGTTGTCTAAAAGGTAGGAGAGTATGCTCTTGTCCATTTGGACAACCAGAAATCCCGACCCTTGAAGCGCTTCTATGTTTGAGATTTGATTACCTTTAGTGGGTCTGACGTAGTGGGAAAAAGTAATCACCCTATGAGATCGACCCAAGTGAGTACAACTAGACCTAAGCTTTCCGACTCACTCTAAAAAATAGACCTCTCAGGATTAAACTCTTGGAGGATGGGATTATTTGAGTTTTCTCTTTTGAGATCTCTCATATCATACATCAGGGAAAACTTTAAGAAAACCCTCGCTTGGACAAGGTGTAAAAACTTGGCGAAAGTTGTATAATTCTGAAAAAAAATTTAATTTTATTGGTGAATTTTTGCGGTTTACGGAGAAAAATAATAATCTCCATTGGCGAATTAGCTCTGATCGCTCAAAGTTTGTGAAAAATCCTAGCGAATTGTACTGTTTTTAAAACCCAAAAAATAATTTCATGGGTGAATTGTAATGTTTTTAAAACCAAAAAAATATTTGCATTAGCGATTTTAACCTATTTTCAAATCATAAAAAAAAAATATTGGCGATTTCAAGCTATTTTCAAACCATTAAAAAAAAATATTGGCGATTTCAAGCTATTTTCAAACCATAAAAATAAAATATTGGCGATTTCAAGCTATTTTCAAACCATAAAAAAAAATATTGGCGATTTCAAGATATTAACTTTAAGTAATTAAAACACGTGGCACACAGTCGTCAACTTTCTGCCTGGAAGACTACCCATTAGAAAATCTCATGACCTAGCGACAAGCCCTTACGACTCTCTCTATCTCCAACTCGCAAGCCAAAAATGGTAAGCCTTCGTAACCTCGAGATCTAGAGACTGAGGGAAACTGAACTGGCACTCACCAATTCTCGACCCCAAATGTTAAGTCCTCATCACCGCAGCAACTTGGAGATAGTGGTAACTTTAACCCTTGTTGTGTACTCGCCAACATAAAAATGTTTATCTCTTAACCACTAGCACTTCACTCGCAAGCTTGTGGCTTGATTAGGTCTTCAGACATTTAACTTCGCGAGCTGGCCATAACCATTAAACCTAACCACAAACTGTCTATTCGCTAGCTCGTGACCTAAAAATGCTAACATTAAACAAACATGAGAGCTAGCGACAACTCTATGAAATGAGTTACTCGCTAACTCCCGCGGCTATAATGTATGACATCAGGCCAACTCGAGGCCTCGCGACCAAAGCAATTTCACTAACAATCTTCAGCTCGGTAACATAAAACGCTAACACCCAAAAAGCTAGAGACCTAGCGATTTAAACCCAAACCAACTTGTCGCCAACTCACAGCTTGATCACATCTTCAGACATTTTACCTCGCGAGCTGACGATAACCATAAAACTTAACCACAAACTATGTGGTCGCTAGCTCGCAACCTAAAATTTTTAAGCCTTGGATGTTGACTCGTTCCTGAGGGACTAGTTTGAAGGTTTCTCTTGAGTCGAGGTTGATTAGAAAAGCGAGGATGATGGTTCAGAGGCATAAAAGGATTTGATAGCTTCTGAGTTAGAGATGGGAGATCGTGGATTTCTCTGAGAAATAAGAGCTCAGGTTTCTTGTTGTCAAGGATTCTAAAGCAGAATTTGTCCAATCAAGGAGGAATAAAATCAAAACAAAATCGTTCACAATAGATGAGCCTTAGCAAGATGTATTTGATTTGATAGGCATGACTTCTAGAGTCTACAGTCATGTTGAAAAACACCAAAATGATGATTTTTCATGTGAATGAGCATCACCAAATGAAGTGTGAAAATATTATAAATATAATAGAGTGGTCACTTAATTGGTAGAAGAGAAACTCAGAAAAGAAACCTTTTTCATTTTCTGAGAGTATTTTTTTCCTCAGAAAAGAAGATGATGTTTGAGCAGGATCGTGCATGGAGTTGTTGTGTGCTCTGTGATACCGGATGGGTGTTTTTTTGTTTTCTTCTGTGTGAGTTTGTTTATTGTCAGAGGGGTTGTGAAAGTGAGAAGGATTGCCAAAGGGAGTGTGAAAGCCTTTTCTTGTCAAGAAGGGCCAAGCATGGCACATCCTCTGCTTTTACTCTGCCATAGGATGGCAAGGCGTTTGAAGAAGGAGCCCACAGAGGAATGAAAGAAGGATTTGTTTGGGTGGGGAGTGGTAGCCAGTCATATTTGTCACAACATGGAAGTTGTGACCCCTCCCCAACAGATTACATTTACCCTAAAGCTCTTGTTTCCACTTTCCCTGATTGTGGGCATGAAGGCTCAAGTTCCTCTTTTCATTTTCTTTGTTCCTAGGCATGAAGGCTTCCTCCTCAATTTGGAAACAATTTGTTGGACTTGGACAGAATGTAACATCTCACATTCCATCCAAAATGAAGGCATCAGGGTGATAATGGCATGTCTCAAGCAGTTTTGCAAGTTGTATAGTCATTTGGGTTCCTTTTCTGGTTCCAATAGTGATTCTAGACTCTAGGTGAAGGGAGCAAGTTGTATACTGTATAGTCATTTATAGAGCAAATGAAAAGCATTTAGTGTCAAGCTTTGTCTATATATAAATTTATTTTGTTTATAATTCTATCTCTTTCAAATGATCAAAATCATGAGATTTAATTTTTTTCATTTGTTGCATTGTTATGGTGTATGTAATTTTTCATTTAATGCTTCCTAATCCTATTATGCCCAAGAATGCAAAATTTTTGTTAGTCTGGAATCATATTAAATAATTAAGGATTCACCTCATTGTAATTGGTGGGTGGATTATAGAGTCATAGACAGTCATAGAACACCTCCATATATATTACATAAACATCAATAGCATATAAAATCATAAGAGTATTAAGAATGAAAGTATTAAAAACCACAATAGATTATTAGATAGGAATACAATTATAAAACATAATTAGTAAAACATCAAGACAACAAACTAGTGCCTTATCCTAGGGCATAGAGTCACTTACAATTCAAGACAACCTGATAATAAACTTCAATAAGATTAATTTGCAGATAAATAGGAATGAAATTATGAATAATGCCATTACATACAGTTACACAACCCAGATTCATATGTAAACTGAAAAACCCTTGACCATTCAATTCACAATGAAAACATAAATTCAACACAAAGACAATTATGTGAAGATCGCATTGCTCAAACTACAAATGATATTGATATTATATTCATAATGATATCAGAAAGTAAATTCACAATGCGATTCAGCTATGCACTTATCAAATTCTTGAACAGTTGAGCTATTATAACTATATTAATATAAGAGTTTCCAAGTTCAACATCATTGATCAATAAAAGTGGCAACCTCAACCTAAGGATTCAACAAGCTTAGGATTACTATGAGGAATCTTGGGTAGCAACCTCAACCTAAGATTTCTTCTTTGGCTTTAGCATGGCTTGCCACCTGTCCACCTCTTTGTCTGTTGGCCAACTGAATGCCTTTAGCTCTTCCAACTTTACAATTGAATCTACCCATCTGGCATCTGTAACTGCCCTAGACTCAACAATAAACTTTGCATGGTCAACCTCAACCTTGAACAGTGAATCAAGCAGACCATTAAGGAAATTAGCATCAACCTGTTCATTTATATGCTTGATTATTTCTTCTTGCTCTAGAATCAAATCAATTTTGCTGGTCCAATCAGAAACTAATTTCAAATCTCCATTACTACCATAAATAGAAGGCACCAATTTATTATAACCTTCCCCAAATGTCTGCAATTTTTCATTTATAAGCACATCCTTCCCTGTGAAAAATGCATAGGTTGCATTCATTACCTCCACCATGTCTTTAGTGTCACTGATCTTGGGAGGGAACTCATCACTATACATCATTGCAGGATCTAGCTTATCCATTAATCTACTTCTTCCTGACCAAACATTGAACAAAGGTCCAAGAAAAGTGACAGCCTCAGAGGATGTTTTGCTTGCCTCTTTCAAAGAAATGTGCATATCATGCACAACCATCAATTTGTCTTTCAATACACTAATCCTGTGTTTCAGAATTCCTAACGCAACAGAGATAGCCTTGACATTTTGTTCCTTTTCAAGATTTTCAATTTTACCTACGTATTCCTCCATTTTTGTTGTCACATCAGCTGGTATTTCTTGTACTTGTTCTGTAATCTGTATTGGAGGGGGCTCATTTGCAATTTTTTCTTTCAACTCCACTAACTCTTCCTCCAGAGTGCCCTTCTTCATCAGTGTCTCTTCATATTTTTTAGACAATGCAATCAATTGGGTATATGTTTCTGTGTATCTTCTTGACAAATCCTCTATTTTTGATAAATTCATGAAAGAAACTTGAGTAAAAAATGAGGCAATCTCTATGTCAGTTGTGTTCTGCAAGTTCCAAATCATTCTATCGGCTTTCTTTTCTACTTGGATATTTATAAGGTGGGGCTTTTGAGTGGAAGGGGCCAAAGACCAAGCAGCAAGTGTTTTTGACTTAGGATTAAATCCTGATCCTCTTATTACATCTCCAATTTCAAATTCAGTTCTAAACATTGGGTCCTCTTGCTTCCTAATCTGATCAATAATAAAAATAGACTAGATATCCTAGTCAGGCATCATAATCATACTAGTACTCTTTATCAATTGTCTTGCCTATTCCACAGATATTTCCTCCCTATCAGGATCATATTCTTGCAGTGCCTTGATGATCTCCTCTTTCTTTTCTTCATTTGCTTCCTCTATGATCAGATTTTGTTTTAATTGATTTTGTTTCAACCTTGTCAAAAAACTTTTAAATTCATTTGACTTAATAAAGTCATCATCTTTCATGAACTCATTTGACAACATCACATGCTCATCAAAGCCTTGAGCAAGGGCTTCGTTTGTTTCTCCCTGTTCTTCATTCTGCCCTGCTTCTCTAAGATGTGTCCTTATTTGATGAAAGTAGTGTCCTTGTTCTATAACAATTGCTCTAGCAGGGTCTCTCCTCACAATTGTACCGACCTCAGTGATTTTTTGTTTCTTTGCAGCTGGCACTTGGGTAGATTGAACTTCATCCCCACTCTCTACATCATCAGCAGACACACTAAGTGGCCTCTTGCCATGTGAAGAATGTCCATCTTGGGGGTCTTGCTGCTGAGAAGTCACTTTTGGAATTTGAGGCATTTGTTCCATCAGAGTTTCATATAAACTCAGCATTTTGTTAATCCTCTCCAGGTACGGGCTATCAGGGCAAAAACCTAAGAAACTAGGGTCAGCAGCCAACAATTCTACTTCAACTCTCATCAAATTTTTCCATTTTCTTCTCCTTTCTTGTACTTCATCTTTTCTCAGCAAATTTCTAACCACGTCTTCATCATCCAATGGTTCATGGTCCTTTATTGTGGCCCAAGGTGTCATTTTTGGCATTGCAACTTTAATAAATTGTTCTCGATCATAGAATCTAGACACGGCATTAACCAACCTATACTATTTAAGGAAATTGTTTACTTTGTCAAAGGAACTCCTACCAATGGTAAAATCAGATGCAACCCAAAGCCTAGGAAGAAAAGTACCCTTCCTGTGTTTATCAAGGTATTCTTTTTCAACTAGGGTCAATTGCCAGATAAACTCCATAAAAGCAATCCTAATTGGAACAAATTTTGGTAAAATATGGGGAGGCTGAGGACACCCATAGACTCTCATCATATTAAAGTTATCAAAAAAAAAAAAGTCCCCCCAGTTATGTGAAATAGGCCAGTTTGGAACATACTAGTAAGGTCTCAAAACTCTCCTAACATTAATTGACAATCATTCCCTATTTATTCCTAGCATTTCCATAATTGGCAAAACAATCCAATTTTCAAAGAAAAGGAAAGAAGAATGGGGAGAACTATTGTCCCAAACCTGGGTCCATCTTTGTATTGGCACTAAGACACCGAATTCTTCTTTGAAAAGCTCCAATTCTTTATCCACAAACTCAACATTATAGAACAAGATTAAATGCATCAGCAATGAATAATGCTTGAATGTAGGGCTAGGTGCACCACTCTGAATTTCAACTAGAGCATTATGAATGTATTCAACCACATAGACCACATAATCATAATCTTTGTTAACATCTGGGTGTTGAATGTCCATAGCCATCATCAGTAATTCAGCTGACACTGTTGAATCTCCATCAAAACCCAACACCCTGCATAATCCATAGATTGTACAATGCATATAATGGTGGAAAGGTGTGATGTCAAATGATGGTTTGATACTCTCTGGAATTATAACCGGCTTCTTATTCACCCTAGGCATGTATCTGGGCATTGCATGCTTCTTGATAACACCTTTGTATTTGTCATAATCCTCTGCAATCCGCTCCAAATCTATATCTGTACATGCAGCACCAGTAATTTGGAAAGCTTCAACAAAGCTAGCTCTGTTAATTGAAACTAAGGCAGACTGGTTCTTTCTTTTGATTACCCTAGATACTGGGAAATAGCATTTACCCAACTCTTTGATCAAATCCACATCAACATACACATCTGGCACAATTAACTTTGCCATATTTAAATCCCAAGGGTTTGACATCAAAACACCCTTAACCCTATTTTTCCAGAAATAATGAAACAGAGAAGAACCAGTCA
The DNA here is from genome assembly GCF_030272615.1 of Cryptomeria japonica. Classification (NCBI taxonomy): domain Eukaryota; kingdom Viridiplantae; phylum Streptophyta; class Pinopsida; order Cupressales; family Cupressaceae; genus Cryptomeria; species Cryptomeria japonica. Next base: position 358,944,371 of record NC_081406.1, on the reverse strand, counting down.
TATTAAGCATGGTAGGGTTTCTACATTAGCTCCATAAATATCTCCATGCCAAATGATTTGTATTCAAAGCAACGGAAGTCCCTGGCATCAAATCTACAAATTCATCTTTATATTTCTTAACCATCATTTCCCCAGTGGCACTAGCACTAGCCTTGGAACCTCCAGGTCCACCTACTCCACTTGTCGTGGCCTTGGGCTTGGGCTTGGGCTTGGGCTTGGAACCTCCAGCACCACTCGTCGCCTGGCTCATTTTAGCTGCAGGAGAAAAATTTAACCAATTTTCTGAAATTTTCTCACCCAACACTCTGAATTCTCCAACGTTGTTGCAGAGCTCAATTCACTGGATTACCTCGAAGATAGAATGCATTAATGCAATTATACAAAACCTCAGCTCAATCATGCAATTTATGGTATTTACGATTTGAATTTTGGGCACCGTCACTTCTCTCAAGTCTCAAGTCTCATTAATTGCCACACTTGCATGAACTAGCTAGTAGCTATTGTGGCATAATGACATTAATTCAAACTTGAAACTGAAGTACTTGAGTGAAATTTGAATTCATGCCCTTCTATTTGATTGGCGATTGGCATTCAAAACTTTTACAGAACCCGGCAAACAAGTCCACGTGTTAGCGAGTTAGCGACAATGCTACCAAATCCTCTTAATCACAAGCTCGCAACCCCTTTTACGAATCCTCAAATAATCTCACGAGTGAGCGATAGTCGTTGATCTAACAAAACAACTTATTTCATCACAAGCTCGCAACTAGAAACTTAACTTGACTTAAACCCTTGCGATCCCACGACAACAAGACACTTAACCGCTTTGCATGCTTGCAACACTTTTTGACTTAAGACTTAAAAACCCGCGAGCATGAGATGACCACAAAATCAGACCAAAACTTACCTGTCGCCAGATCGTAACTTAAAATGCTAAACAACTTCAAAACCTGCGAGCAAGCGACTTAACCGCATCGCATGATCGCAAATTAAAATGACTTAACCGCGAACACCTCGTGACATTGTGATAACATAAAATCACACCCAGTCGCAACCTTGCAACATAAAATGGTATTTGGGCGCCGTCACTTCTCTCAAGTGACCAAGTCTCATTAACTGCCACACTTGCATGAACTAGCTAGTGTGGTATTAATTCAATTAAACTGATAGAATGCATTAATGCAATTGTACAAATTTCAAAATCTCGGCTCGATCATGTCAAAACTTTTATAGAACCCGACAAAAAAGTTCACGTGTCAATCCCCATCTTTAATCGCACACACTCAACCGGTTATAACAATCAAGAAGAAATCAACGAGTTAGCGACAATGCTACCAAATCCGCTTAATCGCAAGCTTGCAACCCCTTTTACGAATCCTTATAGAATCTCGCAAGTGAGCGACAACTGTTGATCTAACAAAATAACTTATTTCATCACAAGCTCGCAACTTGAAACTTAACTTGACTTAAACCCTTGCGATCCCATGATAACAAGGCACTTAACCGTCATCGCATGCTCACAACACTTTTTGACTTAAGACTTACAAACCCGCGAGCATGCGATGACCACAAAATTAGACCAAAACTTACCTGTTGCCAGATCACAACTTAAAATGCTAAACAACTTCAAAACCTGCGAGCAAGCGGCGAAACCAACTAAGCTGCGATACCAACTACATCGCATGATCACAAATTAAAATGACTTAACCACGAACACCTCGCGACCGTGTGACAACATAAAATCACACCCAGTCGCAACCTCGCAACATAAAATGGTCAAGTGCAAAACATCTTGCAAGCTAGTGACAACTAAAATCTCCCAGTAGTCGCAAGCTCGCGACTTAAACTAACTTTGATAAAGGACCTGCGAGCTAGCGATAACCATTAAACATGTCTGACCAACTGTTTGACCACACTTGATGTTGACATGGACAAATAAATAGAGGACAACTTAGATTTTCAACGCATGACAACTTCGGTTTATTAGCCAACTAAGACAAAAAACAAACACAAAACTGTAATTGCCATGAACATCATTTTAAGCATTTAATGTAGAACAGTAGAAAGGTAACAAAGGTTCTAGTAGTAACAGTTATGCAATATGAATAATTTTATGGATCTTGTGACACAAATTTGTTGCATTTCATGTTCAACATTTTACATAATGTGGAACCAAATACCAATTTACTAATAATTCAATTGTTTAGTAATAATTCAAATTCACAATTAAAAATATGAAATAAGTATCTATTCTACTTCTGATTGACAAATTCAAGGAATACAATATCAAAAAACATCAATGACAACTATAGTATTGCAATTTTGCAAATTGAAATTGTAATATGACTTAAAAATTGTAGTATAATTATAAATACCTATAAACTGACTGCTAATTCACTTCAATGATTCAGTCCGACTGTCTGAGGCTTCTATATCCCAAATGGACTCAATATCCAGAAATTGACTAGTACTAACAGGTTCATCTTCATTCTGAGTCGGGTATTCAAAAATGTCTTCATCTTCATGTTGACTCTGAGTCTGTGATCCATCATATTCATTTGTCCCAGCACTAGCACTAGCAGTAGCACCACCAGCTTTTAAAGTGTTGCACACCCCTCTTCTATCATGCATGGAATTCTAGATTGCTAGTGCCCTATCATATGGAAAATCTCTAACATTATACTGGGTTACAATCAACCTCAAGCAAGTTTCCTAATTCTTGTCTAATTTGTTTCTGATCTTTGATTTCAAAAGCCCTAATGCACTGAAAACTCTCTCATCTTCCACCAACCCCAATATCATTGTTTGACATAAATCAGCAAGTTTCAAATATTCTTGTATTGCAATACACAATGCTTCACTTTGATCTTTGATCTATCCTTTTCCAAAGCCTTGTGATTGATCCAGGTTCAAATGGATTCTCCAAGTTAACCAACTGTTGTTTCATAACCAATGCAAACTGTTTACATTCTTTTCTAAGATGATCTGAATTTAAAATTCCTTCTATTGGCTATCCATTGCAATATGCATCTTTTGAAAATGTCAATATCAATTCCTCTAGTTTTTTATGATACATCTTTGTGTCATTTGGATTATCTCCAATTGAATGCCAAAATTGAGGGTACACACAACCCATGGCTTCAAGTATTTCTTCTCGAGGGAATCTTTCTTGAATCTTAGTTGAAAGTTCATATGCAATAGACTTCAAATTATCACTAACAAATTTAACAATCCTATCAAAATCTTCCTTTTTAACTGGTAGTGCTCTACCTCGCTTGCCCGTCTTAGATTGGTGCATTGGTATCTAAAATCCTTGTACAAAGAAACATAACTCATTTTTTGTATTGAAATGTAAAAAAATTTTAGCATGATTCAAATCTATAATTATCTGCCACCTAAAAAAAATTGGGCTTCGCCCTATTAGATCTGAATATAGACCATCCAGGCTCAAGCATGTCATTTTACGTAGAGTGCTATACTCATTGATATACATAGTTCTGTCTTGTGCTTTCTTAACAAGTTTTTTCATTGAATCCAGCATGGGGAGAAGACTAGCTAAAGTTAACAGAGTCTCTATATCACTTAACTTATGTAAGAGATCAGGAGCTTTGTCTACTATGAGGTGTTGCTCATACATTAGTCCGATCAAGGATTGATATTCTGTTAGAACTCGTTTCACTGGTCCATGCAAGGAGATCCTTCTAGTCTCAACATCCCTGAGAAGCTTGTTTCCTCCTATTACTCCCTCAGCAAAAATCTGAAATTCTGCAAAACGTTTAGGACTTCGGCAGAAGTATGAGTGGAGCTCGTGGACCAGATCTTCAACTTTTGACACTGTAGGGAAATTTCTTACAATTCTATATGCTAAATTCATTCGATGGGCCATGCAGTGAATGCCAACCATGTATGTTGCAATACTAGTTTGTAATCTTGCGCAAAGGCCAGTCCTTTGACCTTGCATTACTGTAGCTCCATTGGCTCCAACACACACCAACTTCTTGGCAATTATCAAGTCATCCATACCAGCAATTTCATTCAAATCTTTCTTAACTTCCAAATATAAATTTCTTGATGTTGAATTTCCCCTCATTTTACAAACACAGAGTAGATGAGCTTGGCGAATGTGTTCTTTTACGGTATACACATGCATACAAACCCAAGTAATGTTATCTACCACAGTAACTTCATCTATGGATAATGAAATGAAATTTGACTCTTTTACACTCTCTTGTAAATTTTCCTTTTCCACCTCAGCGAGACAGTTTTCCATTTCCCATCCAATGTTTATTGACCAATGTGACATAGGATAGTGAGGAACATTCAAAAAAGATAATAAATTACTAAATTCTGGGAAATCTTTCATAGGACGCCCTCTCGACATAATATGAAAAACAACACTCATCTGAACAGTCTTTGCTAGGTTTGCATCTTTCATTGCATGTTCAAGCCCAGCCTTGATTGTATTTCCAAATCCACTATTACGAATCAGTGTCATTTTGTGGTTATGCTCTTCATATTCTACGGCATACTTAACATGAAGACATTCTTCCTTTGATTTCCATCTTACTACTTGTGTTTCCTTTCTGCCTATGATCTATTTTTCATAAACCTTACCAATATGCTTTTCTATGGTGTCAAGCTTTAGCTGCATCTTCTTCTCTCTTTTAGTTTTCCAGTTACAAATCTTACACCTGCATTTTGCTGCTTGTTCATCACTGTTTGGGACTGGTTCAATGAATGGGTACTTTGCTACCCAATTAATCTTAAAACTCCTTGTCATCTCCCACTCTCGCCCCAGTTTTACTTTCCTTTTTCTTTTCTTCCTACCAACATCATCTTCAATACTAGCATTTGCATTCGCCAATGGTATCTCATTCTGTGTATCCCTTAGAACATCTTCTGTCGTGTCGGTATTGTCATCCTCATTTGATGCATTTAACTCAATGACAATCCCACCTTGTGGTACTGGTGGTGGTGAGCTACTGTGAATGGGTTCTACAACTACAGAGGTTGATGGACCAAAAAACTTTGCCAATTCCAAAAAAAGACTTTATGGTACTATCTTTAAGTTTAAGTTTTGGGAATTTTGATGGCCTCCCAATCCCTTCAGTTTCACTACCCTGAGGAGTCTTACCCTTGTCTGACATCCCAATCCCTTCACCACCCTAAGGAGTCTCACCCATGTCTGACTGTGACATCTTGAGTCTTGACCTCTCACTACGAATTAAAAGTTAAAACTAATACTATCAAGTATGAAGAAATGATTACTCACCTTTATGCTTTCTCAATTCTCTGAATCAAGAATTGGGAATGAATGCCTGGGGGCTAGATCTGTGTTGCAGGATTGTAACTCTGGTCCTCCACCCTACAATGAACTTCGACTTTCCAACTCAATTTGCGGAATGCGAATCGAGACTCGAGACTCCGAGAGCTCCCAATTTACTAATCAGACACAAACAAACTGTAAGAAAGAGTGTAAGAAATAGTGTATTTATAGCAATCCATGATTGCATTTTTGGTGAATTGCACGGGGCTCGGGCGTCGCAATTGCCAATAAACATTTAATTTAATTACATTTTTGGCGAATTGCATGGGCGTGCAATGAACATTTAATTTAAGTGGGGCGAAATGAGTCCTCGAATGCTTATAATGTTTTATTTGATATTGGCGAATTTGGCCAACGCATGTAATGACCATGTACTTTACCATTGGCAAATTAGGTCCTGGGTATGTGGTCATTTTACTATTGCTAGTGAATAATGAAGGTGATCTAATACCCACATCCAAGTGATTCGAGGCAAATATTATAGGCATGCACGTCAACGGTGTGTGGTCAATGGTGAAGCCAAATTCTACAGTACACCATTAACCCCAAAATTTTGAGCAATTTGACCACTATTTTGCCCCCGACTATTCGCGCAAAATTCGCCAACTGGCAAAGATTCAACACTAAAAAACTCTCTATCATACATTTAGTAGGGCCTTGTGGTCTCAATCCATTGCATGAGACTCAGTGGTCATATTATGATTAGCTATTAGGTGTGTACCTAAGTTTTCAAGCAAGGTTTTCTCTCTCAGCCAACTTCCTTAGGATTTAGCATGTTGTGCTTGAGGTCATTTATCATATCATGTGTTTGTTGTGTCTTCATCCATGAAATAGAAAATCAGACATCTAAAAATTGGAAAACAAAATCAAAACATCAAACTTCATTGATCAAAAATCTGTCCAAATATTTTTTTTGTCTTTGTTATGTCCTCAATAGTACAAGCTTTCTAGTTTGTCGTACGAAAAATCTATTTTATCATCTGGTTCGGTGGGAATTATCATACGAGTCAGTTTAGCAGAAGATTTTTTGTTAACTTTTGTCATCTGGTTCTGTGGTAAGTGTCGTGCAATATTTCTAGTTTATCATATGGATCTATCTAAATTGTCATCTGGGGCTGTCTAAACTGTCATACGAATTTATGTCTCTGTCAGTCCAGAGCTGTCTTCTTGCATGTCTTTTTTAGCTACTGTTTGCTTGGTCAATTTATAGTGAGCATATACACCTAATATCTGTCATTCTATTCTTAGAATGTCTTCTTGGTTCGCTCGATCAAGTTATCTTCTATCAAATCTAATTCTAGAAATAGACACCTCAATATTTTCAAGTATTCACCTTCAACAAGTTCAAGATCTAAACATCTCAAAGTGCATTATCACCCTCTTTCATAAATTGATCACTCAATGCATAGTTTCTCATTAGGATTTATCATCCTCTATCACAAAACTACAATGTTTGGTCAGGATAACCTTGTCTCACATAGTAGGATATATCATTCCGATTGGACTTGATTTTATCAAAATCATCATCATTGCACTCCAAAAACCGAAGATCAAAAAACTTGCAAACTTTCAAACACTTGAATTATATTTTTTGTGTCATATCACTCTATCATATCTACATTGATAGTTGGTCACTTATCAAAATACCTTTTAGACAATCTAATACTTGCACAACATTCAACACACGTATATGCCCATTTTAACTAGAGCGCAGAGACATAAGATCGCTGAAACAGAAATTGAAACATTTGAAATAGCTGAAGATCATAGAAACATGGCATACCAAAAAAAGTACAAGCAGAAGACATAACAAGCCAACATATCAGAGAAATCAAACAAGTCCAAAATCAAAAGCCAACAATTTAAAAACCTAACAAGGATTCAAATGCATCTCCAAAGATAGGTGACTCTTTTATGCAACTCTTAAAGAGAACCCTAAGGGATTTTTTTCAGGAAGATCAAAATCACGCACCTATGTCTAGCGATGGCTTATCCCCCCATAAGAAAATTGAATCTCCAAAGGCATATATTCCTACACCTCTTGAAAACTTGCAAGAACCTTCCATAGCATCCTCACCAAACAATACCCCCAAAGATGAAGTTCCCCAAGGGATATCCATAATTTTCATCAAACCTATTTTAGAGGATCATATTAAAATCCAATCTCCTTCATATCCAAGAATTAATTCCTTGCAACATCCCCATATTGCTTCCTTGCAAATTGAATTCTTCATTCATAGAACACTCGTTAAACGTGTCCTAATAGATGGGGGAGTTGGCTTAAACATTTGCTCATTGAGTCTTGTCTGTGCTCTAGATTATTCCAAAGATGCAATTGATCCCTAGAAAAATATCACCATCAAAGAATATGATGTAGAAGAGTGTTCCTCTAAAGGAATTGTGATATTACCCATCAGAGTGGGACCTTTGCAGAAAGACACAGCATACCAAGTCCTAGACTTGGACTTACCATACAACATACTCTTGGGAAGACCATGGATACATGACATATAGGCTATTCCATCAATATATCAATGCTTGAAATTTCCATACAATGGGCAGGAAATCATGTTCTCAGAAGACTCAAATCCATTATAGTGTTGTAGTAATCTGAAACTGACCCCAGAGGTTATGATTCCTCATAATAGGGAGGCATCATCTTCGAACACACAATCCAAAGAAAAATCATTTGCCTCAATTTTGTCAAGCATGGAAAAACAAATGTAGCTAAGAGATTGAGGGAACAAAGAATTTTCACTATCAGTGAAAAACAAGCAAGAGCAATTTGCAATTGAAAGGGAAGAAGTATATGTAGGTGACGATGTAGCTCATGCATATGTAGGGAAAACATTAAGAAATAGCCCACTTGAATCAAAATCACATTCAGTTGACTTGGACTTAGCTGAGGATAATCAGGAGCTACTTGTGAAAGGCCATTTTGATGAGAGTATCATTCTAGACATTGAAATGCATATTGAAAACTCTGACATCTCTATCATGACACCTGATATCTTTGAAACAATTCAACCTGAGGATCCTTTACCCTTAATCCACCTGAACTTATGGACTAGGAAAATGAAAGACATACTACCATGCCATATCCTCATATCTTAATGCAATCAAACCCACAACAACTTTCACTAGGGATTTCGCTAACGTATCTTCAAGTCAAGTGGGTGTCAAATCTCTCAGTCGCAAAAATGAAAATAAAGAAAACAATATCAGGTCTAATGTTGAAAACTATTCATTAGCAACATTAGAACGCAAAAAATTAAAAAGAAAGTATGCATCTAACGGTGAAAACCTCCTCGAGGCACTAGAAGATGGGAGATTTGACACTTTACCTAAGCACTATCAAGAAAGGTCATCTATTTTGATCGAACCAATAGAGGCAATTACCATTGGCACTATTGATCGACATCTAGCAACTTCTCTATCACCACATGAAATGCAGCAATATTTGGAACCCTTCAAAAGATGGCATATCAATTTTTCCTGGTCATATGAAGATATTCCAAGGTTAGATCCAGATCTTATAATACATCACCTGAATATCAGTCCAAGAGAAGGCATCAATAATGGAACATAACATGGATCAGGAGAAGGCATTCTATTCATCACACCACAAGGTCATACAATTCCAAAAGCATACAAATTAAGCTTTCCATGCACCAATAACATAGTAGAATATGAATCTTTGGTTATAAGGTATCAACATGGCTATAGAATGGAACATTACACAGCTTCAGGTTTTTGGAGACTCTCAGCTCGTCATCAATCAAATCAATGACTATTATCAAACAAATGATGAAAAGATAATGCCTTATAAGAAGATGGTTGATGATGTCAAGAAATAATTTATCGAAATAACCTTTCAGTAGATTCTGACGAATGACAACAAAGTAGCAGACGCCATGGCAACACTTGCTTCTCTACTTCAGACACAGGAAAATCAAGAGCATTACGAATTCCTGGTGGAAGAGTTGTTTTACCCTTCACATAATTGTCCTGATTCCCAAACTATTTGTCACCTTGTTGCGCATGATTCCTCCCAATATGGCCAAACTTACACATACCTGAAAGATAATATCCTCCCTCTTGACTTATCAAAGAACCAAAAGAGAAAATTTATTCGCCAATCCTCCCATTATACTCTTGTCACGGATACCCTTTTTAAACGAGATATGGATGGTACTCTTTTAAGATGTCTCCAGCAATAAGAATCTAAGAAGGCCTTAAATGAAGTCCATAATGACATTTGTGGCACTCATTCAAGTGGTCTTTCCCTTTAAAAAAACTCATATGCTTGGGCTATTATTGGCCAACTATGGAACGAGATTCTTTTCAAATAGCTAAAACATGCAAACAATGTCAGATCCATAGGAATTTGATTCATGCACCAGCACAAGAACTTCATGCTTTGCCAACATCTTAGCCTTTCTGCCAATGGGGTCTTGATTTAGTAGGAAAGATAAATCCTTTTTCATCCAATGGTCACAAATTCATCCTTGTAGCTACAGAATATTTCACAAAATGGATTGAGGCAGTACCTCTCATCAATATCATAGGAAAATAAATTGATGCATTTATCTTGAACTACATCATCTGTCGCTATGGAATACCCATGACCATTATCACTGATAATGGGCGACCATTCAATAATCATGATGTACAAGACCTATGTGAAAAATTCAAGATCCAACACAGATTTTCCACACCCTACTATCCCCAAGGGAATGGGAAAGCAGAAGCATCAAACAAAACTATTTCTAAAATCCTCAAAAAGACAGTGAATGATGTTGGCAAAGATTGGCATTATTCAATTGAACCCTTCTCTATGGGCCTATCATACCAATATCCACACACCAATAGGTGCCACACCTTTCTCTCTTGTTTATGGATCAAAAGTAATACTGCCAATAGAAGTAGAGATACCTTCTCTACGAGTATCATTAAAAGGTCTTATCCCAGATGAAGAACAACAAGTATCTAGATTACAAGAGTTAGAATTTATCCATTAATGAAGACAAAATGCCTTTGATCATTTGAAGGTATATCAACAAAGAATGTGTCATGGTTACAATCACAAGGTCAAACCAAGAGCATTTCAAGTTGGAGAACTAGTACTAAATAAAAATCCACGCAACTAGGCAAATCGGGAAAAGAAAGGGAAGTTTGAACCAAACTGGTTAGGTCCATTTGTAGTCACAGCAGTATTCGGGTCAGGAATATATCTGCTATCAACACAGGACAAGGATCAGCTCAAGGAACCCATCAATAGCATGCATCTGAAGAATTTTGTGTCAAAAAAAGCAGAAAAATCCAAAAAAAAACTAAAAAAGAAGAAAAATAAAAAACAGTGGAAAATCAAAAAATACAAAAACAGCAAAAATAGTGAAAAAAAAACAAAACAAAACACATATGAGAAAAAGTGCAATAAAAATAGATGGTGAAAACCTGGCAAACAGGCATTATTTGTCAGGTAGCTCTTCCATCTATTAGTTCATACATCCTTCCGCTTACATTCATTTTCCATTAGCATTGTTCATATCCATAATAAAGCCTTTGTACATATGCAGACATCACAGTTGATTTCTCACCATGGTTTGAATCATTGGGTATATCATAATGGCTTTCTTTCTAGGCTTGGGGCAAAATCCTACACCTAGTTGGAGGCAAAAAATTTTGATCGTTTTGAGCTTAATCAAACAGGTAGAACAACAGTTAGGCAACTCTTGTCAAGTGAAAATCGAGACATAAGATCAACTTTTCAACCATCAAGTATCAAGTATCAGTCTAAACATGACAAACACATATCAATGGATGATATCTTTTGACTAATGATTTCACACTTTGACAATAATGGTTCAACTATTTTATCTTGATTTTTCACTATTATGATTTCTAAATGACTCCAGGATGTCTTTGAGTAGAGGAACAAGGAAGGAACATGATATTTTTCTTGTCTGTTGTCTCTAAATTAATCCTTAATATGTGCAAAGTTGTCTCAGGACATGTTCATCAAAGTATCATAGAAGACATTTCGGACTTGCATATAGAAATGGTTAATACTGCCTATTTTACACAAGCAACACTCATGTCATCTAGGTTCAATTATACCTTGATGTTGTGCTAACTTGCAATATCAAAATCCAGGAAAGTAGTGCTCTAGGTCATCATGGTTTAATTATACCATCGATGTTTGCACTCACTTTCTACATTTTAAAAAGCTTAATGATGATAAAACACAATAACCCAGTGACTGATCCGATCAACGATTTGCATTTCATTTGCAGTTGCATTTAGATTGCATTTCATTCTTGCATGGGATCACACAAGCTCATCTTATCCAAGGTCAAATATATCATAGGAATCATCAATATATCATCATAAGTGTATACACAATCAGACCGATGACTCACCTCTCTCTCGATATTGTCGACCCAATGCGAATCTTATGCTACTCCCTCAAATATGCCAACATCAGCATATCTAAATCTTCCTGCAACCTGATATCAACAAAATTTTAGTTCTTTATCCAATCAACCTTATCACTTCTATCATTCGATTGCATCTGATCTATTATATCATGTCTTATACAGGATGTATCTTTCCTGGAACCAAACATTCTAATCAAGTCTTATTTTGGATATATCGTTCCTGAAACCAAACGCTTTGATCATCTTTGTCTTATACAGGAGGTGTCATTCCTAAAACCAGACTAAATCTTGATCTCATCAATCAAATCAATCTTGTCAAATTCAATCAAGCTCTATCAATCATCACATCAAGAATCACATCACCATGATCAAATAACTCGCACTTTTATCAATCAACATTGCAGAAATCAAATCAATTTTGCAATGATCCAACCACTCCAAATGTCCATTATCTCAATTGATCTCCCAAGGGGCATCATCATACCACAATTTATTAATCAATGTCTAGGGCATCCTTTGGAACCAATATCATCATAAAAATGAGATTAATCTTTGAATCAACAGGTCATCACACCTCACTTCAAAGAGAGGCAAAATGTATACACCTAAAAATGGTTTGAAGATAATTAATTAAATCAAAAATTATTTAATTAATCCCCCTTCCTAATTTAATTGAATTCATTAGCAATTTGATTAAATCCGTTTCATCTACTTATTAATAAATCTAAGGATTTATTTAATAGGTTCATTTCAATAGTCCCCTTTGATTAATTAATCCAAACTAATTAATCTTCCCCCCATTTAATTCATTCCTTCTAATACCCTAATTAATTAAAACAAATCAATCTATGAGTTGTTGAAAGTTAATTAGCCTTTTCCTATTATTTGAATTTTTAAATTCAAATTACCCACATGCTTCCTAACTTCTAACCACCTAACCTAACCATCCCTTAACCTAACCCATTCCACCTAACCCTGGGCTTAATTAACCCTATCCTATCTTGCACATTCTAACCTCCTATGGGTTGGATATCCTCTCTTTGCGACACATGGCACTTTCACCACATGTCTCCTCTCTTGGACACTTGCCCTCTTATGAGCAAGGCTCCTTGACACTTGTCACCATAGAGATGACAAGTGTCCCTCCCTCCAACCTCTTCTCCAACCTCCTCCAATTTTACCCTTGATATCTTCAGACTCAATCTTGACCATTGATTCTTGCCACCTCACCCCTAGCCTTGGAAATCCTATAAATATCCCTAATTTTGGATCACAAAGGATCCCATCTCATATAATTCTTATGAATTGTTACTATAGGCATATCCATTTTCACATATCATTTAAGAATTGTTATTATAGGCAAATGCATCTTAGATCTAGCTTAATTTGATCATTTTCTAGCATAATTGTTGAATCATGTAGCTTAATCAATCTCCACTCTAGCTTAATTGCATCATCATCATAGCTTAATCATGCATATCATTATCTTAATTAGACTCTTTGTTCAATCTATCATGATCGATCTCATCTAGCTTGCATATCATATCATTTTAAATCCTCCTTCTAGGTGTAGTCAAGGTACTGGGATTGCTTATCTAGATTTGAGAGCAAATCCATACTCGCATCTCTTAGGAGGTGATAGGTTGTTTTGTCATGGATTATCCTTCATTTACTTTTAATTTTCTAACCATTCTTGTAATGATCTATTTACTTTTAATTTGCTAACTCATACAATTAGGTGAGGATACTCGTATGAATTTTTGTTTCTGTGTTTTCAAAACAGATTGCATTTTAGGGGTTTTATGCTGCAATTTGGATATTACTAATGCTAACCCTGGTCTGTTTGTTAGATTTCTAGAAACCTAACTAGTTTTTGCAAGATGATTATTGAATATTACACTTGTCAAAGATTCATTTCATCAAAACAACATGACTACTAATGCATCTATTTTGCAGGTTGCCTAAGAAAAATCAACAAGACTTTGTGTATTCTTAAATTTTCTAGGCACACTTATTTTGCTAATGGTAAATGAACATCTTGTTTTCTATGCTTAAGAAGTTGTCTAAAAGTTAGGAGATTATGCTCTTGTCCATTTGGACAATCATAAATCCTAACCCTTGAAGCACTTTAATATTTGAGATTTGATTACCTTTAGCGGGCCTATCCCAATGAACAGGTGCTTGAAGCGAATTTGCCTCAAAAAATCTCATATGCTCCACCATCCTATGATACACTAGCAAGACAATGGTATGAGTAGAAATAAGAAGATGAAGATGAAAAATAAGGAGGACGATGAGGAAGATCAAGAGCAGCAGCTGGAAGCCCAAACGGTGACTGCTCAAGTCACCACCCAAGGTGAGCAACTAGACTCCAACATGCCACAATGGTTAAATTTCAACTTCCAAAAGAAGAAGAAGATTCTTCTCACTGGTAAAACCTTGCAAGAAGAATTTGTCGAGTCCCCAAGGAGAACTAAAAGGCCTAAAACTCTCCACCATCTTTCAGGAAATGAATCAGGGGATGTAATATCTAGTGTAGCCACCCCGGTATAAGGTGAAGAAGGTGAACAACAAACATCCCAAAAATACTAGGTCTTTCAAGTAAACCTTGGTAAGAAGACTAAACGGGGTGAGATAGATTCCTCAGATGCCACCACCGCCACAATAAAAACAAGGATATAAAAGGAGCACAAATCCAAAAGGGTGTCAAGGCACAGTTACAACAGTATAAGCATCTACTCATTGAAATATCAAAGTAATTGGGTTCAATATATAGTGACACCCTACCTTCCACTTCAACCCTCATGTAGGAAGAGGTAAAAGCATTACATGAAATGAGGAATGTGGCAACAACAGTCAAAACATAGACAAAAAATCAATTGAGAAAAGTGGGAATGTTTCTCCAAGATACTATGGAGATATGCGAAGACACCCACCTCCTTGAGAAAGGTCTCATCCTCCATTCCACGCGGTGGGAAGCTTATTTTGATAAGTTCTCAAAGGAGGCCAAAGTACTCAAGAAAATTAAGGGATTAGGAGAAGATGTAATTAGGAAGGAAGACTTGTTAGGAGGAGAAGACTTGAGCAGTTTATAATCATGTGTTGATATATTGGAGCTAAAAGTGGATATGATAGACCGATGTAGGACAAGAGTACTCAAAGAATAACCACCTTTCTCTAATCTCCTAGAGCAATACAAGCAATATGTAAAAAACTATTGGGAAAGTATGGAATAGACCTAATGCATTCAGGAACACTCAACTAAGAAGTAGTTCTCAAACAATGAGAAGCATATGTTGCTAAATACTTCTCTTCAACCATCCGATTTGATGTCACAGTCATGGATAGATACATCAACCTGGTCTTTCAATCTTACCAAGCTACAAAAATAGTTGACAATTTGATTGATAAAATATAGGAGGTAAGAGAAGTCCTAAGGGTTTTAAAATTCTAGATTGAGTATGCATCTGACCCACCATCCACCTCAATGATTGGTACCTGGGAAATTACTACGGCTAAAAGACAAATAGGCAGCAAACTTGAAGTTGACTCATAGCTCTCTCCTATTACCACAAAGGGAAAAGGTGTAATCTTGATGATAACTACAATTTTGAACAATATCTTGAATTACACTTGTCGTGCACAAATATTCTTTCCCATAAAGAATAGCTACGTGGAGACTACAGGCACAACCATAGTTATAGAGAACCGGTTGTTCACATGCATGTAGTGTTAGTTAAATAAGATTCATAAGCAGTGACTTGTATGCTGATTTTGACTCCCATTATTTTGTAACTAGGTTGTAGGCATAGTTTATTCCTAGAATATAGGAGGCAAGATGCTATAAATGTAAATAATTAGGCCATTTCAAGTGTCCAAAAATTGAAGATTGGAGGCCATAGGATTTTATTTATAGTATTTTCATTTGCAGCATTTTAAGTTTCAAATCTTGTTAAACTCTTCCAGTATCAGTGCTCGTTGGTACCTTTTTTATGATTAATCAATGTAGGTTACCTCATGGAATGAATGTTTCATGATCTGTGTTAAGTGAAGTTAGTATTCCTTTAATCTCATATTTTCTCTCATTCTAGATAGCATGAATGTTCTGAACATTGTGGATTTCATTGTTATGGTATGTGAAGTTAATGATCAGCTCTTTTTGAGTGTAAGGTTGCTAATCTTGCATGTAGATAGAAATTTTAGCTATTGCTATCTAGTTTGTTATCAATAATATCTAGTTATTTGAAGTATCTTTCTTTTGTTTAACAAGATTACATGGTTATATTTGTTTCCTCTTCACTCTCTATAAATTTTGCATTTTATTTCTAATTGATTTGTGTGTGTCTTCTATAACTAGCAATACCACCTTGATTTAATGAGTCACATAAACCTTGAGTTAGCCTTGCATACATGTGACCCAACAAACAAGACCTTGGAGGGCTTGGAATTCGTAATCCTTTCTCTTTTTAGGAGAGGCTCTGCTTTGCAAAGCCTACATGTTAGCTAAGTATAAAAGGCCCATCAACACACATGACCAAGATTAGTCATTCATATACAGTTTTTAGTAGTTTTTTTAGTCATTTATCATTGTTTTTCTACTAGAGTTCTATTCCCCTTGACATATCTCCATTCTCCTAACCAATCTAATTTTCTTCCGTTCTTACCAATTTATTCTTCTATTTTCTTCTTATGCTATGACATACCAAAATCAATTGCATGTTGCATTTTACATTTTGTATACATACATGATCATGTTAATACATTGCAAATATAGGCATCACATTACATATTAGGCATTCTACAATTGCATCACATAAATATAAGCATGATATATTATATTTTCATGCATAGTATCTCATAATCGTCATTCTAATCGTTAAAGAATTAGATTTGACATTCATGATAAAAATCCTTACATGGCATTACAAGAATAAAACATTTAGTTATTCCATATAATCACATCTTGCAAACACAAACACATTAGCCATATTCATATATTGCATTCATTCATTCCTACATAAACATTTATAACATTGCATACACATATAGATAATAATCACATAGTACATCATCATAAGAACATATAGTGTGCATCTATAGATCATATCATAGAAAGTCATACATAATCATCTCAAAAATCTAAAAAGAGCATCATGCTTATCTACCACATAATGTGTCATCGTCTATAACTATCAAAATGTCCACATAATTATAACCTGTCAATAAATGATGATGAGACATCCTCCGACTATGCGAGTCAATGCTCCTAAGCTCTAGAGGAACCTGTTCCTCCTTGTCCCTGAACCATTGATGATGGTTATTATGGGGACCCATCCATCCCACAACCCCCCTCATTGGTAAATATATGCATCTTACTCCTCACTGGTCCACCCATGTGAAAATTGGTTGCCCTATGCTCCACTTGTATTGCACCCTCACATATATCTGTGTAGTACTACTTCATCTCTTGTGCATACCTAACCATTTCCATAGCAATCTCAGAAGATGGACCCTAGAGTATCTTTGTAACCCTCAACATCACCTGTTTGGCTCTTTGTGCTCAATTCATTGCTTCATCCCTCTCGGTCTACATACCTGCTACTTGTGTTAATACTTTGTCTCTCTCCTCTTGCATCTATTCTCTCTCCCTCCTTGCTACATATCTCTCAGAGAGAATGGTAACTAGCTGACCTTGCCTTGCCTCCTACCTATCCCTTACTCTCTACCTCTCATCCTCCCCTGTAGGTTGACCCTTGGGCTCCTATATATCCTCCTCTCCACTAGGTCGCCCACAACATGCTCCTAAAAATATCCCTTCTTATTTGTAGTACCCTAAATAATAAATTTCAGATCCACTCTACTACAACCTCACCTCTAGCCCTACCTAATTCTACCACCTCTGACTCCCTTCCTCGGTGCATTTGTTGGTTATGCTCCATCTCCCATCGTTGTCAATCATGGGGGCTTGTGTGCTACAAACCACTCCACGTACACTATGGTGATGCCTAGGTATATCACATCTCTCCACATATCCCAAACCATTAGTCTCTTGTACTATAAAAAATCCAACAATCATTGAATCTGCATTAATGTTGGGTCTAAAATCTATCTGCTCTCTCTGTGTACAAGAAAAAATAGTTGTCCCCTAAGGCACTCCCTACACTCTACCTAGTTGTCATTTCACTCATAATGGAAAGAACCACTTAATAATGTATATGGTACACCCTATCAAGAATCATGGAGACCAAGAATAGGGAAAGTGTCCTCTATCCTCCCACCACTCATCACAATCCAACCATGGACTCCATATCACTAGGTTTAGGTTGTCAAAAATCCTCCTCCAATAATCTGAGTCGCCCAAATCATGATATGTCAATAGTCCTCTATGCATTAATATGTATGGTTGTCCTCTTGACCTTTATCCATGTGTGACCAATCAAGTCACTGCTATATTCTCCCAAGCCTTATGTAAAGTAAGGTCACCCCTGTGGTCATGGTAGTAAATCCCTGATACACAAATTCATGCATATCTTTATATAGATGCGCTATGATACATAGAACCCATGCATAACTTGTACTCTCCAAGACAATCCCCTCTAGTACCTGACCCCATCCAATAGAAAAGCCTCATGACCTCCTATCTGGCAATAGAATCCCACCAATGATACCAACCACTACTAGTGGATAAGGCTAATATTTCTCAATAGTTGCATATTAATCAAACTATGTCCTATATGTCTTGATCTTGTCATCAAAAACATTGCTCCATGGTTGCATGATTTCTGAATTTGAGCCCAAAGCATTGAAAGAGGCACACAAAGATGAAGACTAGATTAAAGCTATGGAAGAGGAACTTGACCAGATAGAAAAGAATGGTACATGGTCTTTGGTACCCAGACCTGAGTACAAAAATGTTCTTGGCACCAAATGGGTTTTTAGAAACAAGCTAAATGAAGATGGCACATTGGTAAGAAACAAAGAAAGACTGGTATGTAAGGGATATGCTCAAGAAGAAGGAGAAGACTATGGAGAAACCTTTGCTCCAGTAGCTAGATTGGAAGGAGTTTGAATGCTTCTTGCATATGCAACCTTCAAGGGATTCAAAGTGTATCAGATGGATGTAAAATCTGCATTCCTGAATGGAATACTTGAAGAGGAAGTGTATATAGAGAAACCAGATGGGTTTTCCCTATCAGAAGACAGTGATATGGTGTGTAGACTACATAAAGCCTTGTATGGATTGAAACAAGCACCTAGAGTATGGTATGAATGTTTAAACTCCCATCTTGTGAAGATTGGATTTAAAAGAACAAGTGAAGACAAAACTATCCAACTGAAGTCAGAAGGAGATCAGATTCTAATCTGTGAAGTGTTTGTTGATGACATAATTTTTGGTGGAAATGACAAGATGAGTCATGCATTTGCAAATGAGATGAAGAAGGAATTTGAGATGTCACTAATCGGAGAGATTAAGTTCTTCATTTGACTACAGATTCAACAAATGAAAGATGGTATCTTTATCACTCAGTCCAAGTATGTCAAAGAGGTGTTGAAGACCTTTAGCATGGAAGATAGTAAACTAGTTGGTACACTGATGATGACCGGTTGTAAATTGTCAAAAGAAGATGACTCGGCGTTGGTGAATGAGAAAGATTACCGATCAATCATTGGTAAGTTGCACTATGTAGTACACAGCAGACCAGACATTGCACATGTAGTAGGCATTTCTGCACATTTTCATAAAAGTCCAAGAGAATCCCACTTGGTAGCAATCAAGTGGATTCTTAGATATCTGAAGGGAACTGTAGATTATGGATTGCGGTATCCATTTAGTAATGATTTCAATCTCAAAGTGTTTACAGATGCCGATTGGGCTAGTAATGTGGACGATCGGAAGAGCACAACTGGTGGTGCATTCTTTCTTGGTGGAAGACTAGTCTCATGGATGAGCAAAAAGTAGAGTTGTATCTCTCAACCCACAGCAGAAGTAGAATATGTAGCAGCATTTATGAACTGCACTCAGACAATTTGGATGAAGCATGTATTAAGTGGTTTCAAAGTCCCTGTATCTGAACCGATGAGTATATTTTGTGATAACACAAGTACAATTAATATCTCCAAGAATCCGGTGTTGCATGCTAGAACCAAGCACTTCGAGCTCAAGTATCATTTCTTGAGGGAGAAAGTTCAGAACAAAGAGGTTGTATTGGAAAATGTTTCCAATAGAGAACAGTTAGCAGACATATTCACTAAGCCTCTACTGAAGGCTACATTTACCTATTTAAGAGGTGAATTAGGGGTGTTTCCCCTTTAAGAGGTGAACTAAAGGTATGTGCTCCACATCAGTCAGGTAATGCATTGACAAATCTTTTCACGATTGATGTGTTGAAGGATGCTACTCCTTAGGGGAGCAGCATAGTAGATCAAGGATGTTTATGCCTCCACTTTGGCATTGTTGTCAAAGGGAGAGAAGATGTGAAGCAGAGAAGATATATGTAGTATTGAAGACATAAAGTATGGAAGAGATTGGGGAGAAGATGTGAAGATGTAGAGATATCTTTGTATATTGTCATCAATGCCAAAGGGGGAGATTGTTGGCATATGTGCAGAGTATGATGACATGATAGTTTTGTATGTTGTCTTTGATGTCAATGTGCTGAAGTATGAACCGGTATATTGAAGTAAGTGATCTGGCAAGTGAACCGATATGATGGTACAAGTGAAGTGGTATGATGAAGTGTGAACCGGTATGATGGAATGAACCAGTATATGAAAAGTTTGTATCGAGGTTTCTGGTTGATGCATTCCAAGTCTATGTGATTCAACCGATGACATCCTGTGATGAGTTAGCATTAAAATGAAGATGAGATCGCGTTGCCACATTAGCCTTGTGCATGTGAAGAATCTTCTTGAGAATCTTGCATGAAGAAGATTGATTCTATCCACCTCGAAAATGTGCAAAATCTCAGTAAACAGTGGAGAGCGCGTGATGGGTTATCAACTTCTAGAAGCGATGAAAAATGAACGATGAAGAACGTCTTGAGATTTGTTCAAGATTGCTTTACTCTATGCAATGTGATTAAGCGGTCAGGATTGGACCGACTATATTGATAACCCAGATGCTTAGGGTTTTAGGGTTTATGCTACTGACCTAATTGTTGTCTATAAGGTCAATGATGATTTGCATTGTGAAGTTGTTGGAAAATGTTATGTGTGTATCCAAGTGAATAGATACGTGATTCTTGCCAAACTAGAGAAGTAAGAAGATATCTGCAGAGTGTGATTGCAGAAGTATAGGAACTGAAGTGGATCTTCCTTAGCATTGAATGTTGTTATCAGATCAGTCTATTACCTGTTGACTTCTAACCATTTCAGTAGTTGGAAAATCCCTTTACTGGGCAGCTTTAGTAAATCCTTTAATAGGGTGACTCAAAATCATTGAGTTCTTTAAATCCTCTTGTGAGGTAACCATTAACAGGGTTTTAACCTTTATTTGGGTATGTAGCCATCCCTTAACCGAGTGATCCCTAGCAGGATCGGTTCCTAGCAGAACCTGTTGTAAAGTCTTTAACCAGACTAGGCTCCTAACAGAGTGAACTTCAAAAGAGTTCAAGGACAACTTGTGGGTATTCATCCCCACCGTGGTTTTTCCCAGTTGGGTTTCCACATGAAAAATAAGTGTGTCATGTGTGACGCTTTTTCACGTGATGTTTTAGTGTTTTTTGTTAAGCGGTAATGCAAGTTGATCCAGTGGTCATTATATTTGTAATGTATTACTTGTTTAAGCATATGGGTGAAGTGGAAATGGGATATTAGGTTTTAAGCATATGGGTGAAGTGGAAATGAGATATTAGTTTTTGTGTAGATCTAAGTGTTATTGGTTTATGACTTTTACAGTCACTGGGTTTTATCGGTATTGACTTGATTTAGATCGGTGATGTTGTTTACCGGTTAGTACAGTTTTTGTTGTTTAAGTTGTTAAAGAAGTTTTTGTCTATACTTATTCACCCCCCCCACCTCTCAGTACCTGTTGAGTATTTACTGTTCATCATTATTCATCAATTGGTATCAGAGTATCCTCCAAGTCCTCTATGTTATAAGCTTAACCACTTGAGGAAAAGATCCTATTCTAATGATGAAGAGGGAAGGTCCTAAGTTCAACATAGATAACTTTAAGATATGGAAGGAAAGAATGAAGATATACATTAAAAGCATGGGTTCTCAACACTAGAACTATGTTGAGAATACTTATGTTGTCCCTACTGGTACTCTCACCGATGATCAAAGAAGAGAAATTCAGGAGAATGGGCAAGTCATGGAAGCTCTTATCAGCAGTCTATCTGATATTGAGTTTATAGATGTTTAGGATAAAGAAAATCCTAAATATGTATGGGATACTCTGGAGTCTATCTATGGCGGTGATGAGCATGTGAAGCAAGCTAAGGAAGAAAGCCTCAGAGGAAAGTTTGAAGACATGTGGATGGTTGAAGGAGAGACCATTCAATAATATGGGATAAGAATTATGCACTATTGTTGGGGATATCAAGAGTGCAGGAGGTACAATGGATGATTCCACCATTGTTAGCAAAGTTTTGAGAACCTTATTACCGGTCTATGCAATAAGGGTTGCCGCTATTCAAGAGTTGAGATCTATTGACAAGAAAAAGGTATCCCTTGATTCTATCATTGCTAAGATGACCGCATATGAGCTAAACAGTTATGATGGTAGTGTTTAGAAGACAGATTTAGTCTTTAGAGCATCTGCTGCACTATCTAGAAAGGGTAAAGAAGCTAGTACCAGCTATGAACCTAGACAAAGTAGAGATATGGATGATGAGGAGATCCTGATGGAATTTGAAGCTCTTCTTGCCAAGAGACTTCCTAAGGGAACTATAAAATATAGAGGTAAGCTCCCTTTGAAATTTTTCTCTTGTAATAGGATAGGACACATTGTTGTCAACTGTCCCAATAGTGATAATAAGGACAAACTAGAGAAGTTCAAAAAGTTCAAAGGAGGAAATAGGAGAAACTGTCTTGTTGCAGTTGATGAAGGTGTCACTGATGATGAATCAGAAGATGAAGAAAGTGAAGATATAGTGTTTGTACCCGTTAAGGAAGATGTGTCAAACAAGAAGGTTATTGTCTCTCGCTTTGATAATTCTAATGAGTGGATTATTGGCAGTGGTTGTTCTCACCACATGACTAGTGACCGGAGAAAGTTTCTGTCTCTGGAAGAGTATGATGGAGGTGTAGTCTGATTTGGTAATGATGCATCATGTATGGTAAAAGGAAAAGGGTCCATCTCTCTAAATGGAAAAAGAAGTGTTGATAATGTGTATTGGGTAGAAGGTCTCAGGCATAACCTTTTGAGTGTTTCCCAGCTGAATGAGAAAGGACTCACTCTAGAATTCAAAGATGGAGTATGCAAAATAAAAGGAAAGAGTGGTGAACTGATGGCCACCAGTATGCAGACCAAAGGTAACTTATTTCAGTTGAATAAAAATATCAATCAATGTCTAATGGCTAAGTTTGATGATAATTGGATATGGCATAGGAGACTCTGCCATGTAAATTTTGATAATATTGTGAAGGCCAGTAAGATCAAGGCAGATAGAGGATTGCATGTGCTGAACAAACTGAAGAATCCTTTGTCCAGAGAATTTCAACTAGGGAAAATGTCTTCCTCAACCTTCAAAGGTAAATCTTTCACAGCATATAATTTAATTGATCTTGTGCATACTGATTTATGTGGTCCTATGAAAACTAAGAGTATTCAGGGAGATAGGTACTTTATGTTTCTTACTAATGATTGCTCAAGAATTATATGGGTCACATTCTTGAAAGACAAGTATGAAGCTTTTGGAAAGTTCAAAGCTTTCAGAGCACTAGTTGAAAAGGAAAGCGGTAAGAGGATCAAATGCCTTAGAACTGATCAAGGAGGTGAGTTCACTTCTGGAGAATTCAATAAGTACTATGAAGAGAATGGCATCAAGAGGCAATTGTCTGCCCCTTGGACTCCACAGCACAATGGCCTAGCAGAGAGGAATAACTGGATTGTAGTTGAAGCAGCCAGAATGATGTTGATTCAGGGGAAGGTTTCTCACACTTTTTGGAGAGAAGCGATGAGCACTGCAGTCTACACTGTGAACCGGGTACTCATCAAGAAAGGTAAGGATAAAACTCCTTATGAGTATTGGACTGGTAAGACTCCTATAGTAAGCTACTTTAGAGTGTATGGTAGCAAGTGTTATATCAAGAGAAGTGAATACCATAGCAAGTTTGATGCAAAATGTGATGAGGGAATATTCCTCGGGTATTCCACAAAGAGAAAAGCTCTCAAGTGTTTTAACAATGGGACTCAGAGAATTGTTGAAAGTATCAATGTTAGTGTTAATGAAACCTCTGAGAAACCTGAGGAAACCAACAGTGAGCGAGCGGTAGATGAACTGGTTGTAACCTTCTGGGAACTAGTTGCAAAACAACCAAGTACAAGTAACAATGCTCCTACACTAGTAGATGTTGATGTAGATGAAGATGAAGATGAGGATGAAGAGGAAAAGCAAGAAAAATCAGCAAAGATCATTCCTAGGTATGTATAGTTGCATCATGATCCAAAGCAGATCATAGGAGATAAGGATGCAGGAATTCTTACAAGAAGAATGGTCAGAGAAAATTCTTGCATGATTTCTAGATTTGAGCCCAAAACATTTAAAGAGGCACACAAAGATGAAGATTGGATTAAAGCTATGGAAGAGGAACTTGACCAGATAGAAAAGAATGGTACATGGTCTTTGGTACCCAAACCTGGGCACAAAAATGTTATTGGCACTAAATGGGTTTTTAGAAACAAGTTGAATGAAGATGACATAGTGGTAAGAAACAAAGCAAGACTGGTATGTAAGGGATATACTCAAGAAGAAGGAGAAGACTATGGAGAAACCTTTGCTCCAGTAGCTCGATTGGAAGGAGTTTGAATGCTTCTTGCATATGCAGCCTTCAAGGGATTCAAAGTGTATCAGATGGATGTAAAATCTACATTCCTGAATGGAATACTTGAAGAGGAAGTATGTATAGAGCAACCAGATGGGTTTGCCCTATCAAAAGATAGTGATATGGTGTGTAGGCTACATAAAGCCTTGTATGGATTGAAACAAGAACCTAGAGCATGGTATGAATGTTTACACTCCCATCTTGTGAAGATTGGATTTAAAAGAACAAGTGAAGACAGAAATATCTATCTGAAGTCAGAAGGAGATCAGATTCTGATCTATGAAGTGTTTGTTGATGACATATTTTTTGGTGGAAATGACAAGATGAGCCATGCGTTTGCAGATGAGATGAAGAAGGAATTTGAGATGTCACTAATCAGAGAGATTAAGTTCTTCATTGGACTACAGATTCAACAAATGAAAGATGGTATCTTTATCACTCACTACAAGTATGTCAAAGAGGTGTTGAAGACCTTTGGCATGGAAGACAGCAAACCGGTTGGTACACCAATGATGACTGGTTGTAAATTGTCAAAAGAAGATGACTCAGCATTGGTGAATGAGAAAGATTAAAGGTCAATGATTGGTAAGTTGCACTATGTAGTACATAGCAAACTGGACATTGCACATGCAGTAGGCATTATTGCACATTTTTAGAAAAGTCCAAGAGAATCCCACTTGCTAGCAGTCAAGCGGATTCTTAGATATCTGAAGGGAACTATAGATTATGGATTGTGGTATCCATACAATAATGATTTCAATCTCACAGTGTTTATAGATGATAATTGGGCTGGTAATGTGGACGATTGGAAGAGCACAACCGGTGGTGCATTCTTTCTCAGTGGAAGACTAGTCTCATGGATGAGCAAAAAGCGGTGTTGTATCTCTCAGTCCACAACAGAAGAAGAATATGTAGCAGCATTTATGAACTGCACTCAGACAATTTGGATGAAGCATGTATTAAGTAATTTCAAAGTCCCTATATCTAAACTGGTGAGTATATTTTGTGACAACACAAGTGCAATTAATATTTCCAAGATTCCAGTGTTGCATGCTAGAACCAAGCACTTTGAGCTCAAGTATCATTTCTTGAGAAAGAAAGTTCAGAAAAAAGAGGTTGCATTGGAACATGTTTCCAATAAAGAACAGTTAGCAAACATATTCACTAAGCCTCTACCGAAGGCTACATTTACCTATTTAAGAGGTGAATTAGGGGTGCTTCCCCTTCAAGAGGTGAACTAAAGGTATGTGCTCCACATCATTCAGGCATTGCATTGACAAATCTTTTCAGGATTGATGTTTATGCCCCACTTTAGCATTGTTGTCAAAGGGGGAGAAGATGTGAAGCAGAGAAGATATTTGTAGTATTGAAGACATAAAGTATGGAAGATATTGGGGAGAAGATGTGAAGATGTAGAGATATCTTTGTATATTACCATCAATACCAAAGGGGGAGATTGTTGGCATATGTGCAGAGTATGATGACATGATAGTTTTCTATGTTGTCATTGATGTCAATGTGCTGAATTATGAACCCGTATATTGAAGTAAGTGATCCGGCAAGTGAACCGGTATGATGGTACAAGTGATGTGGTATGATGAAGTGTGAACTAGTATGATGGAATGAACTGATATATGGAAATTTTGTATCGAGGTTTCTGGTTGATGCATTCCAAGTCTGTGTGATTCGATCGACAACATCCTATGATGAGTTAGCATTGAAATGAAGATGAGATCGTGTTGCCACATCATCCTTGTGCACGTGAAGAATCTTCTTGAGGATCTTGTATGAAGAAGATTGATTCTATCCACCTCAGGAATGTGTAAAATCTCAGTAAACAGTGGAGAGTGCGTGATGGGTTATCAGCTTCCAGAAGCGGTGAAGAACGAACAATGGAGAACTTCTTGAGATTTGTTCAAGATTGTTTTACTCTATGCTTGATATGATTAAATGGTCTTGATTGGACCGACTGTATTGATAACCTAGATGCTTAGGGGTTTAGGGTTTATGCTACCAACCTAATTGTTGTCTATAAGGTCAATGATGGTTTGCATTGTGAAGTTGTTGGAAAATGTTATGTGTGTGTCTAAGTGAAGAGATACGTGATTCTTGCCAAATGAGAGAAGTAAGAAGATACCTGCAGAGTGTGATTGCAAAAGTATAGGAACTGAATTGGATCTTCCTTAGCATTGAGTGTTGTTATTAGATCAGTGTATTACCTATTGACTTATAACCATTTCAGAAGTTGGAAAATCCCTTTACCGGGTAGCTTTAACAAGATTTTTGTAAATCCTTTAACAAGGCGACTCAAAATCATTGAGTTCTTCAAATCCTCTTGTGAGGTAACCTTTAACAGGGTTTTAACCTTTAACCAGGTATGAAGCCATCCCTTAACCGAGTGATCCCTAGTAGGATCAGTTCCTAGCACAACCTGTTGTAAAGTTTTTAACCAGACTAGGCTCCTAACAGAGCGAACTTCAGAAGAGTTCAAGGACAACTTGTGGGTATTCATCCCCACTATGGTTTTTCCCAGTTGGGTTTCCACACGAAAAATAAGTGTGTCATGTGTGATGCTTTTTCATGTGATGTTTTAGTGTTTTCTATTAAGTAGTAATGCAAGTTGATCTAGTGGTCATTATATTTCTGATGTATTACTTGTTTAAGCATATGGGTGAAGTGGAAATGAGATATTAGTTTTTGTGTAGATCTAAGTGTTACCGGTTTATGACTTTTATAGTCACTAGGTTTTACCGGTATTGACTTGATTTAGATCGGTGATGTTGTTTACCGGTTAGTGCAGTTTTTGTTGTTTAAGTTGTTAAAGAATTTTTTGTCTATACTTATTCACCCCCCCACCCCCTCTCAGTATCTGTTGAGTATTTACTATTCATCATTATTCATCAATTTACCTTAGAGATGTAAAAGTGAAAAGTGAAAATGACCTTTGTGGACCCCCTAACTTGCCTTTTAACCCTTATTGTTCCCCTAATCATTTCTTGTGGACTTCTTTGAGCTTCCCTTAAGCCTTTGTTTTGTGAATTTTCACCGCCTTCACCCATCCTTCTCATTTTATCCTCATTTCCTCAACTAATATTCCTATCAAGAAATTGGCCTATGTTATAAAAAATAGATTGTCATCCAATTTCTTGAGGGGCCACCATAAAATAGATTCCTTGGGGCAAACTAAGGCATATTCCTCCAAATTCTTCTTCTTTGAGACAACATTCAAAATCGCATTGCCTCAAACAAGGACAAAATGTAGACACCAAAAATTAACATTATTCTAATTGTTGATCTTCTTCCATAATTAAATAAAATTTAATTATATATTCAACCTACTAATTGTCCTCTCTCTCCTTATTAATTAATTATATATTATTTAGTTAATTTTCATTTATCCCATAACTAATTCATTTTCAATTAATTAATTATTCCTATCATTTTTTTTAAAAGTCCTTTTGTAATTAAATAATCTTATTATTTAATTAACTATTCCTCTATGGTCGAATAAAATAAATTCATTTATCCTTCCACCCATCAATCCGGTCAAAAGATAAATATATGTTTACTACTACCCCTTTGCTCATGAAATTAAATAATATTTATTATTTAAATACTGTTTTCCCACTCTGTCCACTTTTTGATAGATATCGCCACTTGTCCTTTGATTCCTTTCACCAAATTCTCCACTCTCTCCCTATCTTTGACAAAGTTTCTCCTAGGCAATTTCACATATTCAATCTCTTTTATGTTCAATTCGAACTCAATCATTGATCAGTTTCCCTCCATGTCTATAAATTTGAATCTTGGCCTCCCATTTTGGGTTAACCACCATACTTGAGCTCATCTTTTCTCTTGTTTTGTGCTTGCAAATTTATGAGGGCAAAAGCTATAAAAATTTTGAAAGAGACTTGAGTGCTATGGAGATCTTCAAGGGAGATTTTGATTCATGTTTTTATGTTAGATGTTTTTGATTAAGAAAAAATAGGTTTTGTGGGGACCCAAAACCCCTTACATCATTTATGTTTTTATGTTTGTTGTTGTTATACTTCCATTTCTATGATTTCTATGTTCATTTCTTGTGTTTGATGATATTATTTTTCTTGCATTGGATTTCATAGATATATCTTAGTTGCTTTGATGATAGTATGTTTGCTTATCTAAGGTTAATGGCTTCATCTCCCTTATCTTGTTCTTCATAGATTAGATTAGATATTAGCTTAGATTCGAGGATTCAATGGTTATCCTAGGACAATATTATTGTTGCAAATTTCTAGTCTACAATATTTATGGATTTTAATTAAAATTTTAGGATTATAATCCTATGAATGGCCTAGTTTCTCATGTTGGTGTCTTGAATGTGAAATATTATCTTTCCAATTTTTTTTAAAATAGTATACAATATCAGAGTGTTTGTATGACTATTTTGACTACCTAAATGGTCTTGGGTCAATTGCCTATATGTATAATGTTTTCTTTTGGATGTTCACATCGATACAAATCCAACACATATTGGTGATTTTTTTTCCATTGGGGAATTTATTCTATTGTTTGTGATATCTTGTCAAGGCTTGTTTATCTTGAATTGTGGCATCCTTTGTATCAAGCTTGATTTATATGGATGTGTGGCATATCCTATGTTGTAGTTGATTTATATTGATGTGATATATATTTTGTCATGTTTGATTTATGTTGATGTGAGATATTTTGTGTCATAAATATATGTGTGGCATCTATTATGTCACTATTGTCTACATTTGTATATGATTTTATTTGTGTCATGTTTCTACTTGTGAAAGTAGAGTGCTACCTAAAAGGATAGAGTGTATAAGATGTTTATCTTGGACTAGGCTCAAGAAACAATATCAAAAGAAGGTTCACCCTTGTGAGTTTGCAGTGGGTGGCTTGGTCACCAAACAGAATCTCAGGAATCAGTAAGATTTAGAAACAAAAAGAA
Source organism: Cryptomeria japonica (assembly GCF_030272615.1). Classification (NCBI taxonomy): domain Eukaryota; kingdom Viridiplantae; phylum Streptophyta; class Pinopsida; order Cupressales; family Cupressaceae; genus Cryptomeria; species Cryptomeria japonica. The sequence goes on along the minus strand of NC_081406.1, from coordinate 358,914,658 downwards.
AGTTTGAGCCTAACTGGATTGGTCCATATGTGGTCACAACTAAGTATGGTTCGAGGGCCTATCAGTTATCTACTCTAGAAAGGGAACCTCTTCATGATCCTTATAATATCCTACATCTAAATATATTTTATGCCTAATCTATGGAAGTGTGATCCACTTTTCAAAAGTGAAAAAATACAAAAAAAAATTGAATATCAAAAAAATAAAAAAAAATTGAGAAAGTGAAAAATATCAAAAATAGAGTCAATATATTAATATGGCTCTACCTTTATCAATCAAAAAAATATATAACAAAAATAGTAAAGATAAATAATTTGTCATATGGTTAAAACCACTTCATGTTGCACCTTGGATAACCACATATGGTAAAAACTTGGCAACAGGCGCCATGTGTAAAGTGCAGTTACATTGTTCATCAAGTTCTTGTTCTACTTTCTTGCATGGTATCATACAACTATTCATATTCACCAACCTCCAACTTGCATTGACCTCCTTACTTTGCACTCCATCCCATTATGTTTGTCACTTATATTGTGCTTACCAAGCTCGAATGTTCGATTAGGGTATCTATGCGGTTTTTGCCAACACGTAAGTAATGTTGGTGTTAGTCCTTTGTGTATGCATTGGTTTGGTTTTAGGTGTCCTAGGTGTACTTTATGATTGCCATGTTCCTTGTACATTCATTCTTCCTATAAATGCATGTCGATGGGCCTAATATTTTTGCATCAGTCAGTTGTGTCTCATCAAGATCATGTCTCTTCATCTGGTCCTTCAATAATCATCCTAGAGCATCTTTATCATCTAGGTTGTTTCAGGTATATCTTGTTGCCCGGTCTTGTCTATCCAATCATCAGTCTATGTAGATGCATCCTTCCTCAAGATAGACAACATCAAATCCAATCAGTTAATTTTCCTTTTTGGCAAAGGATGTTTAAAGCACTTGTGTTGGCATTGATTCTTTTTTATCTTTGTTTATCTTTACTTGAGATCCTCTATTTTTATCTCCTTACAGTTGCCATGGTTGTTCTATATCATGGTGTGCTATGAGTGATGAAATTAGGGGCATGGTCTTGTTTTTATTTGTTTGTGTGTGTTTTGTTGATGTGTCCCATGTTGTTCCCCATGACGTCTTGGCTATCTCATGTTACACTGGGGCATATCTTGTACGTAGTTTTTCTAGCAGCGGTTCCCTCAAAGTTCTATTTAACTCTAGGTGATGCTAGACTAACCTTTTTTGTGTTTGTTTTTTGTGTTATTCCATGCATTGGCTATGAAATCACCTTGGTTCCTCATACCCTAGTGCCTCATATACAATGCTAAATCAAAATAATTTCTCACTACATGGCAACCCATTTTCAAGGATTCTCATGCTCCATGATCATTTCATGCACATCATTTGTTATATTGCATTAATCTAATTCTATTTCCTTAATCAATCATGATTCAAAATGTGCACATGTTCCTATGACTCCCCTATGGGTAGTATCTTCAATGAGTGATCCTTGGAGCATTTGCATTCATGATATTCCTACATGTATTACACTTGTATCTTTTTGTCCTCCATTACAACCATACATATGCATTACAACATGTAGACATTCATATCCTATCTTGCACCACACGCGTCAGTAGATAATATTTAATATGCATAGTCATTAATCATAGGCATCCATTCATAATCATTATGTATATATCTATATAGTCATAAATCATCATACCCATTCATGAATACATCACATATTGCACCATAAGTAGGTCAGTACATATCATATAGTTTATCACATATCATCGTATAAATATCTCATCCTACATCACAAGTATGGTTAGTGCATCTCATATAAGCATAATCACATCATCATGTATATAATCATCTCATGCAATCACTTAGACATCATATATTGCATCAAAAACATGATAGTCCATCACATCATATGCATTCATACATACATATGCATTTGTACATACATCATAATCCATGCATACATCATAAACAACATAACAGTACATGTACACATGGTGTACTGCCAAAATCATCATCATATATATGAGTAAATGTCTGCAAAAAATATGTACAGTCCATCAAATGTATATCATACATAATATGGTACATCAATTTTTTAAAGAAGAATGTACATCAAAGAATCATAATATGTCAAAGAATGGACTACATCAATAATGTTGAATCAATGATTCATGTGAACAAAATTAATGCATTAATGAGTACTAGTCCATCTTGTGTATGGTACACCAAAAACATATGTATCTCATCATATAGTACATTTAGGAGAGTTCTCTAAGGGTTTCTTGGCTAGGCTTTGTACTGTCCACCCCATGTCATGTGGGTCCCTATCATTGTCCTTTGTCGACCTCTCCCTTTCCCTATGACCCATGTGTGGGCCCCATGGCTGACCTTGTCAACTACCCACTATGATGGGAGTGTGTGCTCCCATTCGAGATCTCCCTCTTTTTGGATCCCCCTGTACTCCTCCTAGATCCCCTGGTATGTGTGGAGCTAGCCTGTCTAACCCTAAATGGTGCCACATATATCTTTGTGCCCTTTTGGGACAACGACCTCATATCTATCTTTGTACTAGCCTGCCTCATGAGATAAATCTATGATGTCATCAATTTGATTCTCTATCATTACTGCCAATGCCCTATCTCTTCCTCCTACACTCCTCAAGGCCACATCCCTCTCCCTTTAGTAGTGGGAGGCTCTCTCCTTTGTCATCTATCATGCATTCTCCATGAAATCCCTAGTTGTGATGATGATGTCCCTCTCCTATTAGGCATTGTCCCTCACCCTCTAGTTGAACCCTCTCTTGTGTGAGATGATCTTTCTCTTGGCGTAGATGGTCCATTTGGGCCATAGCATCACTCAAAAGTAGCTCAACTTGGGCTAGTGTCTCTTGCAAGGACTAAATCCATGTGGTTGGGTCTATTAGTGTTATAAACATCCTTGTTGGTCATTGTAATCTCCCTAATCGAAAGGTGGAAGGTGGTTACATTGCTCCTCCATCGCTCCACCAGCACAGTCACCATATCCATGTGTGTCTTGATATGGGGAATCCTTGTGAGTTATCCTAAGCCAATCATGCCAATCCATACCCACTCCACCACACAAAACTCCTCCATAACCCATAGCACTATTGATCTCCTCGCTCAACTCACCAACATATCTATGCTCCACTACATACAACCCAGAGGACATGTTAGTCATTTTCCTCACTAACATTTCTTCTAAGCCCTTCCCTTTCCTTATAAGTGTCAACTCACCACATTTTGTGCCAGTCCCACTATTTAGGTCCCTTGGTGGTGTTCTCGCCACTTGTTCTCATCATCCCATAATTATTTACCCAACTCTATAGGTATCACATTCTTCTCCAACCAAAATTAATGGGAGCATTCCTACCACATGTACTAATATATCGGTCTCTTCTCACAAGAAGGAACTCTCATGGTTCCTTGATCTGTAGTAGACCATTCTTGTTATCCATGTGTGCAATCCAACATTTTTAGGACCGCATTCTTTCAACCCTACTAACATTTCTCTTTTTCCTTGCCAAACCCGACCCCTATGCGCGAACAACGCGGATGAATTCCCGCTACTTTAGTGTCCATTCCTGTGAAACATGAAACTGTGAGAATGTCATTTTTGCACCTAACCTAGCTCATAAATGTTAAAAATTAAATGCAAGGATCAAGTTTTTTTGAACTCACTTGTCAATTAGATCACCAGGTACGTCAAACGTTCATTATGACATCCACGCGGTGCCTTGATGCCATCTCATATGTGAACAAGAAATCTCTAGAATGCGCTAGGCTCTCCTCAATCCTTCATTTTCTCTCTCAACCACGGTAAAATTTAATAGTAAATTATAAAATTTTCTAATATAGGGTCTCCTTAAAGCTTAATTTTTACCATCCCGATCCCTTTGGGACCATTTTTAGTGTTGTTTCTTCCTATCGACTCCTTTTTGAGTGTCATTTTTTCCCATCCATTTCGTTCTAGTTTGTCTTTCCTCTTGTTCACTAAGGTAATGTATCTTTCAAGATGTCATCCAATCTCTCATTCCTGTGCACACTCTCAAGGGGGCATTACTAACTCTTCCTGCATCGTTGGCTCTACTCGACTGTATGAGTTTTCCCTTTGTCTGGACATTTTGTCGCTCTATTTTCTTTTGAGTCGCCTACGTCTTGTGTCTCTTTGCACTAATTCTATTCTAGAACCATTGTAAACAGGGGCTAAATGTAGACACTTAAATTTGATTAATTGAATTTAATTGCCTTTCTTACATTATCAATTAAATAATTGTATTATTTAATTAATCAATGTCAGTCCTTTGGCTAAATTAATTTAATTAATTAAGTCACATCTATTTGATTAATTAATAAATCTTTTAATCATTTAATTGATTAATTCCCCCCTTTCCTCTATTAAATAAAATAAATAACCCCATTTATTTTTTCTAATTCACGTTAACCCTATCTTCTCAACCTTTATGATATTGCTATCAGGATTCAACTGTCTAGTTTTCCAGTCAAACTCATTGACCCATTATTCATGAGTAGTGGTTCACAAGAACCCATCTCTCATGAGAATGAATGGAACACTTAGCACTCATTGCATCTAGGTGATGCTCATAGAGGTGAATCATTGGGACTTTCTGGGAGGTCACCCATGCCAATACTACTCCAACTCAAGCATGCTTAACCATGGAGTTTCCTCCAAGGTTAAGCCCACTCAGCTTGGAACCCAATTTGCAAAATCTTCATCAAGTGTTGTGCCTTATGAACCATTCATTATAGAGCCCCTTTTAGATCATCAAGAGATAAGTAGGAGATATTTTTCCACAACAAGTCAAATTATGATATTGTTATCAGGATTCAACTATGTAGTTTTTGAGTCAAACTCATTGACCCATGATTCATGAGTAGTGTCTCACAAGAACCCATTTCTCATGAGAATGAATAACAAACATCATTCATTGCATCTAGGTGATGCTTATAGAGGTGAAGCATTGGGACTTCCCAGGAGGTCACCCATCCCAGTACTACTCCAACTTGAGCATGCTTAACCATAGAGTTTCCTCCAAGGTTAAGCCCACTCAGCTTGAAACCCCATTTGCAAAACCTTCATCAAGTGTTGTACCATATGAACCATTCATTATAGAGCCCATTTTAGCTCATCAAGTAATAAGTGTATACACCTAAAAATGGTCTGAAGATAATTAATTAAATAAGTAAAAATTTAATTAATCCCCCTTCCTAATTTAATTGAATTCATTAGCAATTTTATTAAATCCGTTTCATCTTCTTATTAATAAATATAAGGATTTATTTAATAGTTTCATTTCAATAGTTCCCTTTGATTAATTAATCTAAATTAATTAATCCTCCCCCCATTTAATTCATTTCTTCTAATCCCCTAATTAATTAAAACAAATCAATTTATGAGTTGTTGAAAGTTAATTAGGCTTTTCCTATTATTTAAATTCTTTAATTCAAATTACCCACATGTATCCTAACTTCTAACCACCTAACCTAACCATCCCTTAACCTAACCCATTCCACCTAACCTTGGATTTAACTGACTCTATCCTATCTTGCACATCCTAACCTCCTTATCATAACCTCCTATGGGTTGGATATCCTCTGCTTGAGACACATGGCACTTTGGCCACATCTCTCCTCTCTTGGACACTTGCCCTCTTGTGAGCAAGGCTCCTTGACACTTGTCACCACAAAGATGACAAGTGTCCCTCCCTCCAACCTCCTTCAATTTGACCCTTGATATCTTCTGACTCAATCTTGACCGTTGATTCCTGCCACCTCACCCCTGGCCTTGGAAATCCTATAAATATCCCCCATTTTGGAGCACAAAGGATCCAATCTCATATCATTTTATGCATTGTTACTATAGGCATATCCATTTTAGCATATCCTTTAAGCATTGTTATTATAGGCAATTGCATCTTAGATATAGTTTAATTTGACTGTTTTCTAACATAATTGTTAAATAATGTAGCTTAATAAATCTCTATTCTAGCTTAATTGCATCATTATCATAGCTTAATCATGCATATCATTATCTTAATTAGACTCTTGGATCAATCTAGCATAATCAATCTCATCTAGCTTGCATATGATATCATTTCAAATCTTCCGTCTGGGTGTAGTCAAGTCACTGGGATTGCTTATCCAGATCTGAGAGCAAATCCACACTCGCATCTCTTAGGAGGTGATAGGTCACTTTGTCATGGTTTATCTTTTCTTTTATTTCAATTTGATAACCATGCTTGTAATGATCTATTTAGTGTTTGTGTTACAGTTGCAGGTACCCTACTTCACACACACGACAATAAGTAGGAGATATTTTTCCATAATAAGTCATATTAAGAGATTGCTATCAGGATTCAACTGTGTAGTTTTTGAGTAAAACTCATTGTCCCATGATTCATGAGTAGTGTTTCACAAGGACCCATCTCTCATGAGAATGAATGGCATACTTAGCACTCATAGCATCTAGGTGATGCTCACAGAGGTGAAGCATTGAGACTTCCCTGGAGGTCACCCATCCCAATACTACTCCAACTCGAGCATGCTTAACCATAGAGTTGCCTCCAAGGTTAATCCCACTCATCTTGAAACCCCATTTGAAAAACCTTCATCATGTGTTGTTCCTTATGAACCATTCATTATAGATCCCCTTTTATCTCATCAAGTGATAAGTAGGAGATATTTTTTCACAATAATTTGAATTATGAGATTGCTATCAGGATTCAACTATGTTGTTTTTGAGTCAAACTCATTGACCCATGATTCATGAGTATTGGTTCACAAGGACCCATCTCTCATGAGAATGAATGGCACACTTAGCACTCATTGCATCTAGGTGATGATCATAGAGGTGAAGCATTGGGACTTCCCAGGAGGTCACTCATCCTAGTACTACTCCAACTCGAGCACACTTAACCATGGAGTTTCCTCCAAGGTTAAGCCCACTCATCTTGCAACACCCTTTGCAAAACCTTCAGCAAGTGTTGTTCCTTATGAACCATTCATTATAGAGCCCCTTTTAGTAGTACTCAAATCGATGACCTCTCAAGAAGTCCTAATACTTCACCTCTGTGAGCATCACTTAGATGCAATGAGTGCTAAGTGTGTCATTCATTCTCATGAGAGATGGGTTCTTATGAACCACTACTCATGAATCATAGGTCAATGAATTTGACTCAAAAACTACATAGTTGAGTCTTGATAGCAATATTATAATTCAGCTTGTTGTGGAAAAATATCTCCTACTTATCACTTGATGAGCTAAAAGGGGCTCTATAATGAATGGTTCATAAGGCACAACACTTGTTGAAGGTTTTTCAAATGGGGTTGCAAGCTGTGTGGGCTTAACATTGGAGAAAACTCCATGGTTAAGCACACTCAAGTTGGAGTAGTATTGGGATGGGTGACCTCCCGGGAAGTCCCAATGCTTCACCTTTGTGAGCATCACCTAGATGCAATGAGTTCTAAGTGTGGCATTCATTCTCATGAGAGATGGATTCCTACAAACCACTACTCATTAATCATGGGTCAATGAGTTTGACTCAAAAACTACATAGTTGAATCCTGATAGCAATATCATAATTCAACTTGCTATGGAAAAATATCTCATTTTTATCATTCTCAACCTTTTTAAACTTGAATTAAATAATTCAATTTTATTCTTATTTGGAGCACATGGCTCTTAACTTCAACTCTATTCTAACCCATCCTAACCTACTAACCCATGGTTTCTAACTAACCTTATCCTCCTAACCAACCCTATCCCATGTGTGCACTTCCCTATTTTATAAATAACTTGGAAAAAAAAATCTAATTTGGGTGTTTCACTCCCAAATAGACATGTGGCTTGTCCTCCACTTGTCATTATGTGCATTGACACTTGTCCTCAAAGAGGACAATTCTCATCATTTTCTCTGCCACTTGGCCTCACAGGAGACAAGTGGCACATTTTAAGGCACCCTCATCCCTTCTTCCAATTCTATTTAATCCCTACATTTTCTTCACAAGTCATCCACTTTCATATAAATGCATCGTTATAATGTCATTTTGCATTTGCATCTAGCATCCATCTTGCATCCAAATTATATTAGATTTCATATTTATGTAACTATGCAGTGATTTTGAGCACCCTTGCCAAAGTGAGAATGCATTGAATCAAGGATGACCAAATTAAAAGGAGCTTATGAGTTTGCACTTTTTCACTCTTTTATTAATTTAGCTTCTTTTTTTAGTGTCCTAATCATGAGTGTTTGTTTGGTAACTTGTGTGGTTAAGGTTATTGATTTACATTTCAATATGTTTTTCTCACTCATAATTTCAAGCACAAAAGTCTAACTTTTATGTTGTAGATTTGATGAAAGTAAAATATTGCAATCTAAGTAAATAGAGAGTATCAATATTTAGTTTGGCATTTGTAAAGTTTTGAGTTTGCAGGCAAGGTTCTCTTATATCAATTGGTATCAGAGTCAGAGGTCTTGAGAGTGGAGAGGATACACCAGGTCATGTGGGTGAAGTGGTTGAGTTGACTTAAAGGTTTGAGAGAATTGTTGTAGGTGTGTGGAGTCTTGAACAATTAAGGGTTGATAGGGACAAGGCATTGAAACTGAGAGTGTTAAGCGATTGTGGATAGCTCAAAAACATCATTACAGGTATGTGAAGTCTTGATAAATTGAGAGCTTCAAGCCGTGAATAAAGTGAGTGCATGAGAAGGGATTGCAACTTATGAGAGGATGAGTTCAAAGAAGAGGACAAGATGGGTCATAAGGAGGCTTGTGATGATTTTTTTCTTAGAGAAATATAATTAAGAGAGTTATAGGATATGGAGAATCACATTGAAAAAGCACACTTGCAACCATAAGATGAAAAAATTTAGAGAAATCCACACAAATGAAGAGAAGAGAGATATAAAGCGGTCACAATGGATCGTCAATTGGTTAGAGAATGTAGAGAATGCAATGGAGAATAAAATACCTTGTAAGTTTAGGTTGTAGAAGAGGAAGAAGTTTAGAAGAAAGAGGTTATCATAGAGGCTAATCAAGAAACTGATGAAGAGGATGTGTTACTCACGTCAAGTGAAAAAAATGAGCAAGAGATGAGTTATGTGAGAAAGTTGTAGTCACAATGAGAGGTGATCAATAAAGTGTTGTAGCAGTTGAAGAGGGTGTTGCAAAAGCTAAGGAGGTAATTAGTTTTTTTGAGTTTTGTGAAAATGAGATGAAAAGGGAAGATTTAGTGCACATAGATTTTGCATATGAGCATGTAGAAGTTAGAGAGAAAATGTAAGTGGATTTTGCAGATTGGTGTCAAAAGGTTCTATTTTTGCATGTGGAAGCAATATAGGATATTATAGGTGAGATTTGGTGGAGGATCAAAATCCATGAAGAAGAAGAGTAAAGGAGAGCTCGTACTTAGTGGAGGAGGATGGTATGTGGTGGATGCAAATCCAAAAGAGGAGCGAAGAGTGGTAACAAGAGTCGTGAGAGGAGCATGGTCAATGTTCCAACTAGATGCTAGAAGAGGAGAAAAAAAGGATTTATTTTTTTGTGCCTGACATAACAATGACATTCATTGCAAGTAGTTTACAACCTACAAGGATAATCCTGCTACCTAACTCCATTTTGTGAGCTCTCAAAAAATTTCCCTAAATGACATGTCTGGTGGAGGAGCACTCTAGTGAGTTAGCAATCAACACCATCAAAAAGATATTTAAGTTCAATATTTATGTTTTGCTTTGTTTTGAATTCTCTTTTTTGCATTCCAAAGTTATGTTCCAGCTCTCAACAATTCATGAAGTTTGTTCATCATAATCTAGGTGATGAGCTCTCACAAAGTTCATATAATATAGATTGTTATATTTACTCTCCAAAGACCTTGAAGAGTGGGTTTAATAATGTTAATGAAACATTGTTCGATGAATTTGTCATAGCTCATGTTTTTGGATTGTGGAAAAATATATAATGATCTACAACCAACCATTTTTGTGGTTACCATCTATTGGCTTTAAATTCATGGAGATATGGAAAAAGAATATAATATGTAGCAATTATACCTTGGGAAGTGAATGGACAAGTTTTTAGAAACACACTACGGTTGGTGAGAAGCCAGTGATATCAAAAGACAATCATTGATTGAGTTTCAGGTGGTTTAAGAATTAAAATAATAGAGAAATAAAACACAATTCAACAGGAGTTGGTCATTTGAAAAACATAGCCATCACTTTAAAAATAGGAATTTGATAAGTCATAAAGATAAAGATAGTTTAAATTAGCAAAGAAAGAATGAAGACCGGTCTTGGTCATTTGAAAGGACATCAACATATTGAACTATTACAACACAGAGGAAAGGGTGAAGAAGTGGTGAATTAAATGGCAGATAATTATAAAATCTAAGAAGAGAAGGGTATGGTGTGTGGGTCAAGAAAGAGGAAGAATGATAGACATATGTGAAAAAACTAACAATAAAGAAGGTAAGTCATGCTAAAGGACGGAATGAAGAGAGTATGGGTTGCAAGCATTGAAAAAGAATAAATTCAATGATGCATGAAGCAACATTAACAATAATTTAAATTTTTAAAATTTGTGTGGAACTAAGTAGAGCCACCAAATGTAGAGATACAAGTGAAGATAGGAAGATGTGTAGATTTTTGTAAGAATTTTATGCAAAAAGAGAGAAATGCCAATGAAAAGGCCATGACTGTAACTTTTATGTTGTAGGTTTGACAAAGATATAGTGTTGTGATCTAAGTAAACAAGCCTCGGCCTCCTCATTCTTTTTCTTGTCTGAAGTGTATCCAATTGAGTAGCCATATTATTGATTATGTCCCACTTAAAGTCCTTTAACAAATGAGTTATTTCCATTCTTGAAACTGTTGTAGATGACTTTACAATTGAAGAACTAGGCCTATAGTGTATTCCCCTCTTGGCTGCAGCTCTGGAGTACTTTTGACAGATTTTTTTGATGTCATCTCATTGAACTTGAGTAATATCTCCTCCTCCCATGAGGTCTAAGGAGTCAACACAATCTTCATTGATTCCCCTTAGAAAGATCAACTTCATAGAGTCTTCACTCAGAGTGCTATGCTTGGATTTCCTGACACTAAACAAAAACCTCTCCACATAGTCTTCCAGACTTTCATCTTCTTTTTGTGTCATTCTGAAGATATCATCACCATGTCGGTTCATTCCCCTACAATAGTATTAATACTTATCCAAGAATTTTGTCTTCATCTCCTCCCAGGTAGTGATTACATCTTTTCCTAGACTCATAAACCATCTCAAGGCAGCTTATTTCAAAGTAGCAGGGAATAACTTAAGTTTATGGGCATCAGTGGTATAATCATAACTTCTCCAAAGGATGTCAAATTCAAACAAAAAGGTATCTGGATCTTCTGTTACCAAACCATGAAATTTTTGAAGAGAAGAATTTGGTATATTCTTCACATTTGCATTATCATGCTAGTCAAGAATGGGAAACTCAAAGGTTTGTTTTATAGGTGGAGGTAGTGGATTTGTTGCCATTGGTCCCTGATAAAGGACTAAAGGTAAAATGGTTTGCTTAGGGAGTTAGTTTAGGAAGTCTAGGTCTCCTTCTGTCAAACTAAAAACTCCTCTATTTTGCACATAAGTTTTTGCAAAAGGGTTTACTTCAGATGCTTGATCTGATCTTATATCTTGACTGGAATGCGAGGGAAGAAATATTCCTAATGCACCTCTTCTCCTCATATTCATGTAGATTAATGAAGAAATTCAAAAAGCTAACTAAAAACTGAAAACTAATGGTTACAATAGGTTCTTAGTTTGACACCATCCCCGGAAATGATGCCAAAAATGTTGGTCCTCACAACTGGAATGACAAGTAGGTAATAAAACACAATTCAGAGATTAGGTATCTTTTAATAGTTAGTTTTCCTGTAGCAAAGTCTCATTTACTTATCGACCAGGGATGTAAACTTAAAATGGTCCAGCATTGTATGTGCACCAAGTTCATATCGCAACTATCCTATATTGCCGCAGGAAAGGAAATTATTTAAAGTAAACATTTAAAATCTTAATGAACTAATACTTAATCCAAATTCACAACTAGAAATCACTCAAGCAATTACTACTAAATGATAACATTCTAGCAAGCGGATAGGAACTACTCTGTCATTATGGTTGCAGGAACAGACATGGGAACTGTTTCCAGTGGTTGCAGGAACAGACAATTGTCAAAAAAACTACTACTGAAGAATGGAAACTAATAGAAAAACACAAAGGATTACTCACCAAGTGGGCCCCCTAGAGTGAGCATATCCAAAACTTTTAGATTACAATTGTTAATCTTTTAAAATCACATAGATCTCTTTATTCCATTTTTACTGTGAAAATACATAAAATACCAGAAGTCTAAGTATTATAAATATGATGGTTGTTCTCTACTACTATAAAGAGAGAGAGAGAGAGAGACCCCTTTATTTACAAGGAAGCTTATAATAGATTCCTAATTGATCGACCACATCCCTACGAGTGATGCAGAGCATCATGAAAACATCAATCAGATAATCATTATCAAATATTCTCCATATATATCAATCCATAATGATTTTAGATCCATATATCATGCATTAAAATTGAATCATTTAAACCCTTCATCTATTCATTTCTTGCAAATGAAAACCAAGAATTTGTCCAAACTATGAAATTTACTCTATTTTGGTCATGAAATTACAGTCATGAATAGTCATTAATAACTCTTACAATATAAATCATCCAAACAATCTCTCTGGTCAGATTATAGAAATGATAGCTATAAAACTTTCCTCCAAATTATAGAAAGATCCAATGGTGAAATCAAAAGTTATGATCATTTTCCCAAAACTGGGTAATCCTTGGCAGGGTTTTGACAATCATTAAAAAAACAAACATATCTTGCCAAATACTCCACAAAAATGCACAAGAAAGGATTCATCTGAAATATATTTCATCAATATATCATTAAATAATATCTACATATAAAAATTACACCAAATGTGATCCTCCATGGATCAATGACAGTCATAGATTCCTTAAAACCTCATGACAACTTGAGGGTTTGATGGATAATATTTGTCAAATCCCCTCCAAACTGATCTACCTTCTTTATTTTGACCAAACATGGTTTTATAAACCATTTCCAACTCCTTTCTAACTACTCCAACCACCTCATAACCAATGTATTTCATTTTTACACTTTTGTTGCACTTTTTGGCAATATTGCAACTTTGCAATTTTTACAATTTTTGCATTTTTGACATAAATGACTCTAACCCTTACATGGACACTTTAAACACTTCAAGATGGACCAGATATGATATATTTGGACAAATTGGCTCATTTACCCTTACATATTATGATTCAATTGACTCAAATAACCTTAATACATTAGGAATGACTCAAATACAATAAATTGTTCATATTATGACTTTTGACCTCTTGGTATGCTTATGTGCTTAGGTGCCTCTGCACCAACGGGATAGGCGAATAGGATTCATTAAACAAAAAGAAGAAGAAGAAGAAGAAGAAGAAGAAGAAGAAGAAGAAGTCAGCATAGGAAAATAGAACAACATCTATCCTGTGGCTGAGAAAATATAGCATGACATGCTTCCTAGATCTAAGCTCCACTAAGAACAATTATAGATGTTTCATAAATCATTCTGCTGAAGAACTGGTCGAGTGGATTTGATCTCCCTTATTACTAATTTCTTTTGACTAGGTCTACATTGTGGCTATATACCTGGTACTTCTTTAAACCACCATTTAGTCTTTCATTCTCCTTTGTCGACCCTGCATCATGATATTAATGTGCACAACAAACATGTATATAAACTAATGCTAACATGATATAATTTAAACCATACTTAAGATTGATTTTAGATATTTGCATAGATAAATCATTTAAAATCCATTATATGACAATGTTAAGTATAAGTCAAATCGGTTTCAGAAACACTTAAAAGGTATCAACTAGGAGAGTATCAAAATCTAAACGTTATCAAATCACAAGACCTAGGAAGGAGTATTATAACAAAAATCTATCAAAATAGAGCCATTATTTAGGCTCATCATCTCCCCCTAACCTAACTTCTTGTTGATCCTCCAGCAATAGGAAAATTTTGAATTCGAGCATTGATTCTAAAATTGCCAGGAGTAACCTGCCTAGAATCACCTACAAACAAACTCCAGTAGAATCCTTTCATTTTCTCCAATCTCGTCCACTTGGTACATTCTGTTGCTTCACTGTATGATGGATCATTATCCCTACATCCCATCAGTGGCCATAGGAGGATTGGAGGCTGAAAACTAAGAGGCAACCAATGTCTTCCCTTTGTTCTTCCCAAGTGCATATATTTGGGTGCCCTCTTTAGTGTTGCAGGGTAGTTTTGAACAAAGTGGCTCAGATTGCCTTAGGTCATCAGGTAGGTTATTCCATCGTTGGATCAAATATCCTGTTGCTACTTGTCCTTCCCTTTGAGTCATTTTTTCATATTCTTTATACACTTCCTCTCTTAAGGGTAGAATATCTTTTGCGAAATCTAGCTCATATACAATCTTTTGCCAGTCAAAATAGAGTCTTCTAGGCTCTCTTGATTCAGCCCTTAATGGCAATGAAAGGTCAAGTTCTTCCTTTCTGTGAACCTGAAACTACTCTCCTCTTGCTATTTCATTCTACATCCATGACATGAGAGCTCTCAATTGGATATCTCCAATGTAGAGGAGAGGGTTCCAATCGACATCATCTAGTATAGCATAGTTATGTAAATAAAATTCATAGAGTAGGTTCTTAATGGTTGTAGGAGATGTCTAATAAACATTGTATAATTCTTTAGGTGTCTGTACTGAGGGACTTCAGTCCCTAACAATTCTCATCATCTGGAAACTGATATGTTGCTCTTTTAAATACAGAGAATAAACATGAGGTGTTTGACATTGCATTAGTTGTGGTACCATAGTGGCTACCATTTCCACCCTAGTTTTAAGCCTTGCAATTTCCTCATCCTTTTGTTCAATAATTTTCTTCTGTCAGTCGATTATCATTTGCATTTTTACCTTTGCCAATTCCCACTCCTGATAAAGGGCAAGTGCCACTGCATGACTAGTAAGGGAAGTAGGTGGTTTATGAATAGGTGCCCTAGGTTTTATATTTTCAACTTTGCTCCCTGCTTCAATAACCTTTTCTGCAATGGATGCTAAGATATCTAGCCTTTCAAAACCTACTTCTCCCTACAGCTGCTCAATGTTCTGTAGTTCTTCCTCTTTATGTAGTTGTGGTTCTTGTTCTTCTTGTAGTTGTAGCTCTTTCTCTTCATACAGCTGCAATTCTTGTTCCCTTTGGAGTTCCCTTGGTGGAGAAGGAGGAGCATCATTGTGAGGTGGACTATGTGGCTCTTGTTCTGGAGAATCAACCAGAATGGTAACATTTGGCTCTGTTGATTGATCTTGATTTTTAAACTTTTTCTGGAGCCTACCACTGCTTCTCTGAGATTTCCCTGTAGTGGCTACAGGACTTCTTCCTATAGCTAACTCCTCAACCACCTCAATTGTTATAGGAGAAACTATTTTTATAACTTTCCTTTTCTTGGCCATGGGACAGGGTATATTCTCACTTTCATTTTTCCCCTCCTTTTCTATGTCAACTTGTTTTTCTTTGCCTTTTTCCTTTTGTATGGCAACCCTAGTTTTTATCACATGAGAAAGAACCCCTGTTGTAGCTTTTTCTTGTAAGGGTTCCTCTATTGTAGGAACATTTTGTTCTAGTGATATTTTGGAGGATGAGGGTTCAACAAGGGAATTAGGTTTTCAAGATTTTCCAAATTTTTTGGTTCTTGAAATGGAAGTGGTTCCTCTGAACCCACATTTTCTACCCCCTTCTAACTTTAACAAATTCATACCAAGATATTAGAGAGACATCTCTTAAAGACCTTTCAACCAATAGCTTAATTAGGAAATGATGAGAAACAGAGTGAGGCCTACCTTTCTAGGTTTCAATTGTGCTTATACAAAGAAGGTTGTACAATATGTTTGGAACATTCATCCTTCTCCCATGGCGTATATGACTCAGAAGCTTCAAATGGTGGGAATGCAAACACAAGAACCTTCCTTCATAGGTTAAATACTTTGAAACATATAATGTTGTATCTCTCCATCAGAAGGAAGAGATTCTCGCCTAGTTCCCTGTCTATCTATTACTAAAGGCGGGTCTCCTTGTCATGTAAACTCTGCTCCTGCACTGCGTGCATCCTTAGATTCTGGGTACTTTTCTCCATCTACTGGCAACTCAGTTACTTCTGTGATATGTTCCTCTGTCACCACAACTCTCAAACCTTTTACCTGGGCTTCTCCATTTGAAAGTGTGTATGTAAATTCCCTTGCAATTTCCTCATTAAACTCAGTCAACTCTAGAAAATAATCCAACCACCCACTGTTGCAGAATATTGGCTCACTATCTTGGTCTTGAAGAAGGACTTCATGAACTCTCGGCTCATGATGAACAGGTGGACCTCCCATTGCAGTGATAACACTGTCTACTCTCTAATGGCATAAATTTGTCCAATTTATGTAGCTGAAATATACTCAATGTACTCTTACTTGGTCGGAACCAAGCTACAATCTAAAATAACTCTAGGCAGATAGAAGGACATAATACAAAATATCACCTCAAACTAAAAATTTGAAAAATTAAAACGCAATCTGGGATGACATAGAAATTATCTGCTAGAGTAATTATTAGTGTACTTCCGCCCCCCAACCTAAGGTTTAACAGGTGTCCACACATGCGGAGGAAGACTTAAAAAGGACACTATGCAAAATATCATAATGATAGTTAATATTATTTAATTACATACATGCAACAAAAATAAATACACACGAGCATACCTGACATCACGTGATAGTGACTGTAGTTGAAGACATTGGGCTATCATTCATGGAAGATGAGGCGAAAACGAATGAAGTGAGTGGAAAGAAATGAGTGAATACGGAATGGAATATTTATTGCGTAGAAATGTACTTCCTAAACATATGGAAGTATTTATTATGATCATGCAGCAAAGATTTAGGATGGAGAGGTAACGGCAAAGCCGTCGCTAGTTGCTACAGAAATCTCGACATTTTCAACTGTGGAGAACTGCTGTAAAAATTTGTCCTTGCTAAGAGGCTTGTGGTACAGGCGCAAACGATGACCATTGACTAAAAATTTTAACTTGACAGGACCAATTGTGGATAATCGGGCAGCACCATTAGAGAATGTTTCAACTATCTCATAAGGTCCTAGCCATCGTGTTTGTAATTTGCCCAACTTATCTTTATACCTTGAATCATAGAGAAGGGCCCAATCACCTAGATGGAATGATTTATCTTTAATATAGCGATCATGCCACTTCATGTGCTGATTTTGAACTAATTATGTATGTTGCAGGGCTAACTTTCTTATCACATCCAAGGTATTAAACTGTAGGAGCCTTTCCTCTTGTGCTGCAAAAAGTGGCATATCTAAGGCAATGGTGGTTCTCAAGGTTTTATGCTCAAATTCTACAAGCATCGTTGCTTTTGTCCCATATACCATTTCAAAGGGTGTAAACCCCATTGTGGTTTTCCAAGTGGTTCTATAAGCCCATACTACTTCAAATAACCTACCAGACCAATCCTTGCGGTTAAGAGCTACTGTTTTGGTCAATATTGATTAAAGATCCATGTAAGTGATCTCTGCTTGTCCATTAGCTTGAGGATGATAAGGGGTGGATTTTCTATGCCTTATATTGTATTCATTAACTAGGGCGGTAATAAAAGTGGAAGGGAATTAAGTCCCTTGATCTGTTACAATTTCTCTAGGAACTCCATACCAAGTGAAGATATCTTCATATAAAAATTTTGCTACCTTGTTATCCCTAGCATGCTTGAATGCTTTGACCTCTACCCACTTTGTGATATAGTCAGTACAAACAAGAATATATGACTGACCATTTGATGGTGGATCAATTGGCCTAACAAAGTCTAAGCCCCATTTGTCAAATGGTGTAACAACCACCTGGGGATGTAAAGGCATTTCATCAGATTGAGTTGGTCTTCCCATTCTCTGACATCTGTCACATTTCCTAGTATACTTGACTGCATCCCTATGCAAGGTTGGCCAATAATACCGTGTACTCAATATCTTAAGAGTTGTTCTTTTGGCAGCAAAGTAACCTCGACAAGGCTCATCATGACAGGCATGAAGTATATCATATGTCTTATCTTCCCTTACACAGCGCCTCATAACTTGATTTGGCCCTGTATAAAATAAGCAATCTGCTATCCATGAGAAGTTGAAACTTTTTTCTACCAGCAACCTTTTTTCTTTTGGTGAGAAATGAGGAGGTATCTTGTTAGGTGCTAGGTAGTTAGCTATGTCAGTATACCATGGACTATTCAAATTAATGGAAAATAAATGTTCATTTGGAAAAGAATCATCAACGGCTTCAGGATTGTCTGGTGTTTGAATTCTAGACAGAAAATCTGCAACTATATTTGCTTTACCTAGTTTATATATGATAGTAATGTCAAATTCTTGCATTAACAACAACCATCTTTCCAATCTAACTATAATGGAGCTTTTGTTCATGAGGTACTTGATGGCTGCATGATCAGTATGCACAAAGATTTGATAACCAATTATATAGTGCCTAAACTTATTGAGGGCATAGATGACAGCTAACATTTCCTTTTCAATGACACTATAATTCAGCTCTAGTCCTTGCAATTTTTTACTGATATAATAAATTGCATTTTCCAAACCTCCATGCTTTTGCCCCAAAACTGCTCCTATTGCAAAATCGGATGCATCTATATGAATGTGAAAAAGAATTGACCAATCAGGTCCTTTAATCATAGGGGCCTGAGTTAAGGCTCCTTTTAGTTTAGAAAATTCCTCTTCACATTTAGTTGTCCATTCAAACTCAGCATCTTTTGTTAATAGAGAATATAGAGGTCCTGCTATTTTACTAAAGTCTTTGATAAATCTCCTGTAGTACCTTGCATGGCCTAAAAAAATTCTTACATCTTTTTTGTTTTGTAGGTGTAGGAAGAGCAAGTATTACTTCAATTTTGATTGGATCTACTTGAATAACTAATTGAGAAATGATGTCCCAACACTATACCTTCTTGCATCATCATAAAACATTTTTCACTGTTTAGGGATAAATTGTGATCCTCCTACCGCTGCAACACTTTGGCCAGATTTTGTAATGCTTCCTTAAAGGTGGCCCCATAAGTAGTAAAATCATCCACGTAAATTTCCATACAATCATGGGATATATCTGAAAATATATTGAGGACAACCCTTTGAAAGGTTGCAGGAGCATTACATAAACCAAAAGGGAGTACTGAATAGGCATATGTGCCCCAGGAGCAGGTAAAGGTAGTCTTTTCCTGATCTTCTGGAGCTATTCTCATCTGATTATAACCACTAAACCCATCCAAGAATGAAAAGTATTGCTTACCTGCTAGAGAATCAAACACTTGATCTAAGAATGGAAGTGGAAAGTGATCCATTTTGGTAGCAGTGTTGAGCTCCCTATAGTCCACACAAACTCTCCATTTCCCTCCTTTCTTTGGAACTATAACCAGGGGGGAAACCCATTGACTGTCTAAAATAGGGTAAATGAATCTTGCATTAAGCAACTTTGGTAGTTCCTCTTTAATTCTTTCTCTTAGAGTGAGATTAATCCTTTGCTGAGGCTGTCTAATTGGTTTACAATCTTCTTTGATATAAATCCTATGGGTACAAAATGTAGGATTTAATCCTTTCATGTCATGGTTATCCCATGCAAAGGATTGTTGTTGGACTCTAAGTAATTTTATTAATGACAAACTTTAATCTATTGCTAATTGACTATTGACATTTAGATTTCTTCCTGCGGCAGCTTCTATTTGAGTGAATGACTCAACATTAGATATTTCAGACAGACAAGAGGTTTGAATCTCTTGTGGCAATAATGTATGAAATATGTATGTGGTTGCAGGAGAATCTAAAGAGCTTGCAGATGGAAGAAGTGTATGCAAAGGACTTGCTAGTATACCTATGGACTATTGAGCTGCTCCATAATGATTTCTTATGATGGTAGAGAGTACTGTATCGTCCTCTTGAAGTGATATGAACACTTCCCTTGTTAACATCATCACTGTTGAATAGAATTAATTCCCTCTGCTTCTTCTCCTATATCTGGCCATACTACTTGTTTGTGATCAAGTTGTGGTTGTGTTGGAGAATAGAGTGCAAGATTTTTAGTAGTAATACTGTCTGAAATGGTCATGTCCCCTAATCTGCAACCTATGTATGCATCAATTGTAGCAAGCCAAGGTCTTTCCAAAATGATTGGATATCCCCCAATGTTTCCTTAGGAGAGAGTTTTATAAAATCAGCCGCGTATTCCCAAGAGTCTAATGTGACAACAATATCTTCAACCATCCCTTCAGGCCGGATAGTAGAGCTATCAACAAGCTGTAGGATTGTTGGGGTTGATCTAAGACTAGTAATGTTGAGATGTTGCATGACATCTTTAGTCATCACATTTATGGCTGCTCCTAAGTCTTTCAATGCATTTTTAATTTGAGTTCCATTAATAACTAGCTTCACAATGGGGCTACCTGGGTCAAAATATTTAGGGACATCATTTTTTCCTAACATAATATCAGCCAGTTGTCCTACTACATGCACTTATTTTGGGTCCTTTTCTTCCTCCCGGGTTTATTCAAACATGCTTCCTTAATAGCTTTTCCATATATGGTAATATCCTTAATAGCTTGAAATAGTGAAATCTTTACACATATATGTTTTAACTGATCAATAAGATCAAAAGCTATATCATCATGTTGCCTAGACACTTCTACCTACAATCTTTGAGGAAATGAGGGAGTTCTTACATGTGTGTCTGGAGTCTCAGACTGATAAACCTGCTCAGGGTTTCCAGGTTGATCAAGTGTAGTATCTTGAGCAATATCCTTAGATGGTAATTCTGTTATGACTAGAGGAGATGGAGTGGGCAGTGTTGTTCCTAACCGTAAGTGAATATCACTTATATTGAGAGAATATGCAGAATAGTTATTAGGATCAGTTGAAAAAACTTGTTGTTGTTGTTGGGGTTTGTTATTTGGATTTGGCACAGGCTTTGTTGGCAGTTGGGTTGGCTTGGATGGAATAGCATTAGGAGCTGGTGGCATTAAAATTGGTTGTTGGGACTATTGTTGTGGTTGTAGGAAACTTGATGATTGGTTCGCCCATTATTGTCCTCCCCTCCATTGTGGTGATTGTTGCTTGTTACCTTAGGGAGGTGACCAATTCTCTTGTGGCTCCCACCATTGAGAGGAAGGACTCTAATAATTAGGCCAAGGGTTTTGAGAGTTATTCCAAGACTGAGGAGCATAATTTCCAAAATTTTGGGAGTATGGAGGTTACCACTAATTGTTTTGTGCATTAAAGTTCATATAAGGATTTGAAAATGACAATGAATCTTGTGGCATACCTTGTCTTGGAGGCCAAGGCCTTCGTTGTGCAACATAAAAGAGTTGTTCATCATCTCCATAGATAGGTTTGAAATCTGGGGAAGTATGTTGGCTATCAACTTTATCTAGCATTTTACATCTACAATCCTTCTTCTTTTGTTGACACTGAGGACAAAATTCAACAAGCATAGCCTTAGCCTCCTCGTGCTTCTTTCTTGCCTGAAGTGTATCCAATTGAGTAGCCATATTATTGATTATATCCTCCTTAAATTCCTATAACAAATGAGTTATTTACATTCTTGAAACAATTGTAGATGACTTTGCAATTGAAGAACCAGACCTATAGCATCTTCCCGTCTTGGTTGCAGCTGTGGAGTACTTTTGATATATTTGTTTGATGTCATCCTATTGAACTTGAGTAATATCTCCTCCTCCCATGAGGTCTAAGGAGTCAACACAATCTTCATTGATTCCCCTTAGAAAGATCAACTTCATAGAGTCTTCACTCAGAATGCTATGCTTGGATTTCCTGACACTAAACAAAAAATCTCTACAAATAGTCTTCCAAGCTTTCATTTTCTTTTTATGTAATCCTGAAGATATCATCACCATGTCGGTCCATTCCCCTGCAATAGTCTTTATACTTATCCAAGAAGTTTGTCTTTATCTCCTCCCAGGTAGTGATTACATCTTTTCCTAGACTCATAAACCATCTCAAGGCAGCTCCTTTAA
The DNA here is from genome assembly GCF_030272615.1 of Cryptomeria japonica. NCBI lineage: Eukaryota > Viridiplantae > Streptophyta > Pinopsida > Cupressales > Cupressaceae > Cryptomeria > Cryptomeria japonica. Next base: position 358,892,375 of record NC_081406.1, on the reverse strand, counting down.
AAGTAGCGGGGAATAACTTAAGTTTATGGGCATCAGTGGTATACTCATAACTTTTGCAAAGGATGTCAAATTCAAACAAAAAGTTATCCAGATCTTTTGTTACCAAACCATGAAATTTTGGAAGAGAAGAAGCTGGTATATTCTTCAAATTTGCATTATCATGCTGGTCAAGAATGGGAAACTTAAAGGTTGGGTTTATAGGCAGAGGTAGAGGATTTTTTGCCATTGGTCCCTAATAAAGGACTAAAGGTAAAATGGTTTTCTCAGGGGGTTCATTTAGGAAGTCTAGGTCTCCTTCTGTTAGATTGAAAACTCCTCTATTTCACACATAAGTTTCTGCAAAAGGGTTTACTTCAGGTGCTTGATCTGATCTTATATCTTGAGTGGAATGAGAGGGAAGAAATCTTCCTAGTGCATCTCTTCTCCTCCTATGCATGCAGATTAGTGAAGAAATTCAAAAAGCTAACTAAAAACTTAAAACTAATGGTTACAACAGGTTATTAGTTTGGCACCATCCCCGGCAATAGTGCCAAAAATGTTGATCCTCACAAATGGAATGACAACTAGGTAATAAAACATAATTCAGAGATTGGGTATCTTTGAATAGCTAGTTTTCCTATAGAAAAGGCTCATTTACTTATCGACCAAGGACGTAAACTTAAAATGGGCTAGCACTATATGTGCACCAAGTTCATATCACAACCATTCTATATTGTTGTAGGAAAGGAAATTCTTTAAAGTAAACATTTAAATCTTAATGAACTAATACTTAATCCAAATTCACAACTGGAAATCACTCAAACAATTACTACTAAATGATAACGTTCTGGCAAGCTGATAGGAACTACTCTGTCGTTGTGGCTGTAGGAACAGACACAAGAACTATTTACAGTGGCTACAAGAACAGACAATTGCCAAAACAACTACTATTGAAGAATGGAAACTAACTCAAAAACACAAAGGATTACTCACCAAGTGCCCCCCCTTGAGTGAGCATATCCAGAACTTTCAGACTACAATTGTTAAGCTTTTAAATTCACATAGTTCTCTTTATTTCATTTTGACTGTGAAAATACATAAAATACCAGAAGTATGAGTATTATAAATATGATGGCCATTCTCTACTACTCTGAAATGAGAGAGAGACCCCTTTATTTATAAGGAAGCTTATAACAGATTCATAACTGATTGACCGCATCCCTACAGGATAAGCGAACAGGATTCATTAAACAAAAAGAAGAAGATGAAGTCAACATAGGAAAATAGAACAACATATATCCTGTGACTGAGAAAATATAGCATGACATGCTTCTTAGATCTAAGATCCACTAAGAACAATTATAAATGTTTCATAAATCATTCTGGTTAAGAACCGGTCAAGTGGCTTTGATCTCCCTTATTGCTGCTTTCTTTTGACTGGGTCTGCATTGCGGCTATATACCTGGTACTTCTTTAAACCACCATTTAGTCTTTCATTCTCCTTTGTCGACCCTGCATCATGATATTAATGCGCACAACAAACATGTGTATATACTAATGCTAACATGATATAATTTAAACCATACTTAAGATTGATTTCAGATATTTGCATAGATAAATCATTTAAAAGCCATTATATGACAACCTTAAGTATAAGTCAAATCAATTTCAGAAACACTTAAAAGGTATCAACTAGGAGAGTATCTTGATCTAAATGTTATCAAATCACAAGACCTAGGCAAGAGTATTATAACAAAAATCTATCAAAATAGAGTCATTATTTAGGCTCATCAGTTATGTTGTATTATATATTTGTATTATGGATGGCTCTTCATCACCTTGATTGATGCATGGGGAGGAAAGTGACATCCTCATGGTGAGTTCAACCCTTCTCCGGTCAACAAAAACAACATGAGACCTTGGAGGATTAGCTTATAGAGTTGAGCCTAGAATTATTCTATTAATATTTGTTGTGTACATTATTTTAGATTACTTGTATATGTATGGTTGGTATCATAGATGAGGATTGTATTTTTGACCCCTTGTATATCTTTGTTATAAAATAATGGTATCTTCATTGTTGAGTACAAAAAATATAATTGTGAGGCTTTGATATTATTGCAATGTACTTAAGATGCACTTCTTTATTGTACTATTGAGTGGCGTTTATATTGATTGCATATTCTTGTTGGACATCAATTACATGATTTAAATATCATAATAATTTTGTGACTGGAAGTTTATTGAAGTTGTTAAATTTTATTTTCTACTAATTTTTTAGCCTTGATATATTTATCTTTGTTAATGCTTAAGACATTTTATGGTTACATTTTTTAGTTTGTAACAAAATAGGCCTAAGCATGGGAAAATTCTCCACGGATGCAAACAATAGAGTCAACAATAAAATTACTGCATATAAGAAAAGGGGGTAACAATTTAGAGGGGTGAAAAGCCAAAGATAACACAACTAAACCAATGGACAAGCAATTAGAGAGGTGACGTTGGAAGAGAAAAAGAGGGAGGAGGCCCATGTGGGTATGGACTCCTTAGCGATAAAGAGAGAGGGTAGGGAGAAAAGGAGGGGGAGAAGGGAATACTAGAATAGAAATGCTAAAGATGTATTAAGGAATGATCATGAGGATTAAGAGAGGAGGAAGACCTGGATGGTATAAAAATAGTGGAATGTTTGAGCCAAGGGGAGAAAGATCAATGTGTTTGGCAATGGAGTTTTCTAAGGTTGGATAACAAAGGTCACCAAGATAGAGTCAAATTCCACCATTCATCATAATTGAAGATAGTGGGGTGATTTTTTATTTCTAAGACTTCCTTGAGTTTTCTCTTGAGGAATCTATCTTCTTTGAACAAGATTTGCGTGTTTAATAAACATGTGTGATGCTTGGTTGATGAGGAATAGTTGGCTAGGGATGATTTAATAATCCATTCATGCTTAATGTTAGAACTATGTTTTTTTATATAGTGCCAAAAGAGCAACCTATATTACGTATATAAGGTTTCCCACATGGAAAAATAATGTTGTAGACTTCTGAATCAATAAATATGTTTTTGGAGTCCTGAAAAAAGGGATCCAATTTTTCAACGTTTAAAAGGGCTCAAAGGTATACAAGGATATTTGAATCCATTATACTAATAATCTAATGTAGATTCAATAACAGAAAATTTTAAGGAAGAACAAATAGCAAAGAAGATATAATACTTGATCAAAATTTATAGAAAACGAATCATGACCAACAAAAATATGATAGTCAACAATTTTTTATTATAATTTAGTAGTTGATAATTTTATAGATATATAGATATATCTTTCAACATCCACAAGGCTAAAAATAACACATGGGACAACCAACCTTGTCATTTTGATCTTTTATGTTTCAATCATTTTCTCATTCAAGGTGATGATAAGCATCCCCATCTCCTCAATTGTCCCCTCACTAGATAAACTATGCTAGGAAATAATTGTCATTATATTGGAATACTTGTCTTTGATATCCTCGAAGGCATCGCACTTTGTAATTAAAGTGTTGTTTTTTCTAATTCCACAACCTAAATATTACAAAAAATTCATAGCCTTTCTTCCCATGCTTCCTTAGGTCTTTTCAACCTTCCCATTTCACATCAGAGTTGATGAGAATTGGTTCTTAATTAAGAAATAAGAATCTTGGATATCCATAGAATATCAACTATTATGTAATTTTTTTGTTTATGGTCAAATATGGAGTTGAAATCTTCAAGATAATAATTATTTTTTCTCTCTAGCACTTTACCCCACATATTCTTGTGAAACTTATCAAAAAAATAAAAATTCATCTCTTTTTTATTTATGGGACAAGCATTCAAGTAAATATTCTATTTTATATTTTGTTTCATCTATGGCCTTTTGCATTTTCTCATGGTGTCATTGAAAACAACCTTAACCCACCTACTAGCTTCCATCTATTCAAAAAAAATTTACTAACTAATGAGATGCACCATTACAATTGCTTCAATATGCACATCCCCCATTTCACTTAGCATAATACCATATGGAGTTAAACACTTTATTTTGAACTTTCTTTTAATCAAGCACTTTTGAACTTAGTTTTTTCGCTTAGAATTTGATATATAGCTAGCCTATAATTCACACCCATAGAGCACCACTGGAAACACTAAAAGCCCAAAATGAATCAAAATGGTTTTATAGTTTGATAATATACCTCTCTACATCTATTTAGAGAGCATATAAAGCTTTCCCACATCCCAAAATTCTCTCTTTTTTAGACCTATAAAAGCCTAAAATGAATCAAAATGGTTTTCTAGTCCGATAATATACCTCTCTACATCTATTTAGAGAGCATATAAATCTTTCTCATGTCCCAAATTTCTCTCTT